>NC_141064.1:43955874-44555874 GCF_041138505.1 Cibotium barometz
AAAGGAGGAGCTTTGTCTACGCCGCCTGAGTTTATGAATGTTCGAGTTACAAACACCTTGCTTGGTCAAGGTCTCCATCTGGACAAACAAGCTCTAAATGTCTACAAACTATTGCAGATATATGTGAGCTCACTGAGAAAACTTCAGTTGCTTGCAAGGAGTACTTAGATGCCCTTTGGGATGAGATTCGTAGAAGTGGCAGCCAAAGGGGAGATACGTTAAGAGATGAGTTGACTCATCATCTCCATCGCGTCCATGACAGAAGTGGTCGCATGGAGGCAAACCAACTATACATGATTTCTTTCATGGAGAACATGCATGTTGAAATTGGGGAATGTCTACCTGGATGTAATGGACAATGTAAAGAACACGTAGATTCATACATTAGGCTTGGAGGTATTGAGTCTAAAGATATCTGTTAAATCGACTCAATGCAATTATGAAAAAGATGTGCCGTGTTTTAGAAACCAGGGTAGTTGCCTAGAGACTTCATAAAAGGAATGATGTTTTTTGATCAAGGGATATATTGTGTTGCAACTTTTAGATTTAGCTCTCCATTTTGGCGATATATATAGAATTTCTATCTCTCAATTTTAATACTATTCTCTTCTATTTTGTTCTCGGCTCTTATTTTCCGTCTCTCAACATGTTTCAACTCTGCCTCTCTTTATCTTACTCTCTCTCTCTCTCTCTCTCTCTCTATATATATATATATATATATATATATATATATATATCACTGTCAATCTATGTCATTGTCTCTCTCTATGTCTATCTCGAGTGTTGTGTTGTTTTTTGAAGTTAAGAAAAATAGTATTCGTTATTTTGTGTTTCGAAGGAGATGGTGAGGAGCTGTGCATACTTGAGTTTGAACCAAGTTCGTTGGCTTCGCATTTAAGATGCAACACGCATGACTTGCAATGGTCATGGACAAGGGCTTGCATTCGAAAGAAAAATGTAGCTAATCTTATGGATTACTTTAACCTAGGTGGAATTGAAACATTTGGAAGGGTTGAAAATAAGGAGCATAGAGAACTCCATGGCGGAATCTACTTGGATTTAAGTGACAGAGCAATTCTCAATGCTACGGTTCTTCAAGAACCTATCAATGAACATAACAATGCTCAGGCATATAGAGATATGGCGCGAGGTCCTTTGTCATTTGATTTAAATGAGCTACCTATGGATGATAATTTTCATTCTATAACGCTTGTTGTTGGTGATGTGAAACATATTCAATCTGAATGCCACTATGAGGCGGGTGTTTTCTTTGCCTCGGAATGTTAAGCACCCAGAAACTATCGCGCACAGGTGCTATAAAAAAATATCTAACTTGCATCGCTCATATATGCCTCTATTATATTTTATCTTCTATTTCCTCGAGGAGAGGATGGTTAGCATGTTTTGATTCCACTCAATGGTAGGAATAGAGAAGGCTCAAATGAGGAGAAAAAAACGTAACTCAACGATAATATTATGCATGTAGACTACAGATTATGGAAGATACAAATGCATGCCTTCTATGCGATGGTCATCTTTTGCAATAGTACATTGTTGATGCATATAGTAGCATGGAAGAAGCTAGATTAGTATGGATACGCAATAACCAGAAAGCATTGCATGCTGAAGTATACCAGGGTCTTGCAAATATGGTAAATTTAAGTGATGGGGTTAATAGAGTCTCTGCAGGCATTGCTAGACATAGGGTAGTACTGCCATCTACATATACTGGGGAGCCTAGATATATGCATCAATTGTACCAGGATTCAATGGCTATTGTTAGGAAGATGGGTAAACCTGACCTGTTTATCACCTTCACTTGCAATCCCAAGTGGGACGAAATAACTAATGCTTTATTACCGGGTCAAGCTGCCTAGGATCGACCCGACTTGACTGCACGGGTCTCTTACGAAGCATAAGGATATGATAAACTTATTGGTGAAAAAATCAATATTTGGAAGGGTATTGGGATTTGTTTCTGTTATTGAATTTCAAAAAAGAGGCTTTCCACATGCACATATATTATTAATATTAGAAAGTGGGAGTAAACCGATTGAGATCCCTCACTATGATATGTTGGTATGTGTTGAACTTCCTGACAAGGTGATGTTTCCAGAGTTGCACAACATAATCTTTTGAAGACTTGCGAACAATGAATGGACATTTGTATCCATGTTTTAAGGTTGCCATATGTGAAGGCAGAGGGATGCTGGAGAGTGATGAGGAGTGGTATATTGTTATGTGCACATTATATGTGTATATACTAGGAGGCTAACCCACATTAGGCTTATGAGCATGGGAGCATGGGAACAAGCTCTAGTGGAGCATGGGTTAGGACTAACCTTAAGGGTTAAGGTTAGGGTTAGGCATCCAAGGGTCACACATGGGAAATGGAGAGTCAAGAGTCACTTGAGGGCCCTCCTATATAATAGTCACTTGAGGGCCCTCCTATATAATAGGGATGTTCTCTTGTGTAGAGGATTGTATCTACGTTCTTGCCATTTCACAATAGAGTTGAATGCTGTTGGATTGGAGTCATACCTCTTGGTGGTATGGGACACCAAGGTTAAGGTATGTGGTACTTCATTATAATTCATGTGTGTAATCCTTGGGCTCGGGGGTAGTTGGGTGTGGTAGAGTTTATGCCTGATTTATGCATGTTTATGCATGTTGATTATCTAGAGAGATCTTAGGGTTTCAACAGTGGTATCAGAGCAATCTTTAGTTAATTGTTGTTGTTTTTTCTTTCTTATTCTAATTTTTGGCATTTTTTGAAGTAAATTTTAATATTTACTAAATGAAAATGTTATTTTGTTGGTTTGTTTTGGTGATTTCACACATGGATCATCAATATGGTGGTTGGAACGTGCGTTTCTTCTTTACAATGGACGAATCCATGTTGTAGGGGAATTCTGTGAGTTTAATGCTATTTTTTCTTATTTTTTGTGGTTTAAAATAAGCATTAATGGAAATTTTTACCAAAATATCACATTTTACTACGGATATTTTTGGTGGAATGAATTCCTTGAATTTGTACAATTTTAAGAAAATTATTTCTAATTATTTAGAATTTTTTAGAGCATTTTTATGGTTAAAGTTATTTTTTAATACATTTTTACGGGTTTCCTACGGATTTGCAATCCATTTTCTGTCAAAATTTTGCTAAAATGCAGAATGGGGCAATTAATTGATGCATTGGGTTCTCTCCCATGTGCGTAAATTTTATTTCTTCCCTTAAATTCCAGATATTCTTCCTATGTCACTCTCCTCTTGTTGTAAATACCTCTTGGATGGCACTATTTGCTTAAAATTTAATCATAATTAAATTTTAATTATGATTCAGTTTTTAATCAAAGATTTATTCTCTGATTAAGAGAGAATAGAGAAGGAATTATGGGTGGTAATCTTGTTGTGAATTGGAGAGTAGAAGGGGAGAAGAAATGAGAGAGGAGGGACCTCCTTCTCTCTAAATGGATAATCGCGCAGGGGGGAGGGGGGGCTGCGTTGCAGCCCGCCGGGTGAAAGTCGCCCCCCCTCCCCCCCTTATAACTGTTTTTTATAAGCTTTATACCAAAGCTTAAAAGCTTTTTTTAAAGCTTTAAAATATATATATATATTTAAAAGAGATTTCTTTTTTTTTTCAAGATATTTTCAAAAGAAAAAAAAGCTTGGAAAAGGGAGAAGAAATCTGGAAAAAAAAATTTACTTCTTTGAAAATTTTATTTTTCCCTCTGGAAAAATTTTTCCTTTGAACCTTTTGGCTTTCCACATTCCCGGGAAATCTATTGACCTTCCGAATTCCGGGGATCTTCTGACCTTTCAGATTTCGGAAACTTTTGACCTTTCATATTTCGATTTTTTTTTTGTCTTTTCATTTTCCCGAAACTATTGGCTTTCCATATTCCGGGAAGACTGTTGGGATTATGAAAATTTTTGGTTCGTTCGTATTCTAAATGCGTTTGGGGTAAATAAAATTTTATAAAATTTTTTTATAAAAATTAGTGAAAAATTAGACAAAGGTTATTTTAATTTTTCGAAATATTTGGGATTGGTGATTTGCATGTGGTGTGTCTATTCTAGCACCCGTGACCATTCAAATTCTTTTAAAAATCTATTTTTGGCCCATAAAATTAAGAAATCCATTAAATTTTTTAAATTTTCATTGGATTTGAGAATTGTCGAGCGAAATTAGAAATTTCATGGACGATGGGATTCTCATGAGAAAATAGAAATATTCTAGAAATTATTTTTAGAAATCCTAGAAATTGGTATTTTTTAAATATCAATGGTATTTTGGTAAAATTATTTGCCAAATTTTTTTTGAAAAATTATAGGTTTGGAGTGCCATAAGATGGGTTTTGGTGGATTTCAAAATTAGCATATTTTGAGGCCCTAAAAAATTAAGAAAAATTAGAAAAAAATCATGGTAATTCTTTTTTCTTGAGAATTCTTATTTTCGCAGGATTTTTGGTGTTATAGTATGTTTTTTATGTACTCACACTAAACAAATGCGGGTTATTCGCATATTATTAATGCGAGCATGTCTTGTATTAATTTGTTTGAATTAATTCTAGATAACGTTTTCATGATTTTTTAGCCAATATCTAGCCACCAAATGCTAATTGAAATATTTTTGTTATGTGCAGTTGTTTCTAGTAAATTAATTTGCTAGAACTTTTGGTCAAGAGGGGTCAAGAGAAGGGTGAAGAAAAGTTTAATACAGATTCATAGAGAACTCATTTACCATGGCTCATATTGACTTTTCGATCAATGACAATGTCGATGACATGAGTGATCATCCCAACTCTAGAAGGGAAGATCTTAAGCTCCATGAAGAAGAAGAGAAGGCAGTAGCAAAGAGCGAATTTTTGGAGGTGACACGTCTCGAGGCTACGATAACAAAGTGCCATGATAAGATGGAATCACTTAAGGTGCAGATTTAACTCTGCAGAAAGCTCTTCTAGCCACCTCATCTACAGCTACCAAAGCAGTTGCTCCGTCTTTTGCACCAAAGATGTATGGCGGGGAGAAGAAGGAGAAGACACAAGAATGTGTGGATGCCTGGCTTAACAAGTGGAATACACACTTTGTTTTTCACCCTTTCACTGATGTGCAGAAACTACAGACGACACAGTGATTATTAAAGGGGAAAGCTTTGACTTGGTGGAAGGATCTAAAAGAAGATTTTATTCCCACTACTTGGCTAGGATTTGAAGTTGCATTCAAGAAGGAATTTGTCCAACCAGAGGATGAATTCGAAGTTATTGCCAAGCTAGTTAAAAATAGCACGGCTAATCAGTCTTTTGATAACTATGTGCAAAAGTTTAGACAGTTGGCTGCTAAAGCCAAGTCTAATGATCATACTTTGTGTGGTATTCTCATCAATGGTTTATCTCATGATTATCAATACGAGGTGAAGAAGTGCAAAGTAAACGGTTGAGGATGCTATTCAGGCTGCTCAAGTTTTTCATAAGACAATGGTTGGCATCAATTCATCAAAACCAGCATCAAGTGAAAAGAAACCCACATTTACGTATTCAAATAGTGAACAGAAAAGGAAATTAGTTTTCACACCAAAACCAAAAAATGGTGACAATGCCATTAAAAAACCAAAGTTTGTAAGGAAAAACTCACATGCTTTAAGTGCAAAGAGAAAGGGCATACAAAGAAATTTTATCCTTTGAATGGAGCTACAACAACTTCGACGCCTGGTCAAAAGGCAGCATCAAAAAAGTTTATTCCAAAAAAATTTGTACACATTACAGAATTTCAAGGTAAGATCTCTGAAGTCAATATTTCGCATCTTGAAGGAATCCAATGTTCAGATTGTACTTTCAGTAAAGATGTTTATGGTCCAAACGAATTATTTCGTGTTTATGGATCACTGAAAGGACATCAGGTTTATATTTTGTTTGATCCTGGTAGTACTCACAATTTTATTGACAATATTGTGGTACAGAAGATGAAGCTGGAAACCATGCAGAATGATCACATGTACAAGGTTAGGATGACTGGAGGACAAGTTCAATTTTGGGAAAAGAAGGTGTCAAAACTACCATTAGACATCCAATTGTACTCAGATAGGCTTGATTTCCATTATGCTTAAATTTTTTATAATCAAAGATTTAATGTTTGAGTGAGTTATTTAAGTCTTTGGAAATCCTTCCATTGTTCATTAAAAGCTTTCTTAGTATCCTTCTCTAGCTCGAAACTCTAAATATTTAGGTGGCTTCTTTGTCCATCTCGTTTTTTATTTTTAAATAACAAAATGTTATTTCATCTTCTCTGTCAATCAATATTTAATTAGGAAAGCGAGGATTAATTCATCTCTTCTAGTAATCACTTTTTAATTAGCAAAATGTTAATCCATAGTCTTTAGCCAGCAAAATATTAATTAATATGTCTCCTCTTCTTATTAGCTTAGATAAAATTAACTTCTTCCTAATGGGACTCACGAGATATCAACATTGATTCATCAATTCTTCTTCTTCTTCTTCTCCTCGTTCTCTCTCTCTCTCTCTCTCTCTCTCTCTCTCTCTCTCTCTCTCACACACACACACACACACACACACACACACACACACGCATGCACGCACGCACACACACACACACACACACACACACACATTCTCTCTCTCATTACTTTTTTTTTTTTAACTTGTACGAGGGCAAGCCTTAGTGAAGCCTTACCTTGCTATTCTAATTCTCGCTCAAAACCTCATTCTTTTTCTTGCTCTAACTCTGGCACCCAATCTTCATTAAGGCATTTCCCACTTTATCCCTAGTATGGAATGCACCTATTGTTTGCATGTGGGTCCATCAACATCCACGTGCTCAATCAAGCCCACTTTGTAGTTTACAGCTCTGACGTTATGGAGCATGACCCCTCGAGAGACGATCAAGGCTTTGCCGCTATGAAGCTATTTATGATTTCTCATTCTGCCACTCCTATGCAATCCAAAATTTAGAACATTGACACTAGTGCTACACACCACATGACCCATAACAAGTCTAGTTATTCAACTTTAAGAACTATCCCCATGCCCTTCCAAGTCTTAGGGATAACATCACTCACCAAGGCCTTGGACATGACAAAATCACAATTCAATTGCCTAAATGACGCTTTATCCAAATCAAAGAAGTATATATTGTCCCTAGCCTAACTAAGAGTCTTTTGTTGTTAAGTGTTGCTATTGCAAATGGGAATTCCATTGCCTCATCAAAGTGCACTTAACTAGTGGTGACATTATTCTTCTTACATGTTAAAAAAGGTGTCTTTACCCTCTAGGAGTCACCATGGTGTGCTCTCAAGCACTTTCAACCAACAAACTACATCTCAATTAGAAGCACTTTTTTGGTCAATTCACCCTCACATGCATATAATTACTACTATGCAAATATGTCATCTAGTCTCAGGGCTCAAATTTTTATCTTCTTCCATTGAAATTTGTGAGGGTTGCTTTTATGGAAAACCCTTCCACTAGCCTTTGAGAATTGAGGATAACCCGTCTATGAAGAAAAGGATTCAGGAACCACATTTTGGAACGAAGATATTTGTGTATGATTTGAAGGTAAGTCAGGAATAAACAAATCCTCCTCAAAATCTAGAAGTAGAGTGAGTACTAGCAACATTAAAGTTTCAAGGTTATCTAAAACCCCTACAACCCAAGCGATCATTAGTGCTCGAAGACTTATTTTCAAAGAGAGAGTGTGGATGTTGCAAGTGCTAGTTTGTGCTCTCAAGAGGAGGCTATGATTTAGCTATTATATAGCCATTGTGGGGCCTTAATTCTTGTATCAAGAATTGCCCACACATGGCCTTGTATTCCTACACTTCTTCAGGTATCTACTATTAAACATAAGCATCTTTTTCATAGCAATGCTGGTGTAAGTTTCATTGCTTAGATATGGGCTAATTGCTATTCAAGGAGTTCCATGATTATGAATACGTAAGGGGAAGGGTATGTCAGCTGAGGGATGCCACGCTATGGTAAGCGACAACTCGATGATGGAGGAGGAGAGCTCTGGATCACTACCTAGACATAGAGGGAATGAGGGTAAGGTTCCCCACTTCCGGGTATATATGGTGGCATGCCTCCCACACATACCTCGATCGCCCGTCGCATGAGAACCATGCTCGGGCACCCTCTCCTGTGAACCCTGGCTCGCTCGCCACCCACGCTCCGGTGGGCAATCTCAGAGTCCAGTTGAGTTACTACATAGCATTAATCTTCCCTTAAGAAGAGTTTTCTTTGCGATGAAAATGAACTCCAAAAATTTCTTGCTTAGCATACTCAAGCGCTCCCATGTGATGCCTCATCCTCGTGATCCTTCCACTTAGGGTTGTTTCTCATACTAGTACGAACCTATTTATACCGTACGGTTCGTACGGTATGATTTTTATTTATTTATTTATTCCCCCTACCTTGAGAAAAAAAATCCAAATGCTTAAAAAAAATAGAAATCTTGCTCAATGAAGATCCCAAATGCCCGCAATACTGAATCGCAACTTTCGTGTCCACTCAGTATTCCATATGGGGTTGTTGAGAGACCTTAAAAAATCTGGCAAGGTAGACTATTAGTGTACACTTGATTAGTAGGATGAGAGAATCTTCCTACATTACTTGGAGATCCCTGGTATAGGTAGGCTAGACAATCAAATCCTCAAGCTATGTACGAGGGAGAAGATTTGGACAGGGCCATTTTGATCTACAAAGGAGTCCCTAAGCCTATCACCCTAGATGCAATGCCCGTATATATGCAAGGATGGTCCCTTAGTCATAAACGCTACGATGGGAGACCTTTGGTATCGCATTACCCATGCAGGTTCTTTTTTGGAGATAATTGGGAGATCCAACTGGGAGAGACACATCTCCATGTTCTGGTTCCTCAAGCACTGTAGACTCCTCCCCCCCAACCTTCCCTCACATTCAAGCTTGAAGCTCCATAGTTTGTAAGTGTTAAAAAAACCATATTTTATCGTATGGTATCCCAAAATTTCATATCGGACCAAAAATTCATGTATGGTATCATATCGTACAGTATCGTATTTTTTTTACAGTGACAACTACGCTTCCACTTAACAAGTGCCTCTTGGTACACAGTGTGCCTCGTGTTCTAATCTATAAATCCGAGAATCCTCTCGGGTTCATGTGGAAGCGATGGTGGTTTTATCAACTCTACCAAAACGCTTAGAGAAACTACGCTCCCTATGATCAATGGTTTTTCATAGTCTACTGACATGAAAAATAGGATGAACTCGAGAGCTCTCCGGCACCTCAAGTTTGTATGCTAATCTACCAACCTTCTTAAGGATTCATAAAGTGAAAAGTTCTGACTTCGAGATTATTCAACGTGCTACTTCATGCTTCATCTTAGTTTATTAATGGGCATATAAGAATGAGATGCTGCATGTATCCATGAGAAAAAGCATAGTGTATGTACATAAGCATGTCCACATGTATGTTTGTATGGTTAATAAAAAAGAGTAGCATACTTAGCATACTTATCCATCATCAGGGCTTTCCCAACATGTGTGACCTTAGTCACTCAACTAAGATACTTATGGTACAACAACCCGAAATAGCGAGTCATGAAAAATGTTCACGAGTCGTGAGAGTAGTCGTGAGAGTAGTCGTTTGCAACAACAACAGGCTATCTTGATTTTTCATTAGTCTTATATAATGATCAATTTTACAATCTTTTAGAGACATTAAAGAGAACTTTTTTATAACTCTTGCAAAATAAGCATAGTTGTAAACTTCTTTTAAAAAATATACATATTACTAATTTAAAGGTGAAAATTTTTCACTTTTTATGTCAAATAACAAAATGGAAAAAACAAGGTCAATGACAAGATCTAATATTCTTTAAAACTACTAATAATTCACGCATGTCTATGTAATCTATAATACATTCTTTACTTAGAATTACAAAAATGTACTTTTTCTTCTACAAGAATTTAACTTTCATTTCAATCATTGCACTTTATCCTAATCATTGAATTAGAGCATATATTTGATATTCAGATAAGAAGGTATATGGAGTCTATGACCACAGAAGAGGCTTATTTAAAGAAGCGATTTATTTAGATTCAGATAGAAAATCAACGATCCAAACAGTCAAATTTTATATGGTAGTGAGTACTATAATTTATTAGTTTACTTTATTTTGATCTAGTAGTTCGATTTAGAGTTATAGTCTTTGCAAAAACACAAATTTTAGTTTATAACATTTAGATTTTGAACCATGAAAATGACAACAGTTGTCGTTTTAAAAAATTGATGGAAATTTGGATTATAGAGTCCACTTTATTGACAAAATAGATTCTAGAATCCAAAAAGTGACATTTCTATCCCGAGAGTGAAATTTCCATCCGAAAAAGAGAAATTTTGGTCCATAATGAACAAAAATTTCACTTTCATAAGACAAAAAATTTAGTTCATTGATGGTAAAAATTTTCATCGATGGAAAAAGGCCGTCGTCGATGGAAATTTAGATTCCAAAAATTTGGATCCGATGACGTAAATTTCAATTGGTCGACGGAAATTTGGATTCTAGAATCCAAATTCTAATTTCCATCGACAAAATTTGGAATCTAGAATCTATATTTTTATTGATGGAATTTTTTCCATCGACGGAATAAATTTCCATCGATGAAATTTTTTTCGTCGATGGAATTTTCGACGGAAAAAAAATTTGTTGATGAGAATTTAGATTCCCTTGATGGAATTTTCGACGAAATTTTTTTTCGTCGATGGAATTTTCATCAATTTTTAAAAACAACAACTATTATCATTTTCATGACTCAAAATTTAACTGTTATAAACTGTGTTTTTGCAAAGACTATAACTCACAATCTAACTATTAGATCAAAATAAAGTAAAGTGATAAATTGTAGTACTCATTACCGCCTAAAATTTGACCGTTTCGATTGTTGGATTTCTATCTAAATCTAGAGACATCTTTGCCTTCAATAAACCTCTTCTCGATGGCCATGGACTCCATATACCTACCTACCTTAATATCAAAATATGCTTGAATTCAACCGTTGGATCAACTTTGTATACAAAGAAAATTTATTTTCTTAGATAATGCACTAGTCCCATGTAAGAGAGTTTCATCAAGTTATATTGGGTCTAAAAGTAATGTTAATTTTACCACTTATCAGTTTGTAGATAACACGCTACATACAACACGTAGTCTAAAAATGTGTATTGGTATAAAACTTATCTGTGCTCAAGAGAAAGTATGATCTAGAGATGCTTAAACAAAGCAAAAAAGACAAGAAAATTATAATTCGTCAACATGTGGACATGCTTAATTTGTATAATATAGAAATTCTTTTGTATGGATTTAAGTTAAAAAATTATGGACACTTGCGTTAAAAAACAATTGATATTTTTAAGCAAAAGGTCCAATGACTCTTCTAGTTGATTAGAAGAGTTTCTTCTCCTTTGTAATTCTTTTTTCAAATTAGACATTTTTGGGTTTAGAGTAAAATGTAAGTAATGTTCTATGCATTTTTTCAACAAAAGTAGTGGTTTTTTTAAAATGTTTGACATGAATGTATGTCTTGTGTCTCCATAAATTTGAAAAAAGGAACATTTTTGGTTCTTTTTTTTTCCAAAAATAGAGTTGAGTGAACGTTTGCACGATTTTGTGAACATTTTTCATGACTCATTGTTTCGAGCCTTGTCCTAATCCTTGTTAGCTTCTAAGTTTCTTTGCCTTAAAATCTTGGAGCTTTTGCAAAAGGATTCCAAAAAACTATCGATCCACTGTCATCCTATAGATCTTTCCCATAACCTAAGCTATAGATCCTATACATACTAGAGTGCTCACCCGTCTCCGATGGGTAAAATATGTGCACACTTCTGTTTATGCAGGTTATAGGTTAGACTTGGGTGTCTCTCTTTCTCTCTCACATATTGGGGATGTTTGGAGGTGATTTCTCTCTCTCTCTCTCTCTCTCTCTCTCTCTCTCTCTCTCTCTCTCTCTCTCTCTCTCTCTCTCTCTCTTGCGGAAAGAAAATAACCGAGCTCTTGACCGATGCACACCCAACACAACCTTGAAGAGTATCTATCTGCCACACTATTACATGGCACCCCTCATCATCCCATCATTCCACACATCAAAGATCATCTTGTGCATATCCTACAATTAGTGTAGATTAAGAAACCTCGCACATTGCAAAAAGTTTGTCAACTTACTATGATTTTGTAACTACATGGTCGTTCGCGAGTTCTTACGATGCTACCACACAGCCTCAAGATGCAAGAAAAGATGGATAGTGTTTTGGGAGAGGCCCTAACATTGCATCCATTCAAAGAAATCATATGTGCATACATCTATACGAACGTTGATGCATGCATACATACTAACACACATATGTGTATGCGAGTACAATCATATTTACATACATGTGTTCATACGTGTGTTTCTGTGTGTGTGTGTACCCTTGCATGGAGTGAGTGCACGTTTTCAAAAGCACACACACACACAATGATGTATGCGCATGTATCCCTTCATAACAAGCATAAAGACCTTTTCCACATATTGAATTTATTATAATATAAATGCATTATGCTCTTTCTTAATAAATCTATATTTCTTATCCAAGTACATGTTTATTACATCAATATATAGTTATTATAAAAATATATGTTACATAAATATATATTCGTTTATATAATAAATATTATAAAAATATAATAAATGTAATAAATATGATCAACTTGGAGCTGCATAACCTCTTCCGCAAATCCATGGCTCAAACGGAAAGCTTTTGATTGTAGACCTCTCGTCCAATTCCTTCACCGGCCGCATCCCACCTCTTCTTTGCTCTGGAGGTAACCTTCAGAGGCTAGTTCTCTTCAACAATTTCTTTAACAATAGACCTCCCACTTTTCGTGCATGCTGATTAGCTGTGGTGATCAATTAGATCACTAAATGAGCGATTAGTGAATCACCAGCTTCTTGTGGGTGTAGAGGATATGGCATGCTTCATGCTATGAGCATCGACGGGTAGAGTTAGGCACAACACTATAAAGGTCAGCCCAAGGAGGCATTCTTGCATGCACAAAAACACATAAAGCACTTGCATCACCAAATATCTATATATAATATAATATATATGTATATCTCTCACACACACACAAACACATTTAGTCTTACTTAGCATTTATTAAAATCAATGAACTAATTTAAACAACCTGTAAATAGTGCCGCACTTGGCATGCATAGCACACACTTGTTCTCCCTAGTCAACTACTCAAATGATGCCACAAACTTTTCAAAAAATTAGCTAAGTTTGAATGCATGTAATGAAAAGTGGCTAAAAGGTGGGATCTATCCGTAGTGTTCATCATAAACCATTCTATATGTAGGGGTGCAAGTGATTAACACCATCCAAAACCAGGGATGAGAATAAAATTTATATGGATAGGAGAGAAGATTATAATGCAAAAAACTAGGCTTTTCAATTGTTTTCAATGTCCAATGGTTCCACTATGCATGCTTATTCTCCATATGCAAAGGTGAGGGAATTAAGAGATGATGTGCCAGGCTTTTCAGTTGTTTTCAATGTCCAATAGTTCCACTATGCAGGCTTACTCCATATGAAAAGGTGAGAAAGGGTGCCTTCATAGTGTCCATGTGGGCATGTGCTAGAAAGAGAAAAATGGTTAGTGAAGAGATAATGGCAATCTGGGATCCTATTTGGCAAGACATCAACAAGGAGTTTGAGGAGGATATTTGGAGAATCCTTGAATTGCATATGTTTGTAGGTAGGATGTTTTATGTTTGGAAAGAGAACCACCGTACAATGTCTTGGAAGGCTGCCGATAAAAGAGAGATTTTCAAATACAAGGACAAAGCATCAATGTGTTTTGTGTACCATCATAGATCTGACAAGAGTGAGTGAGATTGCACTTCTATTGAGCTTGTATGAACTAGTGAGTATATCTGTGTCTTTGTTTATTCATGAACTATACAAATATTTACAGGTTCACTTTATGAATATAAAATGGCTACCTTTGAATATATGTATGGGACGTTTGCTTGTGTCTTCTAAAATATGGATAAGAAAACAAAAGAAAACTATGGTAAATTTTTTATTTTTTGGTTTTGGTCTTCAATGAGATAATTTTATTTTGTTTCTAGTTTGAATACATATGCTTTGGTTGGGACAACATTACGAGATGAGAGTGAATTGTGAAAACGTGCTACAAATCATGAGGACTACTTAAAGGATCTATGTGAGAGAGATAGGAGGTTAATAGCTCAGATTAGAAGGAAATACAATAAGGGTGTAGAGCCATGGTACCCTATTACTCGCGCAGATATCTTGGAAAGATTGTGTACAATGTGAGTTGTTGCTATGATGCCATCATTTACCAATTACGTGGTTTTTATCTTTGTTTCATGCTTCAAATCTTTGTCAATGTTTTTGGTTCAATGTTTTTCTAGGTTTAAATCACACAATTACTAAACAAGAAGCTCGAGCAGATAAGATTGTCATTGTTTGATGACGAGATCAAAAAATTGGAGGAGAAGGAGACCACGGAATCGGCCACTCGATATGGTGATAGAATTGGGAGGGTAAAGAAAAGTTGTCACTACCTTTTTGGAGAGTTTCCAAGCATAGCATGATTAATGTGGTTGAAAATTTTAACTTATAAGCCTTAAAAAATAGGAAAGATTTTGGGCAAGTGCTTTTTTAATTCATGTATCTCTGTGCCATCTTTTTTGTTTGTTTTAGATTCTCCATATAACTGACCCTAAAGCATGGTGATGAGTGACTAGTGATCCAAAGTATGGTCTCTGAAGAAATGGGTAGCAGATAGCCCTATGTGATGTTTCCATATCGAATCTAAAATCTATTGGCTGTATTTGTTTTGGAGGCGAACAAAACCACTACCTTGCTCAAGGAGATCATATATACAGACAGTAAGTTGTAGCCTCCTATTACACTTTGGCTTGGCATATGGCACACTTTTGGATTGAACTCCTACATTCGTTGTCCACGCATTCTCATTTTAAGATGTGGGTTGTGCACATATTTGTTTTTTTTTGTGTAGTTGGCTTCAAAGAGAAGTGACTCTGGAAAACATATTGCAGAGAGCTCAAGATCTGTTGAGAGATTTTCAAGAAGCTCCTAGTTGTTAATAAATGTTGTGACAAAGAGCACAAGGAAGAGGTAGGGAGTGAGTCACATAAATAAGAGAAGAAGAATGCACATAAGATAAAGGAATAGACTAAGGGTCTAATACCAAAGGTTGATTTGTATAGTCACTTGTAAAAAGGTGAAGCCAATGGTCAAAAGACTACATATGGAAAGCACAAGGTTTCACATGTAGTGTGAGCATTAATAAACACATTGTTGGCACTAGGGTACACAAAAAGCATGGATTGGAGTCCTTCCCAAGACTATAAATATGGGTGTATGGAACTCGATTATTGGAATGACATTGTGTGGTTGTCTTATGAGCGTTACCATTGTGTTGCATATATCTTAAGTATCTTTTTAATCATCTTATTAGCCTTTAAACATGAATTTAATCACATGATATGAGCCACCCTAGATCCATGATTTCTAACATGGTATCAAAGCTTCGGTGGGCTAGCTCATTAGCAAGTGATTAAGAAGATTAAGTTTAGGAGGTTTTATTTTTAAATTAAGGCATGTTCTTCTCACTATCCTCTTTCCGAGTATCTTCTATTAATATTTCAATAATATCGAGAGCTAGAGAGAGAGAGAGAGAGAGAGAGAGAGAGAGAGAGAGAGAGATCCCTTGTGCATCACTGTAGGAACATAGAACCTTCATCAAGCCAAACAGAGAGAAAGTAAAAGTGGGCCTTGATTTGCAACAAGAGAACTTCAGAACTTGCAATATCTAAGATTTGAAGCAAATCTATGCATTATTGTAGAGGTTAAAATTCTGGTTTGTGAGCTACATAAAAAACAGAGAATGTAGGCATGAAATCAGATCCATTGGAGGTAGTTCATGCACAAATCTAAGGCATTGAAGCGTCGAGAATACACTAGGCATCATTGCTAAGGTGTCTCCCAGTTGGATTGAAGACTAAAACACTTCTAAATGCCCCTATGAGCAGGCAAAAAGAAGTCTCAGTCTCTGCATGAGAGCAAGCGCTGAGAAGAGAAAGGAGCAGTTGAGCTCCATCTGCAGTCAACGGTGGCATCTCCCTAAGAAGAGCACAACAACAAAGTACACAAGAAGCAACGGGGCTAGAGATAGCAGCTGGCAGCAAACACCACCGACACACAACCTGTCGCACGACAGAGCTGTAACAGTATAGGCCACAATAGAGTCGCGCAGAACAAAGGCAAACCTACACATCAAGGCCTAGGAGGCCCAAGAGTGCGCGGTAATTTCTCTGAAGGGGAGGAAGTAGCAAAGTGAGAGGCACATCATCAACAGGCGTGGTGAACTCGACGTCAAGACCTTGGCACATTGGTGTCCAACAGATCGGAGAAGAAGTAAATTAGAGCATCAAGAAGTTTCAGAATAACAGAAGAGAGCGCATCATGGCAACCACATTTTTTCTTTTGGAGATAGGGTTTAGAAAACCTAAATCAGATAACCCATTTTTATTGTGTGGTGTAAAAAGCTGTTATTGTATGCTTTAAAAAGCTCCACACTAGAATTGTTCACTAGAGAGGGCCATCAAAATGTGCAAAATATTGTGGGGTTCTTTAGCATGGGCATCATTAACATGCATCTCATTAAAAGGGCCTCCGTCAACAAAGCCATGATCATTGACAAAATGTTTTCACCAAAAATATGTAAATGCTGCCAATATGAGCAGGCAATTTTATGACCAATAATTGTAAAATTATGTAACCCTTGATGTAATGCCGCCAAAATGAGCACGCAATAAAAAAACCTCTCACTACCCATGTCTTTAAAAAAAAATTGTTGTGAAAAAATCCTACTTCCTACAAAAAGTGCTTGTATCTAGCCTCTAGGACCGATGATGTACCCAAGCTAGAAATTCATCCCTCACCTAAGAGCCAAAGTAGCATTAAGGGGGGGAAGTGCCAAAGTAGCACATGGGCCAAAGTTGCTCATAGCACATAGGGGAATGTAAAAAGGAAAAATTCAAACAACATTATGTAACCAACATCCAACCACCTTCTGAGTGACTGCCATGAGAGAGAGAGAGAGAGAGAGAGGGAGTGCAAAACCGCGAGGTAGAGAGAGGGAGGGATGAAGAGAGACCTACATATGTACTGGGTGAGTGCCTCCCTTATCCTCTCAAACCTTCCAAAAATAGAAGGCGGCATCTACGCGATCCAGCGGCCAACTTCCTTCAAAATTATTTAAAAAAATCTTAGACCACCTATGCAATCCGATGGCCAGCTTTTATTAAAGTCCTTGAATAGTGCTCTATTTTTATTTAATTAAATGCACAGAAAGATTTTGGGTGCATATATAGATGGGATTTTCACATGTGCAGTCTGCAAACATGCTGCTACGTGTATACAGTTCACGTGAAGTCGTACGTGGTCGGATCATGTGAAGTCATACTGCCACGGTCAATCATATTGGCACATGTCTATGTACTGACTTACACATGTCAATACCACGATCAATTATACTGGCGCGTGTCTACGTAATAACTTACATGTGTCTATGCCACGGTCAATTATATTGGCACGTGTCCACGTACTAACACATGGGTCTAGGTAATACCACATTAGAGCCAAAACGTTAAAAAAAGAGCTGCATTTTAATCACTTGTTTCGGATTCGGATTAAGCTTTGGACCAATAGAAATGTGACATTCAACCATAAATATGACATTGGGTGTCATATCTACTTTTTACTAACTTCACTAGTTTGGCTATTTTAGTGGGTTATCACTAATTTAATGTGATACAGCACGACTTTAGTGGGTTCCAACTTCAAGGGCATGTCCTCATGTGCCAAATGTTAGTACTTCAAAAAGTGAAAATTTCAAATTTAGGTTCCTCTCCCAAAATGAGTAAATGCATTTAAATTCCCTAATCTACATGATTGTACCTCTTTCTAGTTGTCTTTTTGCATCATCCTCTCCGCTATTCATCATCTAACAATGTAGAGACAACAGCCTGACCCGAGGCCCACTCCTAATGTCATTTCATCATGCATTCTTCATAATGTTAAAGATAATCAGGTTGTGTGGAATGGTATAAACTTCAAAGTAAACTATTGGGTGACTATGCAACCATCATGCAAAGGTCCTCATATGATAAAAAGGAAAAGAAGAGGCTTAGTATAATACCATTGGAAGGGACATATCTTGGAATTTAAGATAGCAAAAGATGGATGGAAGGCAAAGGTGCAACACTGTGTGTACACAGTAAGAGAGATGCACATGCATCCTTCTACTCCAGCATCTGCATTGCAAGCTCATTGTAAGATATTTTCTATAATTTTACTTATGTTCTTTATGATTCTATGGCTTATTCACATGTGTTGTATATGTGATAGATGTTTATCCATCGACAAGCATTGAGTAGCAACCTGTGGAGTCATTCACCCGGACTTTCGAAGCCATGCATGCTGATCTTGGGAAAGTATTATTTTCTGATCAACCATCTGCTTTTTTCATTAATTGCCCCTACAAGACTAGAAGCTTATGGAAGACTGGACATTTTGGCTATACCAAGCCTAAATTCATTAGATTGGGACTTTTCAGACAAAGGTACTCTATTAGCATTTAAATGCAAGATTTTCTTAGATATTTAGAAGTCTATGAAAACAGGAAGGATTTCTAAGAGGATTAGGCTATCATGGTGTATACCTTCATGTATATGTGGCATGTTTTCAAGAAGCAAACATGAAGAGCACAAAAGCAATGTGGCTATCTACACATATATCTAAGTCTGACTTGGATAATGCAATTGGAGTAGAATGGAAAGTGAATGAAGTCATCCATAGGGGTGATCTTATAAAATGCAATGCTTGCCATTGAATCTATGGTGATGGCATACAATATCTCTTGGCAAACCTTGTACATTAGCTTAGAGTACATACAATGGAAAAAGAGTAGAGGGACTTGGATGCCATTGGATTCAGAGGAAAATTTTGTGCAGTATGACCTAACAGTCAACTTGAGTGATGATGACAATAGAGTCATCCCTATAAATACAAAATGGACATTGAGGGATGTGCGTACGTCCTTGGAATTTCTATTAGATATGATACCATCAGACTAAAATTTAAGATAGATGGTATTATGGTGGGAAGAAGGTCCGAAAATACTTTTAGTTGCATGAAATGTTTTTTCCTTGTAATCCTGAAGTTTTCTTAATATAATATAATTTTGCACCCATCTAACTTGTCTTATCGATTCATTTTGTAAAATAGTTATTCAACATTATTAAGATAAGATAACCAATGTAAAATGAGAAACAATATATTTATTACAATGATAGTATCTATACAAATTGGTTGGTTACAATGTATGAGAACAGAAAACTATCTACTTTGGAGGGTCAGTGTCCATAGAAGCCTTGGCCTCTTTGCCTTCCTTGGTCGGCTTGGATTCCAATTTCTTGGATGTTTTCTTTGACTTGGCCTCTTTTTCCTTAGATTGTTTCTCTTTTCGATGAGAAGCCTTTCCGTTCTTCGCGTCTGTCGTTTTCTTCTTCCCGAATTTCAACGGAAACATCATAGGTCGTTTCCTTTTCGATGGCTTCTTTGCCAACATAGGTCAGATTGATGGTGGTGGTGTGGTGAATCTGGGTCTGCCAAAAGATTCACACAATTGTCGCTGATTACCTTTGCTCTCACCCATTGTCACCTATCAAATGTATGTGTCTGTATAACATGAAGTTGTGAACTGTAAAAAATCACGACCAAAACCTTTGTATATATTAGGATATAAAAGTTTAAGGAAAATATCTGAATTTTTTACAACTCTTTTTTATGTGTCTATTGAAAAAACTCACAGCTAATCTTTTTGATATGTCTACTAGAAATTCTGATTGCATATATCTCCATGTGTTTGCGACCACTCTCCATCCACATGAGCTTCCATAACTTTGTTAGAACCTATAGAAATGATAGTCCTTGTTTAGAATTTTAACTAAAGCTTTATTTACAGACTTAAAAGTTATCATTTATGTTATTATAACTTACAGGAAAAATGAAAAACTGATGTGGAGTTGTATTTTGAAGGAGTGGAGGATGGTTCTTATGCGTATGGACATAACAAATGTAACTATCAATAAAAAAAGTCTATAATGAAATCTTTTGTAGCCTCTTGAAGGGCACATATTGCATTGCCAGCCCATCTCATCCCAATCTTTCATTCATTAAATCTGTCTCACAACTCTCATGTCACAAATCTGTCTCACAACTCTCATGAAGGTAAGCTTGGATATGAGTAACTAGACATGTTTCTGGGCTTTCCTTATCTCTTTCACAGAATTCACATGCTGATTGATTCTCTTTTTCAACTTTTGCTTTAACAATGAGCTTTTAATTTGCTGCTTTCTCTTTGCTAACCCTGGACTTGGTCCAACCTTCCTTACTATTTTCTTTGTTTTATCTATCTAAGCTAAGCCTATCAATCAAACATAGAATCAAATATGACCTCATATAAGAACTTGCTTTATTTTGGATTTAGATATGGTAAAACATGATATGTACATACTATATCTTCAAACATGCAAAGTAGAACAATTCATATGTATGCTCAATTTATAGAGATGGGTTGATGCAAGAAAAAAGAATTGTATAGGCAATTCAGCTGCCTAGAAACATGTGTGGGCTAGTGTGAGAAACAAGCATTGTACAATTTGACTAGATAGAGAGTAAAGTGGGATGGTGGGAGGTGGAAAGATGGCACGATATACCATATCGCGTGTTGCTGTCGAACCATCATAAATCATGCCATCTTTCTTGAAGCATTCCTAAGCTGGTTGTTGCTAATCCTACCCTCCCCTACAAAGTTGGCTATATTTGAAAAATTAAACACTAGAGTTTGAGTTACAACACTGGGGTGTCTTCCTTTGGAAAAGCCTCTTGGGAAGCCAATATCCAGCCAAATTTTCTACTTTTCCACCATAGTAGTAACATGTGGCTTCTATTTCTCTGATTGGTTCTTCATTGTTAACCCATTCCTAGGGTTAACAAGAGCTAATACCATTATCTTATATCAAGGAGTCAAGGTAGTTACACCAAAAGGTCATACATTCAAGATATGAAGCAATGGTGTCTAAATCTACAACTTGGATGGGCGCCCGTAATGGTGTGACGGAGTATTTATGGCGATTCCCACTTCCAGAGCATGTGGTAGCATGTAGGATGAAGTCCTAAGTGATGCACTTCATGGATATATTATCAGAGTAGCCATTGTAATAGCATTAGGCCTCTTATGAGCCTAAAAGTGCCCGGTCGGCCACAATTTAAGTGAGTGTGAACACTTATGGCCAAAGTGAATCTCTCTCATAATACAAGATACTCTTCCATTGTGCAATTCAATCTTGCTCTTGCTAATCTCTATCCCTAATGCATGCTAGTGAGTGTATGTGAGTGATGTGAGGTGAGAGGAGGGACGAGTACACATAGTGCAACGCGAGACAGTGTGACAACACTCGCTGGAGGTGTGGTGGAATTGCTTCTCAAGGAGTTGTACAGCTTGTATACCTCAGGGGTTACAAGCTCGGCCATTGGAAAGATCCTCACATGACAGTTTCGATACACCAAGTAGTCTCTTATTGGATGTGTTTCAAGGGGGGTTAGGGTGAGCCACCATAACATTCATGTGCAGAAATATGTGTGGGCTGGTGGGAGGAACAAGCATTGCAAAGGTAATTTAATTGCATAGAGAGTGGTGTGGGAGGCATAAGCAACAATGGAAAGATGGAGCGATATACCATATCGCGTGCTACCGGATCTTCATATTTGTGCCGTCTTTCTTGCCGCATTGGTGGTCTACTAGCTGAAATCAATCATATATGTACTAAAGCTGGTTGTGCTATTTCTATCCCTCCCTTATAAACTTGGCCAGATTTGAAACCTTACCTTACACATGTTACCCTATTACAATGATTAGTAAGAATTTCATGGGGTTTCTTCCTTCTTGCAAAGAAACTCTTCACCCAAGCTTGAGTTACCCTATTACAATGGTTTAGAACAATCTGATGGGAAGCCTGTTGGAATGCCACTGATGTAACTTGACATCCATCTGTAATTAAACCAATACAATAGTCCTCCCTTATATTCAACAGCTTTTAGATATTTGTTATTAGTAGTAAAAAACTCTTATTGTCCTTTAGTGGGAAGGATGGTAGGCATGGGAGAAGTATCTCCTTCTCTGAATCCTCTATAGAAACATCCTTTTCCTCCTCTGGAAGAATTAAACTTGCCTTTAAAATATGTAGCATCAAAATCCTTGCGCATTATTTCTTCTTGCTCTTTATCCACGACCGTTTCTTTATCATGAATTTCTTCTTGATTTTAAATTTTCCCTAGAAATGCTACAGGCTGGACATTGGAACTCTCAAGACTTCTCCTTTTAGCATCTTCAATTCTTGATTTTACATGAAGATAGAAAAGAAAAACCACATGATGTTGAAGAAGCTTGCATTTCCTACTATGTAATGTGCAATGCTCCATAGTGACCTTCACATGGTCAGGAAGTAGGTCATACTTTTTCTGCAATCTACCCTTTTCTAAAGTTGTCTGTGACAATATGTTGAGATGATCAAACCTTACACCTTCAATAAGAATTCCACTATCATCTGTCTCAATGCACAGAAAGCTTGCATTTCCTCTTCATAATAGTCCTTGAAGTGATCAATCACTGAACTCACTTCAAATCTAACATTGAAAGAGTCTCAATCAAATAAATTTTCTGCAGCTACAAGCTGTAGGAAGTCAAAGAGTCTCTCTACTAGTGTTTCTTCTGTCACACAGGATCACCTTCATCACCTAAAGCCATATCTTTGCAGTAACAACCTTGGAATGGTGTAGCTTAGGAGCACACAATAGAAGCTATTAGTAGCTAAGGGTTGTATAACCAAGAAGAAATTGTGAGGCTAGGGGGCAGCTGGAGGAAGTTAGGTTATCCAATAGGAATTTTTTTAGGTTTGTAGCATAGACTGTAGGTTAGAAAGATAACGCGATACGGGCAATCCACTTTGGTCGGATTGATTTAATCGCGTTGTGTTTCCACTAGGGACAATCTTCTATGGTGGGGCAATATCAAGGGGCTGAGGGGAAGCACGGGGCACGATGGGGTAGATCAAGGGGCTGGGGAAGCTTAGTGACAAAAGGAAAATCGGGGACAAAGCATAAGTTGGAAACACAAAGTGAAGGTAGCAATCCGATGTCAGGAGATCAATGCTATCACGCTTTCTTTCCTAGGCTAGTAGATGGGGCAATCTCACAAAAATGGGGCAGCTTAGTGTGCTGGGGCAACTCAAGGGGTCAAGCAAAGGGCAAGGGAAGCACAGTGGACTACAAGGAAACTCAGTGGCATACGGTAGCTCAAGGGGGGCAAGGAAGGGGAAAGAGAAGCTATGGGTAGCTTAGACGCATAGGGTGCTCGGGCAGCTCGAAGGTAGAAATGTTTTTAAAATTAACAAGCTATTTATAGGTGCATGACGCCACATGGCAATGGTACGGATGCCATGTGGCCATGCCACCCATCCACACGTGTGAAGCCACATGTCGACGTATGGTCACACGTGTGAGGCTGTCGCACACATGTGCATTAACACTCACACATGTGGATACACGTATACTCATACAGTTTGGTTTTTCATACCCCACATGGCATAGTCAAGGTCGTCTATAAATGTATTGGCTGGGATAATATTGTTTTTTATTGTACGTGTGTGTATAGGTGTCCTTTATCCTAGCTCCTCCTTTTGATCTTCACCCACACCTACTGTGCATCCTTCCCCAGCTCCAGTGGTGTCCAACTAAGTTTGTCCCATTGGAATAACAACACGATAATCACAGGTCGGAGTCATCGGAATTCAATATACGTGCCGTCCTTCCACAACATCAGAGGTGTGTTTATTTCGTCTGTAATTTACATAATTGATTATGCTAATCAAATTATCAAGCTTCATGGCTGCTGTGATTTACATAATTTGTAAAGAAATCAAACCCTCTAGGCCATGAAGGGTCAATTAAGATCTAGATGCCACTGATGAATTTTCAGTGCTTCATACAGAAGCAGCAGGCGACAATTTCATCGGTGCACCTAAGGCATAGAAATGTGCATAAAAAAGTTTGAAGAACAAGAAGACACTTTTTCCATAGAGGAAGAATTTGAAGCTATTCAAGATAGCATGGGAATCTCTAATATGGGAAAGGAGAAACCAAGGATTTCATGCTCAGTAGAAGAGATTCTTCCACAAGGTTCAATTGACTTGTGGGAGGATAGGCGACTTGTTGACGATGAGAACAAAAAGGTATTTATAAGAATAAATACACCAAAAAAAAGATTTTTACTATTGTAAAGTAGATTTTTTCTTTGTTTATAGCTTGACATAGCAGATGAAGCTGGATTCCTCGGTCAAGGTGGAGGTAAATGAATTTTTGTTGGCAGAGACTCAGCCCTCAGCCACTATATTTCAAGGATACCTCCAGGCGTGTTGATCAATTACCATGCAAAATATTCAGATGATCCATGCATTCCATTGATGGCCTTAAAGGTTCTATCAGCATACTTAGGATATAGAAGGATACATCACAATCTAGAGAAGATAATGCTGATAGAGAAGGAGGAAGCTATACATATTTTTGGATATGCACCAGGGCTGTGGGCATCGACGAGTGCAGGGTATTTTTTGTGTTATGCGGCATATGCAAAGGTAGTTCCTGATTTAAATACCCATGCTTTCAGAGGCTATCAACACCAAAATCTATTAAGGTATAGAGGCAAACTACCCAAAGAAGACGAGACCATTAGGAATGTTTTGGACCCAAAAAGGGCCTCCTAAGGATTCCTAATTTTAAGGGATTAAAGCTTAAAAAGCTAGGCTTAAGGGAGACAAAGGCTATGATGACCCCTATTTTTTGCCTTGCCACATCAGCCATACCCCCCTAGTTTCACTTCTTAAAGGGAATATTCTCATACTCTCTCTCTTACTTTTTGACTTTTCTCATACTTTCTCTCTTACTTTTTGAATTTTTTATCTTCACTCTCTACACTTTGAAATCTCCTTTCTCATTAACTCCCACCATATCTCCCTTCCACATCAGCAAAACATTCTCGTATTTAGGTGGACCCTAAAAAGTAAAAATTTTTAATTTTTAAATTTTTTACATTTTGAGGTGGAAAAACACCACCCAACCAATATGTATGTTGAAAATAAATTTTTCTCTCCAAAAAGCTTGTAATTCAAGGGTCAGGTCAAAAGCTTGTCAAGAGCCAGTACATCCACAACTAACTGTCAGGTCCCCACAACCCCATAAACATAACTAACTGTCAGGAACCACTACATCCATGAGATCTCGAAATTGTGGGGACCCTAAAAATTATTATTTTTAATTTTTCTCATAAATGTAATTTATTGATGAAAAACTCCATGTTAGTATATTTATATATCAAAAATATCATTTTCTACTTAGAAAAATGGATTTGTGTTAAACCTCCAACAGCAACGTTTTAACAGTCTCTCTCTCTCTCTCTCTCTCCCTCTGAGGATCTCTCTGCTTTAGCTTCTTCCTTTGCTTAGCTATGGAGCCTTTGCAAGTTGTGTGTGTAGCCCCTTGTGAAGCTAGAAAACGGAAGGTTGATTTACACATTCGTATTCTTGAAGAGTATGGCAGCTCTAAAAAACCCCATCCTACTGATGCACAATCTGTCCAAGCTCATAGGATAGCTAAGGAGAAAAATGTAGATCTTTGGGTTGATAGGCGTCTCTATCCAATTGACCCTCCATTAAGAGCAAACCCTCCTTTTTGCAATTTATCATCTTTTATGCAATTTGTTGTTAGTGAAGGAGAGCTTGGCTTGTTAGGATACTGCAGAAGATTGACTACAAGTGGAGCTTGGCAAACCCATATTCTCCAATCTCAATTGCAAGCATCACAATTCACCCTTTTACAATGTCAAGAAGGACTTAAAACATCATCAGATAAAATGAAAGAGATCCTCGCAGAGAATGTCGAGAAGGATGCAAAGATTCAAAGGCTAGAGGACCTTATCACAAACGACTCAAAGCAATGCCAAATGGTGCTTGTGAAAGTAAAAATACATTGGCTGGTATAGAATCTCTTGCATTTAAAGGTGGAGCATGGAAGAAAAGGATTCGTAAAACAAAGTAACATAAACTTTCATTATGCACTCAGTGATTTAAACAAAATAGTCATGATTTGTGTTCTGCCAGGAATTTTCTGCAAGAGGTGTGTGGTTCTAACGAAGAGGGACGGAAGGATTTGGTCAAAGACATTCTGAATACCAAGGATATTCTCTCAATTATTACTGACCCTCGTCGTCCTAAAATACGCCAAGCTGTTGTCAGTAATGTGGTGAGCGAGATTACCACCTTCGATTCTTCATTAATTCAACATGCTTGTGATGCGGCTGGAATCAGCATGAAAGGGTACCAAGCAATTCGTCAGGGTGATCCTTGCATCAATGGAGATAACATTCCACATAAAGTATGCTATCTAGGCTTAAAACTTGTTACATATGAATTATGTTCACCCTTAAGTATGCCATCCAGGCTCAAAATTTGTTACATATATGAGTGAGGACACATATGAGTGAGAACCACCCTCAAGTATGCCCTCCAGACTCAAAATTTGTTACATATGAAGTATGTCCACCCTCAAGTATGCCATCCACGATCAAAACTTATGTGTAAAGTAAACCAATAGTCCCCTATGCCTAACAAAAAGAAAGAAACATGCATAGAGTAGACATAACCATGACTCAAGGCTAAAGGCTGACTGCCCTTGAGGACTGAGGCTCATCCTCCAACACTGCCAAAGCACCATGCGTGCTCAACTTGGTGACGTCCTCATGGCTGAACCATGATCTTGTTAGCTGCAAGAAAATAAGACACACAAGTCATGTTTATAAATGCACTCATGTTTATACACCATAAATCTACTTTGTACAAATTAAACCCGTAAACAACTATTATAATAACCATTTTTGAGGGTACTTGTCAAGTAAGGCACCCTTAATGAGATCTTTCATGTAGTCCATCGCATAGTAAGTGCAAGTGCAAATCCATGGTGTTCAGCCTGTCGAGGTGCCTACAAATTTAGTGAAAGACTCAACCAACCCTCCAGCTTAATAAACTTGAAAAAGCAGTAGGGTTTACAAGGAAATTGCATAACCATGGTTAAAAACATACTAAAACAACCCTAAATCCCAAGTCCAAGGACGCAGTCTTCAATGAGTCACTTAAATTCATCTCTATGCACCATTTTGACAGTAAGACACTGAAATAAGTCTAAATATTAGACATTAACAAGGTTAATGCGTTACAAGCCCAATTTGTGAACTTACTGATGCAGGGTTGCTATTTTATCCACCGGTTATGTACTACCCAAAGAGTCTAAGCACAACAGTGAGGTAATCTTCTAGTCGGGAAACTTGGCGCTTTCTTGAAATGAGTGTTAAAAAGGCACAAATAGATTCCAGTGCTTCCTAAACAAGTACTCATGAATCAATTGAATAATTTTCAAAATAAATCCATTGCACCACAAGTTCTTTCAACATACCTCGAAAGCACAGTAAATAAAACCAGCATCACACGAGAAGACCTTGAAAGAAGTTTTGCATAGTGGTTGCTGCACCATTGAACATATCCACGAATCCATCCCAAAGGGAGTCCATGAAGGCCACCCTCTCAACAACAATCTCATGTGGGAGGGTATTCTCCATCCACTTGTGCAAGAAAATATGTTAAACCAAAATGCACAATAAGCTTTAATGTTGGTATTCATAGTGCACAGAAAAAGGTCACCAACTAGGCAAACAAGTTCAACTTCTTCATTGATGCCTTGTCGAGCAAGACCCCGTCCATGGTAGCTTGTTCTACTTCAGCTATGAGTGAGGATCTTGTAGATCTAAACTGCACTTGCACACTAGCTTCCAACATGAACAAGAAAACTAAACCAATCTATCATAAGAGAACACAAAGAGCCACAATAAACCAACTCTTAAAATAGTAAAACACAAATAGTCATAGTAAACCAGCTTATAAAATAGTAAAACATAAATAGTCACAGTAAACCAGCTTCCAATCTAAACAAGAAAAGCAAACCAATCTACCATAAGAAAATAGTCACAGTAAACCAGCTTCCAACTTGAACAAGACAAGTAAACCAATCTGCTTTAAGAAAATAGTCATAGTAAACTAGGCATGTATAGTAATCAAGACAGCAGATAGCCCACAAGAAAAGTAAACCAAGTTACCTTAAGAAAACCCAAGGAGTCTCATAGAAAATCAGGTATATACAGTAAATCAACTATGTCATAATAAAGTATTACAATAGCAATAAACCATAAATAGTACAACACACCACAACCTTGGCATAGGTGATATAGGGACTTGCACCCTGCTTTCTTTCCCTTAGTCCTTAGTCCTTAGTCCTTATAGGGTTATTCCCCTTCTTCCACCAAATCGACAAAACCATTTGAAATCATCATGGTGTAACCTGTTGCCTACACTGTGGTGTTAGGAGAAGTGATGGGTGAGGGTGGGCACACAAAGGATCCTAGAAGTGCACCTTATACTTCTGCTTTATGCAAAGTCTACACTGTGGTGTTAGGAGAAGTGATGGTGATGGTGGGCACAAAGGATCTTGGAAGTGCACCTTATACTTCTACTTTATGCAAAGTCTCAATGGAGCCTTCACTCCAAACCATATAGTAGGTCTGAATGCAACGTAAAAAACTTGATCGTTATACACAGAATATCATTAATTACACTTGTGAGTGTGTGTGTGTGTGGAACATGTGCTTACCTTATGAGCATGATCAAGTGTTACACGACTTTTAGCATCTTTCATCTCCTCAAGAGGTACAGGGATTATCCCAGGCAATATGTCATTCTTGGTATTTTCGTGCACAATAGAAAAAAACAAACATTAGAGTCTTATATGAGGAATACATTAATGATAATCACATGTAATAGGTGCGTTACCTCCTCAACAGGTGCACTTATCTCCTCAACATAACCAATGTGCTTCCTCAAAACCGATGGGTGTCAGCTCTAAACATGTAAAAGGCCAAGACAGTTAGGACCTACAAACAAATGCAAATTAACACCACAAAAGGACACTTACATGTTTCTCATAGCCCATGTCAATTTTGTTTTGAATTTTTTGCAAGTGAAGAGGCTTCTCCGACATATACTTGTCCATTGACTTTTTAAAAAATTACTCAGCATAGTCGTCTTTGGACAACATCCGATGATCCTCATCAACCATTATGTCCCAAATAGACAAAGATTTTTCACGTTGACCTCTCTCATATTTTTTGACATTGGCATTGAACTTTCTTTCTTTGTCAAAGAAGCATGATTTCATTCCGCTGCTGCTGATTTGCACTGTTACCCACCAGCAACACATAAATCAGGTAAACCATGAGCTAGAAGTAAACCACTACATTAAACCAGGTGGCCCAGAAGTAAACCACTACATTAAATAGGCCGACACAGTGAACCATTGCATTAAACCACCAAGCCATCAAATTTCTTTATGCAAAAGAGGCTCCTAAAGTAAAATAGGCCCTAAGGTAGACCACTGCATTAAACTAGGGCCACAGTGTAGTCAAGACAGTGTAGTCAAGACATGAAATGTTCGATTGTCCTATTGTCTAAAATGGTAGTGCTAATGAATTGAGTAATTTTTGAGACAATGATTCCCTTATACTTGCATATCAATCTGCACCATCAATTGGTAGCTTCAAGAATGAGAGAAAAGTGCATGCTCTTCTCCCATAAGAGAGGGCTACACCATGCATCCGAGATGAAATGATAGAAAAGTGCATGCTCTTCTCCCATAAGATAGGGTCACACCATGTATCCGAGATGGAAGGGGAGGAGGCATGTGTGGCCACCACCTTGAGTGCATGCAAGGAAGGTTGAGTCACTTGTCATCATTCTAACCTCCTCCTCATTTTCAAAACATAAGGCTTCATTCCAAGTCAAATGTACCCTATGCCTTGTATCAAGTCAAATGTACCCTATGCCTTGTATCTTTCTATTTCTTACAATCATCTATGTTATTTAATTCACCAAGATTCATTACTCTCCCACTACTTAACTAAAGCTTTCAAATCAAAGGTAATGATGCCAAAGATTTCACAAGGTCACATTCTAGGTGAATTAATTCTGACTTATACTAACATGGCCAAGTTAACATGTTGATAAAACATTTCAAACTACATCACACCAGGGCTAGCCTCAAGACTATCTCCCATGGGACGAGTATTAAGGAAATTTCATGTCTTGCTTAGAGCGTGGCCCTGGTTTCCCTTGGGGCCTGTTTTAATGCCTATGGAGAGGTTAACATTTAAAAAGAATGCGAGGGAGAGAGAGAGCTTGAATTCCTTGCAAGCACACACACACACATAACAGAGTGCAAGATACAAGAGAGAGATGGATGGCTGAATTTTCTACTATTTTCTTCTCTTCTCTACAACCACATAACTAAAAGTTAAGAGTACTCTCTTACAATAATATACAATGGTCGGTCTATAGTGTAAACCTAACTATATGAGTTGGCGCATTATAACTATGCCATAACTCTAGTACTCCAAAGTGGCTATCACACAGCCTACTATCGACATATCAACAATAATCTCAGCAACCATGCCAGTGGCGTAAGTGCGGAAGCTATCACCCAAATTGGTCATCAATGTCCATTGTAGCACTAATTGAGCTCGATATCTCAACACCCCCACTGGAGCTCAACTCCACATACTGCACTCCAAGTAAGCTCCTAAACCTGTGGAGCTTCTATATGCCCAATGCCTTCGCGAAGATATCAGCCAACCTAATCCTCTGTGCTGACATATACCAAATCTACATCACTTGCTAGAATCTTCTCCCAAAGTGATAGTGCACCTCAATGTGCTTCGTTCTAGCATGGTATACTGCATTACTGGGGCCAACTATATGGTACTCATGTTGTCACAATAAATGACAATTGCCTTATCCACGGACTCACCCATATCAAGTAGCTTCTGAAACCAAGCTACCTTATAAGCTGCCATAACAACACCCTTGTACTTTGCCTCTGTACTTGACAAGGCAGCTGTTGGCTGCTTCTTATTGCTCCAACTCATAGCAACACTCCCAAATAAGAATATTAAACCATTGGTAGATCTCCTGTCTACAATACTACTAGCCCAATCAGCATCTGTGTACCCATGTACATGTATCTCTATACTAGCCTCATAGAAAAGTCCATAATCAAGTGTGGACTTTATGTGCCTAAGAATTTGTCTAGTCGCATCCAAGTGTGGCTTCCTAGGGTCTTGCATAAGCTGACTCACAAGTCTAAAAACATAGCTCAAGTCTAGCCTAGTAATGGTTATGTAGATTAAGCTACCCACTATGTGCCTGTATGTAATAGGGTCCTCCAAAAGCTCACCTGTATATGCGAAAAGCTTTGTGTCTGCTCCAATGGCACTGAAATAGGCTTACAACCTATCATACCATACTTGGACAACATGTCCAACCCATATTGCCTCTACTATAACAAAATGCCATGAGGTGATCTCACCACCTCTATGCCCAAGAAATACCGCAGCAGCTCATCCAAATCCTTCATCTCAAACTTTTGCTTCAAAAGCCTCCTAAAATCATGTATGTCAGCATCACTATCACCAGTGATAATCAAGTCATCCACATAGATGACTAATAGCTGGATCCCTCTATCTATCTTTTTCACATAAAGTGAAAAACCTGTATTGAATATCTGAAATCCAATGGTAACAAGATACTCCCAGATCTTGTTTGACCATGCTTTGGACGCCTGCTTCAAGCCATACAAGGCTTTGCGTAACCTGCACACAAAATCTGGGTGTGCATCACTCTCATAACTTGGTGGCTACATTGTGTATACTTCTTCTTGAAAATCACCATGCAAGAAGGCATTCTTTACATCCATTTGATATATAGACCAAACCTTTGCTACTATAGCCATAGCAATGATAGGTCTCACGATGCCATTCTTGTGCAACTATGTTGAATGTCTCCTCATAGTCAATGCCATAAGTCTGCGCATAGCCCTTGCAACCAATCTTACCTTATACCAGATCACTGAACCATTAGTGTTATGCTTGACTTTATACACCCACTTACATCCAATTGCCTTCTTTTCCTTAGGTAAAGGCACTAATTCCCATGTTGCATTTGTATGCAATGTTGCCATCTCCTCACATGGCATCTTCCCATTTCTTATTTCCAAGTGCCTGCTCAAAACAAGTGGGCTCCAACTCCTGTATTACTTTAACCATGTAAGCATAATGATGGGTTGTATATCCATCATATCACAACTTGTCAACAAGGTACCTAACCCTTGTAGACCTATGTACACCTATATCACTGCCAGGTGTCCTTAAAACAACCCTCATTCTCCTTACACTAGGAGTAACCACAGACGGAATGCCAAGCTCCTTATCAAGGCTCTGATCAAAGCCAATAGAATCACCATCCACATATGAGTGACTTGCTGACAGACCAGGCACACAAAAGGTTGATCTACCTTTTCCTTCTCTTTGTGTGATATGTGTATTTACATCTGTTCTCAACCTGCCTAACCATGAACTAACATTGGATCCATTGCTAGGGGACTCTCTAGGTCTAGTAAGCACTTGTGATTTTTGCTCTACATGAGGTGCAATATGAGCACTTCTTACATCTACATCTTCTGTTGCCTTCACTGTTGGTGCATACTAGCTACTCATCTCGTTAAAGACAACATCTTTGCTTATTCACATCTCATGAGTGGTAGGGTTATAATATCTATAACCTTTCTGCTCCATAGCATAACCAATAAAGATGCATTTCTTTGCCTTTGAATCCAACTTTATTCTTACTTCATCTCAGGAACATGCACATATGCAATACACCCAAACACTTTCAAGTCAGATGCATCCGGTCTTCTGTTCAGGTGTCATACCATGAACAGCTCTGTAGTGGGTGTCCTGTTCATAATATACACATCAGCTTCTATTGCTTCTACCCAAAAATAATGTGGCATGTTCTTTTCAGCCATTAAGACACATGCCACTTCTGCAATGTGCCTATGTTTTCTTTTTGCAACACCATTCTTGTGGAGTGTACTTGCATGTAAAGTGTACTTGCATGTAAAGTGTCTCGTGATTCCTTATTTTCTCAGAAAATCACTGAATTTATTGGAGAAATATTCTTCCCTACCATCTAGTCTCAGACATTTTATTTGCATGCCTTTTTCCTTCTCAACCAAGACTTTAAAACTCTTGCAAGTGAGCAAACACCTCACTTTTCTCCTTCATGAACTAAACCCACACTTTCCTAATGTAGCCCATCAATGAATGTAACATAATACATGCAACCTACAATTGTTGCAGTCTTGGCTGGTTCCCATACATCTGAATGTATAACATCTAATGGCCTTGCATTGACATGATTTTCATGTGGGAAAGCATGTTTGGCCTGCTTACCAAGCTGGCATGCTTCACATACGTTAATCATATCATCAACCTTAAACTTTGGTAAACCTGCAGCAATATTTAGGGCCTGCATAGACTTCAGCCATATATTCACATGACCAATGCGCTTGTACCATATGTCAATATCTACAATGACACCTGTTCCATGTGTAAACATGGTTGTCTTTACCTTACGCATGTTCACATGTTCCATGTGTAAACATGGTTGTCTTTACCTTACGCATGTTCACATCCAAAGTAAACATCCTGCCATTTTAGTTACCCTTTGCAACCAAGCAACATTGATTTTTGAAGTCTTCCACAAAACATCCTTGAGGATTAAACCTCACTTGTAGACCCTACTCAACCATCTGTCCAATAGAAACCAGGTTCTTTGTAATATTTGGAACATGAAGTACATCTACCAAGTACTTCATTTTGCCATCTTGCATAGGTAATGACACTTTACCAACATACGCAATGGAATGCGTAGTATCATCGCCTGTTTCTACATAAGTTGGTTTTTCCATTTTCTACATGTCTGTAAACCACTCATTATGACTAGTCATGTGGTTAGAGGTGCCATAATCCACATACCATATATCTTGAGATCCTGACACATCTCCTATTGTGGAACTGAGCATGTGCTGCATCATAAACAATTGCTCACTTCTGTCATCACCACCCTATTTATTACTAGATGATGCATAGTTGCCTTGCTGTAACTTTTCACTTTTAATCTCATTTTGCTTTTTATATAGCAATCCTTTGCCATGTGCCCTAGTTTGCCACAATAATAGCACTCTATACTATTTGCACTCTATACTATTTGCACTCTATACTATGCACTCTGATTTCTTTGCCAACCATCTCGGCCTCTTTAGCTCCCCTTGCCTCTAGACTAGCCTCTTCCACCTGTGTATGATTGTTGTGCTACGAATTGTTGGATTGCTGTTGTCTAGAATTATGGTTTCCTTGTTGGCCAACCACCACCTTGGCCTCGACCATGACCTCTACCTCTATCTCTATATGAATTAGAGTAGAAGGCATGTTCTAATGTGTTCTTACTTTGTGAAGAAGAGTCCTCACAACCTAGAGACTTTTCTTCTATGATCAGCATAGACACCAAGTCCCAAAAGTTGGGAATATTCTCTCTCATTGCACTGGAGGTCTTGAATGGCTCGTACGCTTTACCAAGCCCATTCAAACAGACACTCACTAAATCATCATCTTCCACTGATACATTGATAGACCTAAAGGATTCAACAATGCCCTTGAGCTTTAAAGCATACTCATTGATAGACATGCTTTTCTTTTCTACAGTATGCAACTCTTGTTTTAGCTGCAATTTCCTTACCTTTGTATTGGTATGGAACTTCTACACACCAGATTCTTCCACGCAACTGCTGGAGTGTTGACATCTTGTAGGTGTCATATCATTGTGTATGTGACACTGATTGAAAGCTAATACATGACTTTCCTTGCACCTTGGTTCCAGTCCTTGAATGTCTTTATATTTGCTGGAGTGGCATTCTCTTCAGACAACTTTAGAGACTCCTATCTCCTTTGACATAGTCCCAAAATCCTTTACCCATCAGGAAATTGGTCATTCTGAACTTTCAAGCATAGTTGTTCTTATCCACATAATCCGATTGAGTTCGTCAGACATGTTCGCCTGCAACAATCAGAAACCTGCACAATAAACAGAAAATTTTTGTATGCAACCTATAACACAACAATATCTTCTGAAACTGCTGCTGCACAACGGTACTTCAACATAACCTGTATGTCTCTAGATATGATCGGAGTACATGTATATATACCCAATATCAACAATACATGTGCAAACACTATATGCACTCCTAAAATGCACTGTTGCACTGTAATAACCAAGTTTCGACCAAAGATAATTCTCTACTAGAACTTCCTCCCAAGCTGCCAAAAATACCTTGTGCATGCAATAACTGTAGAGGAAAGCAACCGTATGTAGAGGAAAGAGATTCACACTCACAGGGGAAGAGGAGACGGACTCGTGCAGGGGAAGAGGAAATCAAACTCCAATTTCATCTACATGAGGTGACCCATTGTGTTCGTCCGCCATGTGCTGGTCGCTCGCCCGGTCGCCCTTTCATCCATATGAGGTAACCTATGCCCGTCGCTCCCTCGTTCAATTGCTAAACAACAATTGAACCCGTGTGCATGCAACAGCTATAGAGGAAAGCAACCATATGTAGAGTAAAGAGATTCACACTCACAGGGGAAGAGGAGACAGACTCGTGCAGGGGGAAGAGCCGAAGAGGAAATCAAACTCCAGTTTCATCCACGTGAGGTGACCCATTGTATACGTCCGCCATGTGCCCGTCGCTCGCCCAGTTGCCTTTTCCCGCTAAAATTAGAAAATTGGGCTTGGTTTACTCGCGTGGCCGAGTTGCTATGGTTTATTGCAAACCCACGTTCACGAAATCCATGGCCTCCCACGTTGATCCCAATCTTAAAGTCTTGTGGGAGAGAGAGAGTGAAATCAAACTCCAGTTTCATCTATGACGTGAGGTGACCCATTGTGTACATCCACCATGTGCCCGTCGCTCGCCCAATCGCCCTTTCCCACTACAATTGGAAAATTGGGCTTGGTTTACTCGCGTGGCTGAGTTGCTATGGTTTATAGCAAACCCTCCTTCGCGAAATCCATGGCCTCCCCCAATCTTAAAGTCCCGTGGGAGAGAGAGTTTTGAGGATAGTCACGTGCACAGGCTGTATCTTTTTATATACATTCATTCTCAAGATTACACGTTTATTAAATTGGATAATCTTACCGACGACTAAATAGGGCGCGCTATCCACTGCTTCTGCGCAAGAGAGCTAGGGTTTCTCATAACATCGCTGGAGAAGTCTGTGCTCACAGTATATGGGATAATTCTTGCAGTTCGTAGTGCGTCGAGAAGAAGCTGAAGAAGGGTTAAGGGCAAGAAAAGCTCCCGTTTCGGTAATTGGAAACCTGATGTGTTTGCATGACAAGTTTGAAATGTCGTGATGGCGGGGATGCTTGAAAGCTTGCAGTGCCTTCATCCAAGTATTCCAAGGTTGCAGTGGTGTGGTAGGGTTACTTTGAAAGTAGGTCTTGAGTTGATTTCAGTGCAAAGCCCACCTGCTGTAGTGATGGTATATGTTGCAATGATGTTATATACGCTGGATTGATGGTATATTTGGAAGGGAAGTATCACGAAGGTAGCGATATTTATATGTTGGAAGGATGGTGTTTGATGGATTGAGGGTATCTGCGTACTTGATGACAAGGGAGTAAGGAGAAAGGTAGCAATTGCACATGTATGCGTTGGACCACGGTGGAGAGATGATGTTCATGATGTGCATGGCATGTGTCAGCAAGGAAGTAGGCAGAAGGTAATAAAACGTAGAGTCTTATTGCTTAAGCCATCCACTTCAGCAGCTTTAGCCATCCTTCAGCAAAAGGGGGATGTGCAGACCACGAAAGTGATTACGAAAATGTGTTCTTTGCAGCTACACCGGGTTGTTTACAATGACCTTTCTGACAAGGTGCTCCATGGCCCCAAAAATGGCTTTTTCTTTTCACATGGCAGTCACATTGTGCTTTTACCGGACTATGGTGCTGCAGTACTGATTCAATTCGTCTCAGCAGGCACAACTTCAGTCATTGCGGCCTCAACAGATGTGTCGACTTTGCCTTGCGACAAGTTCTAGCAGAATATCTAGTTCCATGGTTGGCTTATTTGAGATGATCATTTTTTATCACCTCTGTGGCCTTCACAGGCGCTTTTAGTCTTTTGTGTGCATTGATTTTGGCACAAAGAGAAGAATTTGACAAAAACATGTGTCTTTCAGGTTCTGTTGCCAATTGGGTGGTGCATCCCAGTTCTGAAGCGCGCACAAACTTTTACTCAAGTTGGTGCCAAGGGTCAACGTTCATTTTGTGCATATGCTTCATCTACTTCGATCCCATTCAAAGAGATTGTGAATGCTGTGAAGACGTTTGCTGTGTGCTCGTCTACAAGGTGACTGCTGTTGGACTCTATATTACTTTGTGTTAGTGAAGCAAGAATTTTTATTTGTGGTAGACTTGTGCCTAATGTGCAAGTGAATAATAGAGAAGATAGAGAACAATGGAATAGAAAGACACATGTCCAACACACAACTACCTAAAATACTGTATATCTATACGAGAAACAACAGCATTCTCCAAGTACAAACTGATCATATTTATCCTTTACAATTTTTTAAAGCCATGGAGCTTATGTGGAAGAATGTTGATGCAGTGTGCTTAATGTTATACGAGAGAGTCAGTTGTTCCGACAATGTGCTTCGGCTGTAGGGCTTATGGTTTTTGCAACATGGGGTCTAGGACCGTTGCTACGGATTATTCATCGTACTATATTACAAGTATGTTCAGTCTATGACTGCAGCCTTGTGTTACATTTCTGGTTTATTTCTAACGGGTGAGGAAAGTTGACCTGAAAGGTCGTTTGTGCTTTTTCAACAGAAGGAAGACCGCGCTTGGAAGGAGAGTCAGATGCATTACATCTTGCGATCATACATGCGCCCCCTGCTCCTGTGGATTGGAGTAATTCTTGTATGCAGGTAAGTCAAGTAAACTTCTTAAATACGCTTTTATGCTTCCATTTGGTTTGATACAAAGGCCTTACAACTCGATTCTGCTCCCATTGTGGCGGCCTTTGTTGCCTTCTGTTTTCTTACAAAACTTGTCAAAATTTCTCTGTATAGGGCTTTTGATCCTCTTGTGTTATCAACGGAGGCAAGCCAGGCTATCAAGCAGCGCTTTGTAAATTTTGCGCGCTCTTTATCAACTGTATTAGCCTTTGCATATTGCACTGCTAGGTAAGTGAACTATGTGCACTTATATAGCTTTAGTTTACCCTTGCAGTCATGCCTATGGTTCACAAAGCTTTTTACTTTTTATGCCTTCACCAGTTTGACTCAGCACCTGCAGAATGTGGTGATGGATCGGCAGGATTCACAGGATTCACGCAGTGTGAGTGTCATCTTCTGTTGAGCAGGTTATTGATTGGGTAATGCCCAGCAATAAGCTCTAACGGAATATAATTGTTGTGCAGCTTGGTGCTCAATTTGTTGGGAATGCAGTTTACACGGCAGTATGGATTGCAGCTGTATGTTTATTCATGGAGTTGCTCGGTTTTTCTACCCAGAAGTGGCTGACAGCCGGTGGCCTTGGTACTGTGTTGCTTACACTTGCAGGCAGAGAGGTGAGAACCTGCAGGATTGTTCAACTTGTAGAATTCAGCTCATGAATTCAAGGTCCTCAATATTACGAGGAGTAGCCACCCTAGTATGTTACACCAGATTGTGCCCTATTGGGGCCAGATGGTTTGTAGGTGGCTTAGGCTGGTGGCTACATGCCTGTATTGATCGATATCTTTACATGGGGTCTTACATAGGGTTGCTGGACTTTATCCTGGGATGATAGTTGCATCGAAACGCGTTTTGCATCTGGCACGGTGACTGTGTATTCCTCCAAGGACTGAACGCAGTCTACAGAGGCTAGTTTAAAGCGTCAGGCTCTAGCCCCCATCCACAAATAAGCTATCTACTTTCACTGTCTAGTACACCCTAGTTTCCTCTAGCATACAGGCTCTGTCTTAGTAGCTCCATATTAGCCATTGAAGCCCCCTCAGGTGCACAATGTTGTGGAGCTTGCAGCCGAGTGTTGCTTCAAAAACATGAGGAATACAGTAATGTTTCCATCTTTGTTATCGTATGATTTGACTGCAAGTTTTGTGCTGCACCCATACCGTTAAAAATTGTCTATTTGTGCTCACCAACTTGAATGTCTACAGATCTTCACAAACTTTCTCTCAAGTATAATGATCCATGCAACGCGGCCTTTTGTTCTCAATGAGTGGATACAGACCAAGATTGATGGATATGAAGTTTCGGGTACAGTTGAAGTGAGACACTCTTCTTTCTCACTTTACCCTCTGAGTGCCAGCATAGTGGTTTGTGCATCAGGCTCCATCCCATTCCCTGCGCTTTTGTGCTGTCATATACCGGCCGGCCAGCCAGCTTGGCTATGACGTCTTCACTTAGATGTTTTCCTATGAGATTTGTGTTGTGTTCTCATTCAGACTTCATACCTCTCTTTCTTTTTCTTTTCACCTTTCAGCATGTTGGATGGTGGTCACCAACAGTTGTCCGAGGAGATGATCGTGAGGCGGTACATATACCGAACCATAAGTTCACCGTCAGTGTTGTTCGAAATCTAAGTCAAAAATCGCATTGGCGCATCAAGACACATTTTGGGATAAGCCACTTAGATGTCAGCAAGATTCCAGTAAGAGGATCATCTGTTTTCCATTTCAATTTGAAGCTAGTTCTAATGGTGGCATTTGTGCTAACCAGTTTCCTTCACATTCATGCAGAGCATTGTAGCTGACATGCGCAAGGTTTTAGCAAAGCACCCACAAGTTGAGCAAAGAAGACTTCATAGGAGGGTCTTTTTTGAGAACATCGATCCTGAAAACCAGGCTCTTATGGTATCCTTTTGTACCTGTTGCTGATAAGTTCAGAAATGGTATCAGGTTCCTAATCTCTCTCGTGTTTTTGGTTGTGTTTTGGATGCTTACAGGTGCTAGTTTCCTGCTTTGTGAAGACCCCTCACTTTGAAGAGTATCTTTGTGTAAAGGTGAGCACTGCTAATAGTCTAGATGCTACTGTTTGTGCTCTCTCTTGGGGCTTTGGCTGATCGTGTCATGTGGCAAGGAGCAGGCCATAACTTTTGCCATGTTGCATTTGCAGGAGATAATTCTTTTGGACTTGTTGAAAGTTATAAGTCATCATCATGCTCGCCTAGCCACCCCCATTCGGTCGGTGCAGCGTGTACTTGATGACATGGAACCTCGGAGTGCACCATTTCGTGACATGAATCGCACTGCAGAAGCACAAGGGAGGCCGTATTTGCTGGTTGAGGCAAGCACTGTTGCAAACAGACAACGTGATGCAGAACAGCCTGCTAATGCCAAGAATGGAGCTTTGCATGCAAAAGAGGATGCGGCTGAAAACGATGGATCTGATTCTGGATTGGGAAGTTCTGGCAACGAGAGCACCCCTGAAGCCCCATCTGATTCCAAAGTCCCTAGTAAGCATAGGCCTCAGCTTGAAGGACTTGACTCCATGGGCCTCAATTCTAAAGATATAACCTTGTTGGGAGCAGCCTTTGAGAAACCTCCAGCTAACATTCCGGAAAGCCCAGTGGAGTCTGGACCACAGGGTGAGAAGGCTTCATTCAAATCTACTGCAGAGGCAGCATCGGTGAGAGCTGAAAAGGCCTCAAGCAATGTGCCCAACCAACCTAATCAGCCTGCGGGTGTGAAATTTGATAAGAGTCACACTAGACTAGGTGAACAACTATCTCAGTCCACAGGTAAAAAACCGGAGAAATCTGTAAGTAAAGCTGCTGCTGGCCCAGATTCTGTGCCTATGGTAGAAGACAAGAGTAGCGCACAGGAAGATCTGAGTAACACTGATCTGCAAGCACAACAACAAAAAGAAGACGTTGACCTGAAGAGTGATACAAGGCGACTGCAGGCGCATGGCTCTACATTGCATGGTCCAAAATTGGAGATGGATCGTGGATTGGGTGGGGGGAGCTCTTCAGGAACCAAAGCTCAACTGGAGGAGAATCTAGTTTTGGGCGTGGCATTGGATGGGCCAAAACGAACGCTTCCTATTGACAATAACATGGCCCCTGCTACTGAGCAGAAAGAGCTAGTAGGATCACAGAGGCGAGAAGGTTCCCAATCTTCAAATGCAGGCCCTTCAGAATCTAGAGAGAGGTAGCAGTTGTCTTCGTGATTCAGAAAAATGCTGCTGCTGTTCTGTTTATGAGACCACACATCAAACTATACGTTTGAAATAATCCCATATACAGAAGGGGAAGTTTTGAGTGTTTCCAATTTATATTTCTGTTGGAAACACTTTTGCCTCGTTGCATCTGTTGTTTGATTTTTGAAATTCGAATTTGTGGAAGAGGGCTCATGTAAGGGCTTTCTCAGGAGAATAACTCCTCTGCTTGGCACAGGGGAGGATGTGTAATTTATGAATGTTGACTATATTTATCAAAGCTTTTTAGTGTACTCACAATGCCTTGATCTAGTTACAAGTAACGGTAAGCGATGCTGCTGAGGAAGCACCTTGTGGGGTTTTGTACCCAGGGCCTCCTGGTCTTAGGCAAACACCTTCACCACTTGGGCTGTCTATCATTGGCTCAAACTCGTTAACTTTGAAGCTTCTGACATCAAACCCCTCTGATCTTGGGGTTTATTACGGTCTTTGCTTGCTTTACCATGTGGGTCGGTCTGAAGTTTTTGATTGTGAGGGTAAAAAGCTGAGCTGTAGTCTTTCCTCATTTAGTACCAACAGAAGCCTTACATACTATTGTGGCTCTGCTAAGCACAAATCTGCCATGGTATGGGAGGGGGCATACGTAGGTTACAAAGTGTGAAAGAGTGGTGCTGAACTGTCAGTTGGGATGTGAGGCCAATCCCACGGGCACAGCTGTATGTGTAAAAGCCATCACCTTGCCACTATGGAATCCTCTGTAATTGGTCGTCTAGGGTAGCAGCCATGATGCCCGCACACTCTCAATGTACCTTTTTGAGTGGAGCTCACGATAAGGTTGCACCTCAACTCCACTGGTTGAGCCACATCATGTTGTGTTCGTATGTGCAATGGGTTGCTTTTCTGTCCTGCAATGAGAAGACATAGCATCAACCTTAAACAATATATTCTCCCTCAAAACGTACTTCCACAATGACCTTGCTCTCAAATGTTGCTTTCCAATCATCCTCCTCCTGAGTACATCCGTAAAGCAGCCTAAGGTCTTCGAAGTTTTGACTCTGGAATTTATGTTGCAGCATGCAGTTTCATCGAGTGCTGTGCATTCATGGCAGTTACCAGTTATCTTTGCTGTGGTTTGACAGACTACAAGGCCCACTGAAATATGTTTAATATTAGAGTTCAACCAGAGTTGATCTATTGGCAAATGCATGTGGATACACTGGAGTTAACCTTTACCTTATTAGATAGAGCAGATGATTATATTTCAAGTGCATTCTGGATTGCAAGACAACCCTTGGAGGCAGCATTGAAGGCCAATTATTGTGAAGGCTTGTTTTAATATCTTTTTTGAGAAAGTAGAAAGCGCATAGCACCCACCGTCCTCTCTGCACCTTGCATTGTCTAATTATAACTTCAAAACTTACAAGTTACTCGCATCTTCCTAAAGAAAATGGAGTCAACTTCTGATTAAATAAGTCTAGTACCTTCCAGTAGGCTATTTTTTAGGCAGCATACAGTGGTGGTGAGCCTCCAAAACCAGTGGTTTTAGGGTTGCATGTTTAGTACGTTGATGTGCATCACATAGTTCACTCGTGGTTTTAGGGTTTGCTCTTTAAAGTGATTTTATGGTTAATCGTTTCAAGAGATCTACAAAATATAAGTTTTAAGTGTAAATCCCATGGTGATATGTTTTGTGTCAAACGATTATTTCTTGTTTCAGTTGTGGCTATATAAAGCTCCCAAGCTACCATGATTGAGATGAAAGTTGTGGCTATATAAAGCTCCCAAGCTACCATGATTGAGATTCACCTCAGTGCAACCTCTTCTTGAATGGAACCTATTCTTGAGTTGGAGTGTACAGGAATGTGCATGCCTATCTATAGTGTTTTGATCACATGATCATGAGTTGAAGCATAAAACCCTTGATACATCAAGTAGCTTACAAAGGATATATAATCAATACATGAATGAAGAGCTTATTGAACAAGTTAGATCTTGTAGGTATGGACTTTGAGCGATGCATCGAGGCCCTTGTGAAGGTTATATCATCAAGAGCTTATTGAACAAGTTAGGTCTTGTCCCTCCTGAAGGCCATGCCGCAACATGCTCTTGTGCATGATCCATGATAGTATTTCCTAGTTTGAAGCATCCTTAACAATGTCAGAGGGAAGTGTCAGAGGGAAGTGACACTCAACCTATTGCTTGTGTAACTATCCATATACACATTGCCCTCGCAAACATATTGATATGCATCAAAGAAACTTTGTTTTGCCTAGCCATATCTGTCTGCCTCTAGTGATTTACATTAGTAGACACGTTATGTACGAAGAACCTAAAATGTGGTTTATGCTTGTCTTTCATGTAGTACCCGACCATCCCCTCAAATGTGTGCATCCTAACTCATTTTAATGCATGACACTACTAATCCTCCACATGCAATGCCTTATCTGTGACACGGAAACTAACTCTCTTTACTATCATTTGGAAGTACAAAGTGTTTCAAGGTAGCTCCTTTCTTAATGGAAAAATGCCCTTTGAGGCATTCAGACCTCACAAGCTCTTTTATTGGTTCCCAAAAATTGATCTTCAAAGGAGACAAAATAAAGTTGAAGAAAAGGAGAGAACGATTAATTGTTTGACGGTTGAGTTAGTGGAGACATAGGAGGACGAAGTATAAGAATATACCACATCAAAAAGATAGATAGTAAAACAAAGTGCAGTAGACAATGCAATAGATAGAGGATTTAAAATTTTGAGATAGGTAGTGATGTCTACCCGTGTGGTCTCAAAGTAGAGTTTAGATGGTAATCTAGATAGACTAGATGCAGGATGTACTAAGTGTAGAGGGTGTGGATACTCACAAGAGTTGCATGCCTTAGCTTGTGATAACTATGTCCATATGTATTGCTGTAGGTGGTGTGGTAGGTGCGTATATACATATATTGCTGTAGGTGGTGTGGTGGATGCGTATATACAACACGGTTGGTTACGTGGTGGGATCCAGGGATCCATGTACAAGCTTTTTAAAGGTGGGAAAGACTGAAAGATGTCAAGAAGGGAGGCTTAGTTTCCATTTACAAACGTAAAGAATGGTACTATCAATGCTCACCCAAGAGAATTCCCAACTATGAGCAGATGAATCAAGCATTTCTTACTCGATATCAAGACCCGAGGAAAGATGAGGATGGACTTTGCAAATTGGGAAGGATCAAACATGTCATCTTCGGTTTGAGAGTTTATGGGAGAAAATCAAGGAGGTATTTTGACAACTAAGCATAGTTCCTTAATTCGTGGTTCTTGACAATGGCTTGAAGAACAAGAGAGTTAGAGAAGCTAAATGCTACCACCCAACAAAGCACCTAGAAGAACCGCAATCAACAAAATTAAACGAAAGAAAAAGAAGACCAAGGAGAGTGGACAACGAAGATTCTAGTTCCGAGGGCATCTCGAAAAGGAGCTTAGACAGAAGGAAAGGAGGAAAAAGAAGAGCTAAATGTATGAGACCTCAAAAGGAATCAGACTCAAAGTTTGAAGAAAGAAAAAAGAAAAAGAAAATAAAAGAGCTAGACAAAAATCTAGAGATCATTGCCAAGCATCTACAAGAACTCACACATAAGAGAACAAGTCCACCCGCCCCCGTTGGTTGGACGGGGTTTGTACAAAAGTAGCCATGGGGGAGAGAAAGGTATGTTGGGCAGCTAAGTAGGAGGGACCATTGGTGACAGGGTTAATATACGCTTGGGATTGGGGGGTAGCTACTAGTGATTGAGGGTTCAAGAAAGGTGTTGGGTTTGGTTGGTGGTTAGGGGCCTAAGCAGAAGTTGAAGCACTACTGGTTGGGGTCACCATGTAGTCTTTGGTGAAGGGATTAAGCGAGGTGGCACCTTGCTTAAGTTGTTTCATAAGGCGAAGTGCCTTGAGGTAGTAACACTCCTTGTCTTCATGGCCCCCCTTTGAGAAAAATGAGAAATATTTCTCAGTGGGACAATCATTTGGAAGATGGCCTTGCGAGCTACATACTGGGCACCATGGACTTGTCTTGGGATCTTTGACCTTGAGCTACTCGATCTCCTTCCTGAGCGCTGCCACTGTCGTGTCCTCTTGTTGTGACCTTTTGAAATCTTCAAGCTCCTTCTTGAGCTTGGCTAGCTTGTCCATGGAAGCGATGTAGAAGCTACCGTCAAGGCTAGAGGACCAGTTGAAGGAGCCGAACACATGCTGAGGATAAGTGGAGACCAAGAGAACTGTGCTCCGCTGTGAGGCGAGCATTCTCTAGTTGTGTAGCTCTATCTTGGAAGTCTGGCAGGGTGCCTTGGGGTGGAAAGGTCTCTCTCATCTTCATCGCAGTTTGAGTAGGGAGTGCGCGAAGAACCCACTATTGCACGATGTAGTTTCTAGGATCTTGGGGTAGTGGAGCGACCAAAACTTTAGCTCTTCTGAGACAAGTTGGACCACTGACTTCCCTGTAGTTTGAGGGTGGCCTAATCTAGGAAGTGGTTGAAGGAAAATTGACTGTACCACCGGTCAGCACTTTCTTCCAGCGTTGTCGGGAACAAGACCAAGCATGCATCATCTCGATTGAGACCTCTTGAGTCACACATAGTGAGGAACCACGGCACATGGTCTTCCGCATCTTGAGTGATGGTACCTTTGAAGGTTGGTAGTTTAACTTGCATGCGATTAAGGATAGTAGCCAATGGCTCTCGCCCTTGGAGCTACCATAGGGTTAGACGAAGAGGAAGATGCTGAGGAAAGGGTAAGGGACCGAGAAAGAACCCTACGACTAAATCGAAGAGGAGAATGAAGGGGTGAATCACCTCTAGAAGCTCTAGTCTTCAAGGGCATACACAACACTCCTCTCACCATGAAGAGAAATCACCAAAAAGAAAAATATTTTTTTTTGAGACTATCCTTGACCTCTAGGAGAGTCCCACCGTGATCACCAAATTTTGTCTAAGCTGTAGATGACGCCGTCGGTCCTTGCAAGGGAACTCGAGAACTACTGACACAAACACTAGGGTTGGGGAAAAGGGAGCGTGGATTCTCTCAGGGAAGTATACCTGCCAAGGATGAGTCAACCTCACTGGGGCGAGACATGCATGACCTATGCTCTACACTGTCTACTGTGCTCTCCGACCACCACCTAGCACCGCAGTAGTCCTAAAGGCCTCTCACTCACACCACATTCACCACTGACCACTCACTCACCTCACTCACATAGAGACATAGACAAAACACCACAAGAGCGCACTACTGCATACTAAATTGTAGACAAGAATGATACAAGAGAGATTGTGCTCCAACACAGAGAATGTCATACACTAGAGAATGTGCTCTCCACCGAATGCGCTAGTGAATGTGACACAAGAGAGACTCCCCTCCTGTCGAGAGAGTTCTCCCCTTATCTCCTCCTCGAGTGTCCTCCTCCTCGAATCCCCAACCCTCATCATGTAGTGTAGAGGGATGATCTGCCTTGAGAAAAAGGGAGATTGTGCTCAAGAGGATATCGAAGAGGATCTCGCCCTGCCTTGGGAAAGGGAGAGGCCATGCACGTCGAAGATGTCAAAGGGCACTGGCAGTGATGGCAATCGGAGATGTCAAAGGGCACTAGCAGTGATGGCGGTCAGAGGGTATCGACGATCGGAGGCATCGGAGGGCACTGGCGGTGACGGCGGTTGGAGCAGTGGGAGAGTGGTTGGAGCGGTCGAAGGGACCGACGGTGATGGTGGGAAGCTCTTGGTGGAGTGGAGAACCTGGCTTCCCGTCCACAAGTCGCCCACTACTACTCAATTCACCGTCCCGGTGAATGGCATAGAAAAAACACAGGTGGTTCTCTGGCAAGCTAGACTCTGGGAAAAACATCCGGCAAGCAGGCTCCCAGGCATACCTCATACAATGATCTTTCCAGGCAAACCTTTTGGAGAGAGACACAAATAATAAAAATGATTCAACTAGGCTCCTGGGCAACTTCATCCAGCAAGCAAGCTGTGGAAAAAATGATCAAACTGAGAGCTCCTGGGCAACTTCATCCAGCAAGCCATTTTTGAGAGCTCCTAGGCACTTCATCCAGCAAGCCATTTCTGAGAGCTCTTGGGCACTTCATTCAGCAAGCCATCACTACCTATATTACCACTGTCGTCCCCTGAGGAAAAGCATCCAGCAACAAGAAGGTTAACACCAACAAAAGCACAAAACCAATCTAAACAATAATCACTGGCCACTTCATATGGGCAAAACTTCCGGCACGAAGTCCAGGCATACAAAGATACAAAATGAAACATGGCCATGGCCAGTATACATAAAAGATCCGTTTCTCATTAACAGAAAAGGTCCGCTTCTCCCAAGTATCATTAGCGTGTGTCAAGGCAGCCTCACACATAACTTTTGCTGCATTAAGATGGCAGGGGAGGTACCCACTGTTTGTAGTGTACTCCATGCAGTGTACTGCATGCAAGTCCTCCCACGGGATGCATCAAATATGAGGACATTAGCTCCCCCTTCCACCACACAGCTCAATGCAAGCTACTCTTCCATGCTTTCAAGAAAACATCAATGGCATCTGTTTGTGACAATGCAGTGCATCCACCATAGCCTTATTCTTCAAAAGCAACCAAAGCACATCAGGTTGGCCATAGGAAGCTACATGGTGGAGAGGAGAGAGGGAGGTGGCGCGAGTGAGAGAGAGGGGGCGCGGGGGGTGGTGGGGCTAAGGCTTAAGGGTTAGGGATTCTTTTAAAATTTTAATGTGTTTTCTTCTTGGCGAGCACGGTTTGACAACAATGGCTGCTGTCGTGGGGAGCTCCTATAGATGCTGCCGACTAGTAACTGCGGGTTCTTCTGCAGATGTAGCCATCTAGCTCTGCTGCACACTTGCAACTATGTTGCATGCTTAATAAATGTACTCTAGCTAAGCGCTGCTACTACAACCGCAAGCTATGCTCTCTAATGGCCACCCCCAACCTCTTCTCTTTGCTTTGACGAAATCCACCAAGCACTACATCGACGGCCTTTGCTGCGCTTGAGAATGGTCACTACCCACTCTGCTCTCTGGTGACTGACTAGCTCTGTCGTGCTTTGATGTGCTCTCCGACATCCACCACCAAGCTCGGGCTACTAAGCTCGGGCTACTCTGTTCAGTTGATGACCCCTGGGCGCTCTACTCTCTGCTATATGCAATGTGATGACTTCTGCTCCTCTTCTCTCGAGGATGGCCACATGCTGCATTGAAAGTCCATGCCTGTTGTCCTTGACGGCTGTGAGGTGGGATTTCTATCCGAAGGGACATGGTGCCTTGAGGGTATGCTAGCCCGCCCCTCCAATAGTTTTTCTCTATATGGGGGGCGGGCTAGCATACCCTCAAGGCACCATATCCCTTCGGATTAGAAATCCCACCTCACAATGGCCACCCCACAACTAGCTTTCTCTTATGGGATAGCATCCGCGGGGGGCGTGGGGGACTAGGTGAGAGTGAAGCAAGGGGGCGTGAGGTGGAGACTCTTTGCCGTGTTCCTCTCTTCCAACTAGAAATAAAAAACTCCTCAATTGTTAAAAGATACATCAAACCAACAGTGACAATGCTATGGTATAAGTGGCTAAGAAGAGTCACAATTGTAATCCACAATGTACCCCAAAGGGAGCCTTGAAAGCTACATCGGATACAAGCATATAGGATCTCCACACAGTATCAAAATTTAGCCATAATCCACAAACAACCCTTGGTGCATTCAGCATAATCTCCAGACAAAGGACTTAGTTGCTTTGAGCTGTATTGGAAGAGCCAGCAGCCCTTCGACACCCCGCACCTTCCCAATGGTGCAAGAATGAAGAACGAAAAGAGCGGCCAGGGTGGGTTGGTCGGTGGGGTGGGGGGAGAGAGGGGTGGGCTTGGTCGTCGGGGAGGGGGGAGGCTCAAGTCGGGAGAGAGAGAGAATGAGAATGAGGGGAAGGGGTTGGTCGGTGGGGGGAAGATATAAGGGGGTGACGGTGAGGTGACGCGGGGGGGTGGGCTGCGCACAGGGGGGGCCGGTGAGTTGGCTGCACGAGAGAGAGGCGGGGTGGGGTCAGCGAGCGAGAGAGGGATGAGGGATGTCGGTGAAGAGAGGGAAGGGACGGGTGGGGTCAGCGAGCGAGAGAGGGGGGGTGACAGTGAGAGAGGGAGGGAGAGAGGGGTTGAGAACTTGAGGTGAGAGGGGGGGGGGGGCGATGGTCGGTGAGGGGGTTTCGTCGGTGGGGTGAAGGAAAGAGAGGGTTGTCGGTGGAGGGGAAAAAGAGCGTTTTGTTTTGTTTTATTTTTCTGTTTGTTTTTTTCTCTCTCTTGTAATGGGAAAAAAAATACTAAGGGGGCCTTTTTTTTTGAAAGGGGAAAAAAATAAAAGAGGGATTTTTTGGAAAAAAAAACATTCAGGGGGGATTTTCTTTTGATCGAGGAGAAGGGGGGGTTGGGCGGTGAGAGGGGGTGGGGAGTAAGAGCAAGGGAGGGGTCAAGTGTGAAAGAGAGAGAGAGAGAGAGAGAGGGAGGGAGATGGGGGGGAGGAGTGAGAGAGGGGGGGTGGTTAGTGAGCTAAAGAAAACAAAAGGGGGGGGGGTGACGGCGGTGAGGTGTGAGAGAGAAACGTTTTTTGTTTGTGGTTTTTTTTTTATGTGTAATGGAAAAAATTACTGAGAGGGGGGTTTTGTTTTTGAGAGGCAAAGACCCGATACCTGGCATTTCACAAACACCAGACTGAGGTGAGGTAGGTGTTCCACCGCTCGAACCACCACCCTTGGCCGACCACATCTTCAAAAACGTGCTCTATGAAAGGCAAGGGAAACCCACCTTTGATTGTGCATTGATTAAGGGGTCTGAAGACTACACATATCCTGATATTGTTGGTCTTCTTTTTGGGAATTACCACTATAGGTGACAACCACTCGAAGTGCTCGATGGGAACGATGATACCTGCCTCGTTCATCTTGTCCAACTCTTTCTTCCCCACTTCGGAATATTTTGGATGCACGCGGTGGATGCCCTTCCTCACTGGCCGACTGCCTTCTGTTAGTGGAATTTTGTGAGTGCAAATGGCTGGGTCTATTCGTGGGAGATCCTTGTAGGTCCATGCAATCACATCTTGGTGCTCTTTGAAGAAGTTGGTGATTCTCTGCTGAAGAGCGGAAGGGTCGTCCCAGACCCAAGCTGCCACCAAGATGGGACGTGGCTCCTCTATTGTGCCCTGACTCAGCTCTCTCACCTCCTCGTGGTAAGTGGTGGGTGGAAGAGGAGTAGTGCCAAGTGCGGCTTGATGGAGAGATAAAGGGTCATGGGCTGGGGTGATGTCCAGAGGGAAGTCACCAATACGTTCCTCTATCTAGCCAGCGGGTATCTCTTCGACTGGCAAGGCTTCCTCCCTAGTCTTGAGGTGGTCTGCCCGCATCTCCTCGCAAGTGTATCTACTAGGAGGGGTTATAGGCACCTCTGCTAACTCCTCTTGAGAGACTTTCTTTCTAGGTTGTCGAGAAAACTCAGGTTCCCCTAGACCTATGACCTCTATTGCTTCATGTTGGGATATTGGTGCAGAGCAAGAGGCCAGAGTGAGCAATAATTCTATCCAATCCCGAACTACTCTGTCTTTTGACAGCTCTTCTCCTTTTGGGACACCTCTTGAATGGGGTCTGGGTCCACCAACTCCACTATGTCCACCATATTGCATTGGAACCCCTTATAGGAATTTAACCAATTCCATAGAGGTTCTACCGCCTCTCCTTCTGAGCCAAATGGATCCTAGGCCTCATGGTACTCCTTGCCATTCCTCCTACTCTTTGTTGTCATTGGGTCCTTCCTCCCGAATGGGAATCATGTCATGTAGGGCAGTACCCCTTGCACTCTCATTGGGGCCTTTCTCTAAGGGTAAGGTCACCATCCCCTCCGGGTTAGGGATATGCAAGTTGTCCCGGCCCCAATCATGGATCACCCGAGTTGCCCTCACAACCAAGCCCTTCCAATGAGCAAGCTGTAGGCCCCTCTAGTTGGTGGGAAGTCTAATACCACAAAATTCATTTCAAATACTAATCCCTCAAAAGTGATCGGAACTTTCTTGACTAGTCCCAAGGGCATCCCGCCACTCGGATGGCAAAGGGAGCTGGCGTGGTAATTCGGAGACCCAAGACTTGCCTAGTAGCTTCAGGCATGATGTAACATTGGAACCACCATCCACAATGGCCCCTCCAATTTGAGTTCCTCCCACGGAGATTGTCACCCCTCAGGCGCTTCAGTGATCGGCCACTCCTAGGACAGTGAGGCATACCCATGCTTGGCATGGGCCGTTGCCCACTACTACTAGATGAGTTCCTTTCCTATTTCTTGGCTCAAACCACATAATTGAGTAAGGGTGTTTTCCACCTTTTCCCCTGCCAACACGTCCTCCCAACGTATATAACTCACCTTGGGTTGGGTAGACTCCTCATCCACCTTTGAAGGTGTGGTGGTTGGAGAAATGACCAAGGTAGGCGCCGCTTCCATCTCCATGGATGGTGTTTGAATGAATTCCTCCACGATCTCCTTATAAGCTTGTTCCACAATGGATGGGTAAACTGCACCATCAAGAGGAGAAGTTGGTATCTTTGGGGCTCCTTGTGGGACCAAGTGACGGTCGCCACTATTGGGGAGTGCCAGCAGTGGGAGGTGGCACCACTGCCACTATTGGAGTATCAGCCTTGGGAGATGGCACCACTGCATCCACCATGTTAACTAGTGGGGTTCTAGGACAATCTTGGGTGTAGTGGTCTCGACTCTTCGGGCAATGGAGGCATGGGGGCGAGTCCTCCATGTTAACTAGTGGGGTTCTAGGACAATCTTGGGTGTAGTGGTCTCGACTCTTCGGGCAATGGAGGCATGGGGGCGAGTCCTCTAGGACAATGCATTGAGCTTGCATGTGGCCGCTCCCCCCACAATGGTGCATATGAGGGGTCGGGTGGGGTTGTTGGTGGGAGGATGGTGATTGGCGAACCTTTGGTTAGGCCTATCCCCATACATGTTGTTAGCGGCCAGAGGTACTAGAGGAGCTTCTGCATAGACCACTGAGGGTGGGTTTTGATAGACTTGGGGTGTTTGTGGGAATGATACAGGTGGGAGGAACGACTGATAGGTTGGGAAAGTGCCTGCTTGATATGGGATTTGCATAGGCAGGGGGTTGTATGTTAGGGTTACTCTGGGGGATGAGGGGTATTGGTGTATGCTACCATAACTACTTGAGTTCCCTATTGAGATGATGTGGCCCAGGGCAGTGGAGGGGTTTGAACAAAAGTAGCCAGGGCAACTAAGTAGGAGGGACCAGTGGTGATAGGGTTAATATACGCTTGGGATTGGGGGGTAGCTACTCCAGCTTCTTGAGGGTTCAAGAAGGGTGTTGGGTTTAGTTGGTGGTTAGGGGCCTGGGCAGAAGTTGAAGCACTATTGGTTGGGGCCACCTTGTAGTCTTCGGCAAAGGGATTAAGCAAGGTGGCACCTTGCTTAAGTTGTTGCTGCATAAGGCGAAGTCCCTTGAGGTAGTAAGACTCCTTGTCCACAACATGGCCTGCCTTTGAGCAAAATGAGCAATATTTCTTGGTGGGACAATCATTTGGAAGATGACTTTGTGAGCTACATACCGGGCACCATGGACTCGTCTTGGGATCTCTGACCTTGATCTGCTCGATCTCCTTCCTGAGTATGCTACCACTGTCACGTCCTCTTGTTTTGACCTTTTGAAATCTTCAAGCTTCTTCTTGAGCTTGGCTAGCTCGTCCATGGAAGCGGATGTAGAAGCTACTGTCGGGGCGGCAGAGGAACATTTGGAGGAGCCGAAGTCATGCCGAGGATAAGGGGGGACCAAGAGCTACTGCGCTTCACCATGAGGCGAGCAGTCTCCAGTTGTGTAGCTCTGTCTTGAAAGTCTTGCACGGTGCCAAGCCGAAAGGTAGCCAAGAACTGTAGCCTAAGGGTGGCCTAATCCGGAAAGTGGTTGACGGGAAATTGACTGCACCACCAGTCGGCACTTTCTTCCAGCATTGTTGGGACCAAGACCAAGCATGCATCATCTCGGTTGAGACCTCTTGAGTCACACATAGTGAGGAACCGCCGCACATGGTCTTCCGCATCTTCAGTGATGGTACCTTTGAAGGTTGGTAGTTTAACTTGCATGTGGTTAAGGACAGTAGCCAATGGCTCTGGCCCTTGGAGCTGCCATAGGGTTAGAAGAGGAAGATGCTGAGGGAAGAGTAAGGGAACGAGAAAGAACCCTACGACGACTAGTTTGAAGAGGAGAATGAAGGGGTGAATCACCTCCACAAGCTCAATTCTTCGGGTGCATACACAACACTCCTCTCACCCCACGAACAAAAATAACAAAAAAAAAGATTTTTTTTAGACTATCCTTGACCTCTAGGAGAATCCCATCGTGATCGCCAAATTTTGTCTAAGCTGTGGATGACATCGCCGGTCCTCACAAGGGAACTCGAGGACTACCAACACAAACACTACGGTTGGGGAAAAGGGAGCGTGGATTCTCTCAAGGAAGTATACCCACCAAGGATGAGTCGACATCACTGGCTAGACATGCAAGACCTATGCTCTACACCGTCTACCATGCTCTCCGACCACCACCTAGCACCGCAGTATCCCTAAAGGTCTCTCACTCACACCACACCCACCACTAACCACTCACTCACCTCACCCACATAAAGAGATATACAGAACACCACAAGAGCGCAACAGTGCATACCAAACCGTAGATAAGAATGATTCAAGAGAGACTGTGCTCCAACACAAAGAATGTGCTCCCTGCCAAATGTGCTAGAGTGAATGTGACACAAGAGAGAGTCCCCTCCTGTTGAGAGAGTGCTACCCTCGTCTCCTCCTTGGGTGTCCTCCTTGTAGGGTGCCCTCATCCTCGAAGCCCCAACCCTCATCACGTAGCGTAGAGGGACGATCTTCCATCGGGAAAAGGGAGATGGTGCTCAAGAGGATATTGAAGAGGATCTCGTCCTGCCTTGGGAAGGGAGAGGGGTGTTGCCTCCATGAGTGCCATCGGAGTTGTCTCCTCCTTGAAGCCCCAACCCTCATCATGTAGTGTAGAGGGAAGATCTTCTGTCGAAATGCTCAAGAGGATATCGAAGAGGATCTCGCCCTGCCTTGGGAAAGGGAGGGGGTGTTGCCTCCATGAGTGCCATCAGAGTTAGCCATGCATGTCGGAGATGTTGGAGGGCACTGGCGTTCGGACATGTTGAAGGGCACTGGCGATGACGGCGGTTGAAGGGCATTGGTGGTGACGACGCTCGGAGCAGTTGGAGGGCGCCGGCAGTCACACGGTGGTCGAAGCGGTCGAAGGGCACTAGCGGTGACGGTGGTTGGAGGGCATCGGCGATGATGGTGGGAAGCTCTTGGTGGAGTGTGGAGGACTTGGCTTCTCATCCACACACATGCTTCCATTTCTTGAAGGTACAGTGTAGTGATAAGATGTTCCCATTGGAGACCCAAGGTCTTGAGTTTAAATCCTCTTTTGCACATAACATCTTGCTCCAAAATTTTCTAAGTCCCAAACCCAAATTCACCCTCATCTCATGATGTAGTTTACTTGTCCAAATTTACTTTATCTGATGTAGTTTACTTGTTGCAGTTTACTTTATCCAACGGCCCAAAAAGGCATCGGATTTAGATCAATGCCATCCATTGATGTCATGTGACTAGGGTCTTTAAGACCTCGTGCGGTAGATAGTGTTGAGGCTCAGCATCTGGCATCTTGGAAGATCCCCTCCTAAGATATCTACGGTATTCTTTGGATTTTAAGTAGGCTATGAAATCATCTACAAAGATCACCATGAACTTGACAATGTGTAAGAAATTTGAGAAGCTCTGCATCATACATATTTGAAGTGGTTGGAGCATTCCAATGTCCAAAGGACATCACATTGTAAGAAATCCGAGAAGTTCTCCATCATACATATTTGAAGCAACTGGAGCATTCCAAATTCTGAAGGCTCAAAGCCATCATGATCAGTTTCCTAATTGAGATGGATATTTTAAAGCCTTTTGAATTGATCCCAAGCTATCCTTGCCTTGTTTGATCATCCTTCCATTTGACAGATGCTTCTTTTTTCAAGTCTTTTCTAGGACAGGCTCTCACTTCTCCTTCCTCAGCACTATCTACCACGGACCCTTGTTAGGTGATATCAATGGATGGCATTGATCTAAATCGCGACACCTTTTTTGGGTTGTTGGATAAAGTAAACTCAGACAAATAAACTACATCATGGGATGAGGGTGAATTTGGGTTTGGGACTAGGAAAAATTTGGAGCAGCATGTTATGTGCAAAAGAAGATTTGAACTCAAGACATTGGGTCTCCAGTGGGAACATCTTACCACTGCACTATGCCTTCAAGCAATGTAGTCATGTGGTTTCAAGCCATTATATTACTTTGCGATGTGTCGACATAGTTTACTTGTCCGAGTTTACTTGGCTGAGTTTATTGGGCCAAGTTTGGCGAAGATTATTTTGAAGATGGATGGTCAAGATTATTTTGAAGATGGATGGTCAAGATTCGTGCATGCAATCTTGAGTGCACAATAGCCGTGGATCTCACTTGACAAGAAAATAGATCATTATACTCAACTCATGAAGTGGGGATTGGACACTTCAAGAGCGATATGATGCTCTTGAATCCTATCCAACCTCTAGAGCCATTCATGAAGTGGGGATTGGACTTCACAAAGTGTTTCAAAAAGGTTAAATACATTGTGGTAGCCACGATCGAGGTAAAGGTGCTACCCGTCTCGTTGATAATTTCGGCAAGAAGCACGACTTGGTTCCTATATAAAGTAGTGATAAGTAGGTTTGGTTTCTCATTTAAAATTGTAATGATAAAGGAACCCATTTTATTAATAAGGCCATAGAGGAGTTATTAGAGGAATTCATGTTGTCTGCAAAAAGTTTCCTATTTGCAATGGACACGAGTTGAGAGTACCAACAAAACATTGAAGGATATTTTCACTAAAATTTTCCAAGAAGAGCTTTATAGTAGCTGGGATATGAGACTAATCACTATACTCAAGGCTTATAGAACAATATACAAAAAGTAACCTTATGGTGCACTAACCTTTTAGGTTATTGTATGGGCTAGAAGTTGTAGTTCTTTGGAATTCCTTATACTGAGTCTCTGAGTTACCTGAAGAACACCAAATTGGTGAAGTTCCCAACCATAGAGCTGGATTGGCCTAGTTGACTAAGTTAGATGTGACCCAAGGGGCATGGTATCAATAGGCAATTCAAAATAGGAGAAATGTTTTTCATAGATAAATAAATTAAGGAGAGAGAGAGTTTGCAAACTTGGGTGATTTGGTCTTTTATTGTAGTATCAACCAAGGTTAGGGCCTAAAAAAAACCTAACTTTGAAAGTTCCTTGGTTTGGACGATATCGAATTTATCATATATATACTAAAGTTTTGTAAAGTTTAAAGATCTTGTAGGTTTAATCTTGATAGAAATCTATAATGCCTCCAAGATCAAGAGTTATACATCGATCGGTGCTCGAAAAAAACTTGGCTATAGTGTAGTTGCACCTTCAAAAATAAAAAAAATACTTTCAAATTTTGAGATTGAAGGTTTAAAAATTGGTAGTTTTCAAGAGGTTTAATAACAATACCTTTAAAAATCATAAAATATTCAAAAAATACGTCCAATATTGTGAGATGGAAAATTTTCACCTATAAATCACCGATGATGGCTTGGGTAACAAAGAAGCCGAGAAGTCTTATGCTGAGGAGTCAAGTGCCATAGTCGAGGAACTTGAGAATATTGAGAAAAACACGCAAGCAAGAACATGGAGGATTGCAAGGAGTGCTACCAACAAAGACCGAGGGGTCTGATCATCATCAAGAAAGACGGCTCCCAAGAATAGAAGACACAAAATAGAGAAAGCTTGAAAGAAGGGTCCAAAACACAAGATTGAGATTGAGGAATGGCACAAGGAACCAAGGAAGACTGAAAAATAACAAGGCTACAAGAAAAATACAAAGAAGCCGAGAAGTCTTATGCCGAGGAGTCAAGTGCCATAGTCGAGGAACTTGAGAATATTGAGAAAAACACGCAAGCAAGAACATGGAGGATTGCAAGGAGTGCTACCAACAAAGACCGAGGGATCTGATCATCAAGAAAGACGGCTCCCAAGAATAGAAGACACAAAATAGAGAAAGCTTGAAAGAAGGGTCCAAAACACAAGATTTTCAAGATTGAGGAATGGCACAAGGAACCAAGGAAGACTGAAAAATAACAAGGCTACAAGAAAAATACAAAACAAGGAAGACTACAATAACAAGGCTACAAGAAAAATACAAAACATGTATTATTTCTACTAAACCCGTCATTTTGAAGAGATACCAGCCTGTTGAAAACCAACATTAATGGGGTTGCAAGAGAAGAATATGAGATGAAGAGAACAAAGGTCAAGAAAAGCAATCATGTTTCTCCTCATCTTCTATTTTTCTCTTGCAACCCTATAAAGGATGATTTTCGAAGGTCTAGGTCACCCTTCAAAATGACGGGTTTAGTAGAAATAATGCTCGTTTTGTATTTTTCTCATAGCCCCCTTGTTTCTCAGACTTCCTTGGTTCCTTGTGCTATTCCTCAATCTTGAAAATCTTGTGTTTTAGACCCTTCTTTCAAGTTTTCTTGATTTTGTGTCTTCTTTTCTTGGGAGACGCCTTTCTTGTTAGATGAAAGTTTCCCATGCCAAAAGCACAACTTAAAGCAAAAACTTGCACTTAACTATCCCATGCCTAAAGCATAGCTTGAGCAATTGTTCAAAGCAAGTACAATCTCTATGGCTCTCCTTATATTCAAATAAATTATGATAGCAATCACTGAATTCACCTTTGAAGATTAGAATGTGGAGCAACTTAATGCACTGAATTTGGCATGAAACCAAAAAAACTAACAAAGAAGTTCATGAGAGGATCACATTCATCAATTAAAAACCTGATGAAGTTCCCTTTGGCTCTATTGGCAGGGCTAATCAATGAACAAAATTGTTAGACAAGTCAAAGGCGGCTAATCAATGAACAAGGCATCATCCAGTAGCTAGTAAGAAATCTAGAATATCAAGAGTGCCTTGTGTAGATCAAAATTAAGCTAGGATAGTGCCAACCACAGTCCAGATCCCACAACATCAATCAACTACCAATTTTTAGATGTCTAATTTTTATTTTTGATTGGTCACTACTAAGTGAGTGTAAAATTTTTAGCTGCCAATTTTTAGTTTTTGATTGGTCACTACTAAGTCAGTATAAAAGGTAATGAGTGCAGTGTGCACTCTCATTCCTGGAATACAACTTCCTAAACTACTCTATCTCATGGTTTTGAACACTCTTGCTTCTACCTAGAGCTCTCTATCTCTTTGTACAAGCTTAATGATTAATGGAAGCTCTCTTTTGGCTCAAATCTATAAGTCTTATTAAAAAAAAATTCAATGATGTATGCATGTTTTGCTTGCTTGTGGACTAGTATGTGCTTGCTTCTCATGGAGAGCTAGGAGGGGTGTATCTTAACTAGTTCATTTGTGGCTTGTTTACACACATGTAAGATATTGTAGATTAGAGAAAAACTAGTTTCTCCATAGCCAAGCCTCTTAAATTTTCATTTGAGTATGAGGATCGAGAGGAATAGTGGAATCCCACACCCCTATCATCTTCTTAACCTTTCACAACTCTCCCATTTGGGATGCCTTTAAGCCCTCATTGCTAACTCCTTGTGTTTCAATACGACTAGAGTTGGGGTGTTCTACTCCGTATTCTAACCACGACTCTCCAACATGTTGTGCAAGGTGGCTATGGCGGTGTTCTTGATTGGATACCAAATTTGTAGTTGTTTTCCCATAGCATGGCATTTCTCCACCCAATAAACCTTGTTTGTGTGTACCCTCAAGCATCTGGACTCTTAACAATGCATACATCTAAATTGATGTGAAAATGTTTCCATTAATCTTTGTTCACTAGCCTCCTTAGGATTTCTCCCAAGAAAGGGTTTTTTGTCCTCAATTTTCTTCAAATGCTAGCTGCCTCCCTCTTCCTATGCATCAAACACTAACTAATAAGCATGATACAACTCATCTCAAGTTCTCAAACCCTTATATAAACTTTTTTGTTTCCTTTTCATAAAAATAGAGCCTATCAGTAACTTCAATATTGAAATTTGAAAGCTAAGAGAGTCTAGCTTTAGAGATTTTTATGCTCTTTCAAAATAAAATCATGTATGCTTCCATCATGATGCAAGATTGCAAATTTCCTATCACTTCCTTTTATTTTTAAGGGAGCATGAGAATTACACTTATTGATTGTATTTTCTTTTTCAAAATCCCCCTTTTTCTTGAGAGGTTGAGAGTCATACCCGTCTTGATCTTAAACCTCCACATTGATTGCATGAGCTTCACTGGCAAATCGATTTCTTGTTGCTCTTTTGAGGACGGTTGGGTTCAATGTGCCCCCATTTTTTGCAATGGTAGCATTTGATAGCTTCTCTTAGTTTAGCATTCTCTATGGGGCTCTCCATTCCCATTAAGCTTAAAAGGTGGCTTAGATGAAAAGTCCATTTGAGATCTTTCAAACCGTCTTAGAAAATTATTAAACTTTTTGAAAGATTTTTTTTAAATCTTTTCATTTGAATTTAAAGTTCATCTAACATCCAACTTATGCCTTATTTTAAAGCTAAGAAAACAGCACTAGTAAGTGAATGTGGGTGAAACATATTCACATAATCCCTTATCTTATCAAGCAACCCTAAGATAAACTTCTAATTTTGATGCCTTTCACTTATTCTTTCATCAATAGTTTGAAATTGTAAAAGAACTTTTCAAAATTTAAAAATATATGCATTAACGTCTTCTTACAATTTGCCTTAAGTTATGGTGTTTTTTCACTTTATAATGTGTTGGCATGAAAGGTTTTAAATTAGTTTTCGAAAATTGGCCTAAATGTGAGTTTTTTGTTTATTTTCTTTGATTACATTCCAACATAAAGTAGTAGCTTCAATTAAAAAGTGACTTACACAACTTTTTCAAAAACTTTTATCCAGAAAATAATTTTCAAGTTAACTAAGCTATGTAATTAATCCTAAAATATTTTTGGGATTTTTGAGTTTTTCTTGTTGCCTCAATTGTGCAAATGTACAGGAGGAAATTTCTTGTCATTAGACTCTAAATCATTGTGACAACATTCAGGGTGGTCTAGTTTTTGTTTTGAATTTAGGCATTGATAACATTTGTTATTTATTTAAGAATTAATAATTGCCCTTGCATTACTAAGAATTAATAATTGCCCTTGCATGGTAGTTTGTGATGATAAGTGTGCCATGATGCTTATTTATGATAATTATTCAAAAGAAGAATGTAGAAAAGAAATAAACATGGCTTTAAATATTAAAAAATTAACATGTCTTGATTTAAAAGCCACTTGTTACATTTGTTGATGAGTGTACTTGCCTTAACTCCTCCACCCTCATCCAAAGATACTCAAACAAGGTCCTTAGAACTTATTTTCTTTTGAAGAGATGTATTCTTTTGAAAAGTAATTTGAAAGGTTTTTTTTTAAATAAAAAAGCTTATGCTGGACTTACCAAAAAAAGCAACTATGAAATTTTAGTGGCGAGCTTGTGGAGTGTTATGATTATGTTGAGAGATTTTGAGCACAAACAAATGTCCAAAATGAGATTTTTTGGCTTGGTTTGTTGGAACAAGCTTCAACACGTAGAAAGCATACCTTAGATTCCATAGATGTTGCCATATATATATATATAGGCAGTGATGTGTGTGAACACACTTAGGACCACCGGGGCACTTTTTCCCTCTTTAGGAGGTTTTTTTCCCCCAGCTTGTATATACGCCCATCCTTCTAGGGCTAGCTTATCTTTTGTACATTGACACAATCTAATACTTTGTGTTGTGTGCATTTTTGCTTCTTCTTCTCCAAGCTTTGTGTGCTTTCCTGCAACCCTAATTCCAACAATTGGTATCAGAGCAGGCATCGGCTCCCAGGGCTACGCCGCCAGCACCCTTCGACTCACGTTCTGCGATTGAGGTGAGCTTTCACGAGCGCTTTGCAAGCCCCTATACTTTGCAACATAGGCCATAGGGCTGGGCTTTCTCAGAAATCGCATCTGAGGTTGTTTCGGGCTCCGTTTTTGCATTTCAAGTTCTGCACAGGTGTTTTCGTCATTTTGTGCAAAAATTTCAACAGTGCAATTTTCTACAAAAAACAGGCATACGTACTCTGTTGTGGACCGTGATACATAGCACGAGTTGTTTTCTGTTCAGTCTTTGCTTCATTACAGGTAGCTTTTGCATCAGTTTCAGTCAGTGCCATGGCTGATAACAGCAATGATGTATTTCGCATGTTATCTGATGATAAATTGGATGGAGACAGCAACTACCCGCTTTGGGCATACATGATGCAGCATGTTTTGGTTGCAAAAGGAGTGTGGAACATTGTGCGTCCAGGTTCTGTGGATGTAGGATCTGTTGAGGATGTTGCAGGTTCTAGCAGCTCTACTGTTGCTGCTGTTTTACCCACTGCTGAACAAGCTCGTTGGGATGGTAAAGATGCGTAGGCTCATGCCTTGATTGCACTTTCTGTCAAACGTAACATCACCCCACATATTCATTTGGCTAAAACAACAAAACAGCCTTGGGATATTCTAGCTGGTTTGTATGCAAGTCGTAACGAGGCAAAAATCTCTTGCCTGCGTAAAGAGCTAGAATTGAAGATTATGCAGGAAGATGATGACATGAATGTTTTTCTTGTTGAGATTAAAGATCTCAAAGAACAGTTGATTTTTGCAAGTGAGATTATTCCTGATCATTCTCTTGTGCAGACTGTTCTTGATGCTTTACCTGAGACATATCAGACTTTTGCTTCCACGTGGAGACTTACTGAGGGGACAGACCTGATGCTGTCAAGTATGATACTTTAGTCAACAAGCTCTTGCAAGAAGCGCAGTCCAGGAAAAACAAGGCCAGGCAGCGTGCAATTGATCAAGCATTTATTGCTAATGCCCAGCAGCAGCAGAGAAGAAGTGGCAAGGCAGCCCCTTCCACTGTTTCTTCTCCTATTAGTAGGTTTGCAACTTCTTCTCCTTCCACAGGTAGCAACAATAAGTCTGAGAAGGCTCTTGATAAAGGCAAGAAAAAGACCAGGTACAACTATTGCAAGGCAAATGATCATGTCATTAAGAATTGCCCTAAGCTAAAGGCTAAAGAGGCAAAGAAGAAAGAGTCGAATGCAGCCACAATAGCGGATGCTTCTACAAATGCAGATTTTGTAAATGTTGTGCAGGATACAGAATGGGCGTTTAACGTGTATTGCCAATATGACCCATCTGTACATGATGCATGTTTGGCAGTTTCTGTTCTCTAATGTATGGTATTTTGACAGTGGTGCTACAAAGCACATTACCTCGCATCGTGATATGTTCACTTGTCTTGAGGCTGTCTCTAATGGGAATACTATCACATGTGCCAATAATGCTTCTTACCCAGTGAAGGGCATTGGTAAAATTATGCTTACTGTTGCAAATGGCAGTGCTTTCACACTTTCAGATGCTTTGTATGTGCCAGGGATAAAGAAGAATCTATTGTCTGTCTCTGCACTTGCTAGACTTGGACTTGTAGTCAAATTTGTGGATGACAGATGTACAGTTGTTCATGATTTGACTTCTAGTGATACGATTATTGCATCTGGCACCTTGTTTCGTGGGCTGTATAGGCTCAATTCTTATGATAAGTGTGTGGAAGATTTAGCAAATGCAATTTCTGATGAAAAGGCAGTTTTAGATGCAAAACTATGGCATGCTCGTTTTGGTCATCTGAACTTTGCTAGTTTGCTGTGTTTGCAGGAAATTTGATATGGTTGCTTCATTGCGCCCTCTTGAGGCACCATTGAAACATGTTTGTGAAGGCTGTATTTTGGGCAAAATGCAGCGTTCTGCGTTTCTAAAGGATGGTTCTGTGCGGGCCACTTGCAAATTGCAACTTGTACATAGTGATGTATGTGGGCTTATGCAAACTCCGTCATTTGGTAAACACTTGTACTTCGTGACTTTCATTGATGATTACTCAAGGCATGCATGGGTATATCCACTGAAGGCAAAGTTCGAAGTGTTTTTGTGCTTCAAATAGTTTTTTCTTATGGTTGAAAATGTATCCAATTGTACTGTGGGCACCCTCCGTTCTGATCGAGGGGGGGAGTACTTGTCTAAAGAGTTTGATGCATTTCTGGCTAGTCGTGGGATAAAACACCAATGTACAGTGCCGTATACCCCTCAGCAAAATGGTGTTGGTGCTGAGAGGAAAAACAGGTCACTTATGGAGATGGCACGATGTATGGTCAAGAGCCAAGCTTTGCCACATGCGTTTTGGCTTAAGGCTGTCATGTGTGCTGCATATGTACTCAATAGGTGTCCCACTAAGGCCTTGCAGTCTATTACTCCATACGAAGCTTGGTATGGTAGGAAGCCTTCTATTGGTCACTTGCGTGTCTTTGATTGCTTGGCTTATGCTTTAGTGCCTGTGAAACAATGCTGAAAATTGGATGATAAGGCTGTCAAATGCATTTTTGTTGGTTATAGTGCTAAGAGCAAAGGTTACAGATTGTATCATCCGCAGTCAAAGCGTATCTTGATTAGTCGAGATGTTGTTTTTGTGGAAGATGCTGTGCAGCCCTTGTTATCATGTACCAAAGAGACAGGTGTGAGCTCACGGGATGTATTTGATACATTGTTGCCTCTCTTTATAGGTGGGAATTCAAATGTAAGTCCTAATGTGGTAAATATTCAGCCTATGCAGATTTCAAACGACATCATAGATCAGCCTATTTCTGATGCAGATTTACAGGATGTAATTTCTGAGGATAGGGCTGAAAATGAGTAGGCTAGAGGTATGCCTAAATGGCTGGTGCAAACCTTGCGTGATAGTAAAATTGATGCACCTATATGTAGTCGTACTCGTTCAGGTTTTCAGCATGCCTCTTATGCATCAGATTGTTATGCTTTGGCTGTGTCTAGTATGTGTGAAGAGGAAGAACCTCTTTCATTTGATGAGGCACAAAAATCAGAAAATTGTTTGGCTGCAATGCAAAGTGAATATGATGCTATAATGAAGAATGGTACATGGTCTTTGTGTGATTTGCCTATTGGTAAAAAGGCCATTGAATGTAAGTGGGTTTTTAAGTTGAAACGAAAGCTAGATGGCAGCGTTGATCGCTATAAGGCTAGACTTGTTGCAAAGGGTTATGTTCAAGAAAAGGGCATTGATTTTGATGAGACCTTTGCTCCTACTTGTCGTATGAATACCATTCGTAGCATTTGTGCATTGGCAGCTCATAATGGTTGGAATGTACATCAGTTGGACATAAAGACTGCGTTCTTGAATGGAGATTTGCATGAGGAGGTGTATGTATCGCAGCCTCGTGGTTTTGTTCAAAGAGGGCAGGAAAACAAAGTGTGCAGGTTAAAAAAGGCTTTATATGGTTTAAAGCAAGCTCCACGAGCTTGGTATGAAAAGATACATGCATATTTGACTGCACATGGTTTTCAGAATAGTCCAACAGAAAGCACTTTATATGTTAAATGTGTGGATGATGTACATCTAATCATTGCTCTCTATGTCGATGACATGCTGCTCACAGAACCAAATGAAAGTCATATTGCTGATTTTAAGGCTGATTTGAATGCCTCTTTTGAGATGTCAGATTTGGGGCATTTGCATCATTATTTGGGGATACAATTTAAGCAGTGTGATGGAGGTATTGCTTTGTGTCAGACAAAGTATATTGAGACATTGTTGCGGAGATTTGGCCTTGAAGACTGCAAGCCTATTGCTACTCCAATGGAGATAGGTTTGAAGTTGAGTCTTCATGATGCTGGAGATCACTTTGATGTCACACTCTATCAGACAGCTGTTGGTTGCCTCATTTATGTATGCATTACGAGGCCGGACATTCAGTTTGCAGTCTCACAGGTGAGCAGGTTTATGCATAGCCCAGGGTCTCAGCATTGGAAGGCAGTTAAACGCATCTTTCGCTACTTGAGTGGCATCATACATCTTGGGTTGTTTTGTCACAAGGGGGGATCGTTGCTGCCAGATTTACATGCTTTTTCGGACTCAGATTGGGCTGGTTGCTTTGACACAAGAGTGTCCACAAGTGGTTTTTGTTTCATGCTCGGTAGCTCATGCATATCTTGGTTGAGCAAGAAGCAACCTACTGTGGCCACTTTTAGTTGTGAAGCTGAGTACAGGGCAGCTTTCACAGCTACGGTTGAGTGTGTGTGGCTCAGACAGCTTATGGTGGCTGACTTGGGTGTTGGACAGAAGTCTACCACCTCTATCTTCACTGACAGTCAGAGCGCATTGGCAGTTGCGAGAAACCCAGTTTTTCATGCTCGCACAAAGCACATTGAGGTGCATTATCACTATGTGAGGGAGAGACTCTCAGCAGGAGAGATCAGCTTGGCCTATGTGCCAACACAGGACAACCTCGCCGATCTTTTCACAAAGGCGCTTCCTCGTGAGAAGTTCAAAGCTTTCCGCGCAAAGCTTTGGGCTTGCTCCCCTTTGTGGACTGATCTACTTCGGGCATGGCACTCCCCTATACATGAGTGCCAGCTCTCGTTCACACCATCACTTCCAGGGGGGATTTGTTGCCATATATATATAGGCAGTGATGTGTGTGAACACACTTAGGACCGTCGGGGCACTTTTTCCCTCTTTAGGAGGTTTTTTTCCCCCGGCTTGTATATACGCCCATCCTTCTAGGGCTAACTTATCTTTTGTACATTGACACAATCTAATACTTTGTGTTGTGTGCATTCTTGCTTCTTCTTCTCCAAGCTTTGTGTGCTTTCCTGCAACCCTAATTCTAACAATAGAGAGTTAATAGGTGTTTGCTTTTATTCATGCCGGATTTGGGTCAAAATAGTAGGTGAAGGGTACACAATTTGTTAATCAAAGGGCGTTGGTTGCATTAGTGGTGTAGATCTTTGATTCGGGTTGCTGGAGGAACACAAAGCTTCTTCTTCTTTGTTCAAAAAATAGCACAACTTTGGGTTGCTTTAAATATTCATATATATATTTTTTGTTGAAGACAACCCTTTTTGAAACTTGATTACAAGTTTGCTTTTGCAAAGGTTGAACTAAGACTTCATATTATGTGTGTGTGTGTGTGTTCATTTGATAATATTCCTGTGTTGATTTGGTTGCTTTTTGTCTTTAGAGAAGAATTACCTTCTTTATTTTGCAAGACAGATTAAGCATGGTCAGAGTATTCAGTTGTACTCCACTAATTTTAAAAAAAACTTAAATACTTATTTTAAAGCTTCTCACCCCTAGCTTTGGCCCCCACATCACAAGAATCTTTAGGAGAAAGCTCTATTAAGCTATTAGATATCATACATATACACACTCTAGACTTTAATTGATAGGGATAGAATTTTTACCCTAGCATAAAATAAAATGATTAAATTATAGTGATTAGAATATCATGTGTGTAAATAAGTTGGAAAATTATACACTAATGTGTTTAATCCCCCCCCTCCACATTGCCTTCTCCCATGCAAGGCAATTTTGTATTGAATATTTCATAATGTCACTTGGCTTTTGTGAGGTGAAAAAAAGAAAGAAAACCCTGCCTCTATAGCCCTCCACCTCGCAAACTTGGAAATAACAAACACGAACGGGGGCACCACCAGCCACCGGCGGGGCTGGAACACTTCTCACACTTCACCACCCAACCCACGCCAGACAGACAGCAAAAAACAGGGGCACCATAGACAAATGAACACCCAGCAATATATTTCCAGTCAAAACATTTCATACAAGCTTCTCCCGACACAGAAGCCTTACTCACACAACTTACAAACACTCAGACCTGTCACTGCCGAGGATACACCACATCCCCAATCACCACATGATCCACTCGCCTGCCTGCTGTACCAATCACATCAGAATGAACCCGGCCACTCTCTTCAGAAGGCGCCCACACCAGCTAACCTTCAACTCTCTCTGCAGCCCATCACTTCTGCATGTGTCGTCAGCAGAGCAGCTACCCAAACACACCTCTCTCTCAGTCTCTGTCGCCTGCAGCTTATCTGGCCCCTACTACCGGCCCACCACCAAGCAGCAACACCGTCCTTTCTCTCTACTTCACTCGGCACCTTGCTCTGTCCACTGTCGGCTTCACCTACGCGGCCCACACCAGCCCTCGTAGATCACTTGTCCATAGCCACACGCTGTCCACTCTGACTAACCGAACCAAGGCCACACCACCTCAGTCCGTCCACGCTCCAGCCTTTGCTGCTCTTCACACGGCCAGCTTTACTCTGTCGCCTTTTCACTAGCAGCACCTAGCCCAAGCCCATATGCTTGCAGCTTCCTTCTCAACCATATCGGCCCTCTTTGCGGCTCTCTGTTGGCAGACCTGCAACTCCGCACCAGCTTGTCAACGCCCGGGAAGCCCTTGACACCAGCCTCTCACCTGTCCAGTGCACACACCCAGGACCCCCCACCACAACACGATGGTCCTGTCTGCCTCAGCTCTGCAGCTGGCTATGCCAAAGAGCCCACTCTGCATGCCTTCTCTGTCGCCAGCAGCTATCCCAGCTCTCTCTAGTCCCTTCACGACTGCACGAGCAGCTTCTCTCCTTGCGCTTCAGCCATGCTAGCCCACACCAGCTCCGCTCACCTCTTCACACGGGAGGCCCCACCACGACTACACGATGGCCACACCTATCCTCGCCTGCAGCCTCACTTCGAACACTTCTCTGTAGCTCACATGGGAGGGCCCCAGCCTCTACATGATGGCTCTGTCCACCCGGCTGCAACTCACGAGTTGCCCTGCTTTGCGCTCTTGTGGCTGCACACGCCTGAGAACTTGTCAACGTCCGAGCGGCCCCCGACTCCACACGGCGAACTCCTTCTTTTCAGTCCTCGCCAGCTCTTCGCCAACTTCTAGAAGGTGCGCTGGCGGCCACTCTTTCCTCCATGTGGTTTCAATATTGTAGGCCACGTAAATATTATAACTATTTTTATTTTTTTTGTAAGGCCTAATGAATGGCCACCCTTATATTTCCTTTCACACCAAATGCCCAAGGCAACACTGTCCCTTCAACCTTAAATGCCCATGCTTCCATACACATTCAAATGCAACCCACGATGCCATTGTATTTCTAGGATGCCCACACCACAACACGACCGAATAGCTAAAACCTCCTGCATCGAACCTCTCACCGGACAGGCCTGCAATAAGCCCGAATCAAATCCGTCCACCCTGTACACCTGGCAACGCCCTCAAAACCAAACTCTTCACACACGCCATGCATCCATATATACACGAGCCCAAAAGATCTTTCAGAAAAAAGCCTGACATACTTTGCCAACCCCCCCATCTGCTAGAGCATTCATGCTCAGCAGCAAAAGAACAAATTCCAATAGCTATCCACCAGGATCAAAAGGAAACAGCAACTCACCATCCTAATCCCCGACATCCATTAAAAAACATGGCTGCATCACTGCATACCAAACATCAACCATATGCACCACAAAATCATTTATGTCCATCACCTGATAAGCATTCACAGACTCTGACCACACATCCCCGTCTTCAAAATCTGTGGCATTACAGCATTTAGCATCTCATTCAACAACACCTGTGAAGGCCAAGTTCCATCATCTTGACCTTTCTCCACACAAAAATCCACATCCTTTGCAACAGCAGTGTCTACAAGCACTTCCAGCTCCTGAAATACAGGCATCTCTTCACAACCATACAACTCAGCTGGTTCAGAATCTTTGCCATCCAGGGACTTTGCCTTTAGCATTTTTGCAACATGCATAGAAGCCTTAGTTACATTCTCGGCCATATCTGCATCCATCTCCACCTCTGGCTCCTGTTCATCAAGGCTAGTAACTTCCCAGATATCATCCTCAGGCACAATACTCACCTCACAACGCTCTTCATTAGCCAAATCTACATGCATACCTTCTTGAGTGCTGCCAACCCCCCTGGTATCATCGTCCAAAGACTCCTCAGCACACAATGCATCAGATGGAAAAACATCCATACCTTTCATCGCCGCAGGTACCAGACAATCATCAAGCTATTCAAGAAAATCCAGGATAATAGGATCTTCCTCCACACTCGCCACATGCGCATCACAAACCATCTTCACTTCACCACAAGTCTCTACCCCATCCTCCTCCCTTGTAGAATCTGGCAAAGAATCATCCTCAAAGCATCCTGTATCCAGCTCCTCTTCCTTCTTATCATCAGCCAATCCCAAGACATCATCCTCTTTACTTCCATGTGCATGCATATCATCCAGATCCAAATGATCTCCAATAGAACCTTCCAAATCACTGTCATGAACAGCCACGACGTCCAAATCCAAAGAAGAATCCACTGGCAACTCCTTATCTTCACTTTGCTTCTTCACCTGCTTTTCATCCACCTTCACCTGCTTCAAAAACTTTGGAAAAAAATCAGAAGGCACATAAAACATACCCCTTTGCACCTGTATCGGCCTTTGAGGCTCCTGTTTAATCAAACCTTGCATAGAACTCTTATCCACCTCAACCAAATTCACATGCTTATCCTTTGCAGACACAACACCTTCATACGGATAAATACCCATCTCCATCTGCTTCAAAATTCACATGCTTATCCTTTGCAGACACAACACCTTCATACGGATAAATACCCATCTCCATCTACTTCAAAATCTTGCCTTCCTTTTTCCTAGCAACCCTAACTGCATCATCAAAAGACTTGGGACTCTTCAACTCAACCCTGACATTCAAATGGGGTAACAAACCATCAATAAACAAGCTCTTCTTCAAAAACATAGGAGGAACTTCCTGCTTCAATGTCATACACCACTTATCCCACCAACATATAAATACCTTCACAAAATCGTCCAATGATTGCCCATGGACCTGCTTCAAGATGCTCAATTCCTGCCAAAGCACACTAGAATCCTCCACTTGCTGAAAACGCTCCAAAAGACCTTCTTTCAACCTGTCTAAGGTCAAAACACCAGCATCCTGTGCTTCAAAATCCTTAAGCCAGCTTCGGGCATCTCCCTTCAAAAAAATCTTTATCAACCTCAAAACTTGCTCTTCATCTGTGACATGGTTGCTAATGCATGCCAACTCCATCTGCTCCAAGAAGTCACACACATCTTCATCCTTCTTGCCATGAAATTTCGGATAAGACCACATCATGACAACCTATACCAATCCCTGAGCTCTCCTCAGTGAAACATACGCCCTTCTAGGCAAAGAACAACACCAGAGCTATCCTCAGTGTGGGGGCACCAGAAGGATGTGAGGTGAAAAAAAGAAAGAAAACCCTGCCTCTATAGCTCTTCACCTCCCAAACTTGGAATCACACACACGAACGGGGGCACCACCAGCCACCACCGAGGCTGGAATGCTTCTCGCACTTCACCACCCAACCCACGCCAGACAAATAGTACAAAACAGGGACACCATACACCAAGCAAACACCCAGCAATGTATTTCCAGAAACAACACTTCATACAAGCTTCTACCGACACAGAAGCCTTACTCACACCACTTACAACACTCAGGCCCAGACCTGTCACACTGCCTGAGGATACACCACATCCCCTATCACCACATGATCCACTCGCCTGCCTGCTGTACCAATCACATCAGAATGAACCCGGCCACTTACTTCAAAAGGCGCCCACACCAGCTAACCCTCTACTCTCTTTGACCCATCACTTCTGCATGTGTCGTCAACAGCAGCTATCCAATCTCACTCTCTCTCTCTGTCTCTGTGCTGATCCTCTGCCAGCCTCACAACAAACCCAAGCAGCTTATCTGCAGTGCTACCGGCCCACCACCAAGCAGCAACACCGTCCTTTCTCTCTACTTCACTCGGCACCCTGCTCTGTCCACTGTCGGCTTCACCTACGCGGCCCACACCAGCCCTCGTAGATCACTTGTCCACAGCCACACGCTGTCCACTCTGACTAACCTAACCAAGGCCACACCACCTCAGTCCGTCTATGCTCCAGCCTTTGCTGCTCTTCACACGGCCAGCTTTACTCTGTCGCCTTTTCACCAGCAGCACCTAGCCCAAGCCCATACGCCTGCAACTTCCTTCTCAACCATATCGGCCCTCTTTGTGGCTCTTTGTTTTGCAGACCTGCAACTCCGCACCAGCTTGTCAACGCCCGGGAAGCCCTTGACACCAGCCTCTCACCTGTCCAACGCACACACCCAGGACCCCCCACCACAACACGATGGTCCTGTCTGCCTCAGCTGTAGCTGGCTACGCCAGAGAGCCCACTCTGCACGCCTTCTCTGTCGCAGCTATCCCAGCTCTCTCTAGTCCCTTCACGACTGCACGAGCAGCTTCTCTCCTTGCGCTTCAGCCACGCCAGCCCACACCAGCTCTGCTCACCTCTTCACACGAGAGGCCCCACCACGACTACACGATGGCCACACCTATCCTCGCCTGTAGCCTCACTTCAAACACTTCTCTGTAGCTCACACAGGAGGGCCCCAGCCTCTACACGATGGCTCTGTCCACCTGGTTGCAGCTCACGAGTTGCCCTGCTCTGCGCTCTTGTGGCTGCACACGCCCGAGAACTTGTCAACGTCCGAGCGGCCCCCGACTCCACACGACGAACTCCTTCTTTTCAGTCCTCGCCAGCTCTTCGCCAACTTCCAGAAGGTGCGCTGGCGGCCACTCTTTCCTCCATGTGGTTTCAATATTGTAGGCCACGTAAATATTATAATTATTTTTATTTTTTTTGTAAGGCCTAATGAATGGCCACCCTTATATTTCCTTTCACACCAAATGCCCAAGGCAACACTGTCCCTTCAACCTTAAATGCCCATGCTTCCATACACATTCAAATGCAACCCACGATGCCATTGTATTTCTAGGATGCCCACACCACAACACGACCGAACAGCTGAAACCTCCTGCATCGAACCTCTCACCGGACAGGCCTGCAATAAGTCCGAATCAAATCCGTCCACCCTGTACACCTGGCAACGCCCTCAAAACCAAACTCTTCACACACGCCATGCATCCATATATACACGAGCCCAAAAGATCTTTCAAAAAAACGCCTGACAGCTGTAATTCCCATTTACAGCTTGGGAAAGCCTTCACTCTCATTTACTAGAGTTAGAATGCATTTAGTACTTTCTATTTGCAATTGCCACAACTCTTGAGTCAGATATTTACAAAGTTTATATAGACTCAAATCCTTATGACTTATTTATTTCTATACATTTTCTCTAAGAAGGGTTTTTTCTTCACAAAAGTTTAGTTATCATTGGTGATCCTTTTGACCTCAAATATTTGGCATTTATGAAGCAAAGGTTTCTTGTGCACAAATGTTTAGTTATCATTGGTGATCCTTTTGACCTCAAATCTTTGGCATTTATCAAGCAACTTCTACAAGGTAGACACATCTTCCAATCATCCTCATCTACACATTATATTTTTGGGATAAAAGAACACATCACTTTATACAACTATTCATATTTATTCTTGTCCACCTTTCAAAATTGATGTAACACATACCTAACAATTTATTAAAGATCTCAAGCACACATCACTATAGGCACTATAATATTAGCATAACATTAACACATAATTATTTTAGGTGTTCCTTAAAATAGAGGAGAAGACGAAGTCGTGACATGCATGGTTGTTCTCACGTGAACTCCTTAAACCCTTTGCATCAAAAAAGTCATTCACACACTTCATATTTTCCCATCCTATACAACTTCTCAATATTTTGGCTTATTTGATATAAAAGTTTGAAAGACTTTTAAATTCACTTATCTCCTAATCTTTTTTAATGCCAACGTTGATAAGGTAAGCCCCATTTTTTAGCATATGTATTTGAGAACCCATACTTTAAAGTAATGTTGTGAACCTTGAGTTATGTTTACTCCTTGATGCTAGTTATTATTAGGTAGTATGTCAATAATGGAAAGTTGTGGTGGTAGTCTAGATTTTATAAGATTGGCTATTTCGCAAATCATGTAGGTTCATAAGCAAGGCATACACCTTCTTGCTCTAAGGGGAAATTGTTCAAATTATCGAAGGCTTAAAGTTGCAAAAGTGTGAAGGGTTAAATGTGCATAGATTAGGAGTGAGGCAAGGTTACTATTTTAGGAAAAGTAAGGTTTAAATATGCATAGATGAGGAGTGAGGCAAGGTTGCTATTTTAGGAAAAATAAGGTTTTTTTCTCAATGTTTATGGTTTAAAGTCTATTTATGCAACTCTTCCAAATTAATCATGCTAATATTTTAAGAGAGAATAATACTAAAGTAGAATGTCACACTTGCAAATTAATCAAGCTAATATTTTAAGAGATGGAGAGCTTTGTTTTTCCCACAAGTTTATTGGAAGAGGGGTTGTTGGAAATTATTTGATGTAAATGTTTTCTTAGTTGACGTGTCAAGAAATTCTCTCATGTTTAAATAGTACACATTGTTACAAAAAGTGACATTGTTTACTAAAAACATCATGAAATGAGGTTTATGATGCAACACTTAAGGTTAATTAGGAACATTTTAAAGCATTCAAAGAGATATTTCTTGTAGCTTCTCCCTTGATCAGAGAGGTTGTCAGAGAGATATCTCTCTTGAGTCTTCAGAGAGGTTGTCCCACCATTGCCTAAGAATACCAACAAAGCTTTCAACTATTTGTGACCAGACTTTTCTTTGAGTGAGGTCTTTGAATGTGAAAGCATACCAAATACTATTGTAGATGCATTGGATGGTTTAGTATACCACATCTCTGCTAGCTTTGTCAATATCAATAATCACTTGGTCACACTAACTTGATGAATTGTGTGGATAGTGGCTCATTCCTGCTTGATGGTGTTGTTGATGAGTAAGATGGCCTTGTTGAGCTTGATGATGCTCAAGATGAAGTTGCCATAATTAATGGATGTATTTAGAGTCCTTTCAATTGTTCATATATGTTTGTATTGTCATATGAGCTCCAGATGAAGTTGCCATCATTAATGGATGTATTTAGAGTCCTTTGAATTGTTCATATATGTTTGTATTGTCATATGAGCTCCGGATGAAGTTGCCATCATTAATGGATGTATTTGGAGTCCTTTGAATTATTCATATATGTCCGTATTGTCATTAAGCCCCAATCTATTTGTTCCTTAGCCTCTAATAGGCAAGTGTAGTGAGCTATCTCTAGCTTGCATGGCTTCTATAGTGGCATCTGCAATCTCAAATGGATTTAGACGGAATTTGAAGAATTCAAATGCAAAAGTTTGTACATCAAATTCTTCATCTCTTCACAGCCAGCAATCCTTACGGGATAGATGATTACCTCCTGTTGTTGCATTGCTTTACCAAAAGTAGGCTTGATAGGTTGTTCTCCCCACCAATAAACAGAGGAATCCCAAACTTGGTCTGTTGGAAGAACTGTGAAAGGTCCTCTTCCTTGTTTGATTTCTTTGGATGCTTAATTATCTATCTTAGTTGATCTTCAATCATGAATAGAGGATTTTACATATAGCCTTGTGTTTATCATAGGAAACATTCTTGGGATAGAATATTTTCTTTTGTGATCAAGTTGAGAAGATCTTGGTGATGAAGCTTTATACTTTTTTTGAAGTTCTTTCTGGCATTGGCTCTTTTTTTTAGGGCTTCAACATTTTTAAAATATTGTGCATGAGTATACTATATGTTTCACAAACAAACATGGTTTGAATTACCATTCTTATATGATTTATTTAGTCTATGAGAAGAGTGGTTAGCCTAGTAGCTTGCAAATTAATTTGAACAACTTAAACAAATATCTTATCACTTCCATATATTCATAACACTACTACATATATATTATAACAAAAAATTGTGACATCACCAGCTTAAAGTACCAACCAAAGAAGTTGCAAGGACAAAGACTACATGTAAAAATTTCCCATGCGGCAAGATTCACTTTTATAGCTTTGGATTATCTAGAAAACTAGTGCTTAGTATACATATACTTTATACTTATATCAGTCAACATGAATAAAGTCAAGCTTTGGGGTATGCATTAGACTTTGGAATGCACTAATATTATGACTATGTTTTGAGTTAGTTTGATTTTTTGCAAAATTAATACTAAAAGGATGTGTCAATTTAGTGTTCACTATGATATTGGTTCCTCTAAAGCATGCTATACAGGACCTGTGCCAAGTTTTGTTGAGTTTAACATTTGTTTTCTCTACATGAAAAATCTTACTAAACATTAAATTTGTCTCATTGATAGCAGTATCAAACATTTCTCCTAGGGCCATAAGTTGCAACATGTGTGGCGTACGTGTGTGTGCATGCGTGTGTATGCATGCGTACACACACACACACACGTGTGTAGTTTAAAAAGCAAGACAAAATGTACTATTTCCATGTCTTGTGGCGTACGTGTGTGTGCATGGGTGTGTATGCATGCGTACACACACACACACACACACACACACACACACGTGTGTAGTTTAAAAAGCAAGACAAAATGTACTATTTCCATGTCTTGGAATTCATAATCTTAGAAAAATTTATTGACTAAAAGATATGGCCACTTTATCTAAAAGATAAGAATTTTTTTGGTGATAGTTTAGGTAAATTTTTAGTTTCAATCAATAAATTTCAAGTATTTTTCAACTTAACATTCTTTAATAATTAACATTTTGGTTAAACTTGAAGTCTTCTAATAAGCACACAAAAGGTGCATGTCTATCTGTGGGGTGAGAAAGAGACAAGAGAGATAGATAGATAGATAAATAAAGATGATTATCATCCTCGAAGTCTAGATATGGTCCATGGGACTAAAAAGAGTGTTTGTATATCCTCATAGGCAAGATATGGCCTATGAGGATTATCATCCTCATAAACTTCGATGATTATCATCCTCAAAGTCTAGATATGGCCTATGGGACTAAAAACAGTGTTTGTATATCCTCATAGAGGCAAGATATGGCCTATGGGACGAAAAAGAGTGTTTGTACAAGAGTCTCCCTCTCAGACAAGGAAACTGGGGAACAACTAGTGAAGTTTAAGATTGAGAGCCCTATCAAAAAGGGAAAAAAATAGAGGGGGATCCTAAATAGGAGGGAGGGGTGTGGACCTAGGGGGCTTCACTAGGTAAAAGAAGCTAAGGGGTAAAGACTAAAAAACCATAAAACTTAGGATGGGGCCCCTATCTTAGGGGTTTGAAACTCTTGAATGATGGTCTTATCGTTGCAATAGACCACCCATTAGGGAAAAAGGGAGCTCATTTTGGGGCCCTGTAAGAAATTCACTATTTTTTTATTTATTTCTCTCCTAAAAGACCTCAAAAATAGTAAAATATGGAAACGTGGCTCAGAACTCTCAGTAAGGACTACAGAATTGTCAGTTCAGAAAGGAATAAGATAATCTTTTGTCTAACTAACACGATTTTGCATTAAATATCTCCTTAGTTTCTTTTTTTTGTTTCCCGAAGATTCCACATCTCTTTTGACGACGTGTGCAGGCCTCTTATAATTTGTCCTTGTGCTACTTGCTCTTGCTTGCTTCTACCTGTGTGTGTGTGTGTGTGTGTGTGTGTGTGTGTGTGTGTGTGTGTGAGAGAGAGAGAGAGAGAGAGAGAGAGAGGTGATGGGAGGGGTGTGGCGCAGAGAAGATGGCATAGTATAGGTCGATGAGAGGTTAGCAGATAAAGTGACTGTGTTTATTTTGTGTAATATAAAACTAATCATACAATTAATGCAATTAGAATTGTGTTTATTTCGTGTATTAGAAAGCTAATCATACAGTTAATCTTGTGACACAGTTCTCTTCTTTGGGATCAAAGCATGATGAGTTAGAATTTGAGTTTTTGGGTGATAGCCTCTCATATTGTAGACGAATGTGTATGCAAGTGGAGTAGGGGGGTCGCATTTCATTGTGGTTTGATCCCACTGCCATTTTCCATAACTACACTTTACTCTGGAAACAACAATAAGTCGTGTAAGCCCTCTCAACTCTCACAATTATTTTATCTGGTAATGTATGCTTATCCTAAGGTGAAAGGTTGATTATTTTCAAATATCTTGATCGATGCAATGGAGAGAGATCAACTCTCAATTAATCTTAATTTTGTGTTTAACTAGAATGTAATATTATATGTGGGTACTTAGTGTTGCTAATCATTAGGTTCTGGGTGTTTTAGAGGCCCGGTGAGAGATGGTGCTTCTGTAATAAAAATTTACATAGTCTTTGTGAAAGATAATTTAACCATGTTGAGATTTCTTACCTCATTATGTTGAAGGTGAAGAAACCTATTAAACCTAGTGTAATCAAACTGGGTTTTTTCAAAGTAGTACATACTCAAGTAGTTTGATTTAACTATTCAATAGTGGAGGGAAACAAGGCAAAAACCCAAATTATATGGTTTTGTTTTTAGATCTCTTACAACACTTACTTTTTTTTCAATATTAAAGTTGGGTTTACTTTTTTTTCGATATTAAAGTTGGGTTTTTTTTAATCTGGTTTGGTTAGTGAAAATATATTTAAAAAATTTGAGGCTTTTGTTTTTGTTTTTGGACCGTTCATGTGGATGCAGTGGCATAGATTTTTTTGTGGACGATAAATCCATCAGGGTTTTTCCCCAACAAAGAGGCAGAGAGACAGGAATGCCTTACCTGGACAACCAATCAATGAATGTGTATGATACGATTTGGGATGGCGATAAAGCTAGGTGACAGAGGGTGGTAGAATGAAGATCAACTAGATGCACACGCCTTTGGTAGCATCCTATAGGGACTTCAACAACTCATTCATGTAGATTGACACATGTTTAGATGTGATTTTGCTTAGAGGCTAAAAAAATAATTGTAATGTGTATGTTTGTGTTTAATGCAAGTTTTGTGTGTATCCAAGATTGTGGACGATAAATCCATCAGGGGTTTTCCCCAACAAAGAGGCAGAGATAGGAATGCCTTACCTGGACAACCAATCAATGAATGTGTATGATACGATCTCGGATGGCGATAAAGCTAGGTGACAGAGGGTGGTAGAATGAAGATCAACTAGATGCACACGCCTTTGGTGGCATCCTATAGGGACTTCAACAACTTATTCATGTAGATCGACACATGTTTAGATGTGATTTTACTTAGAGGCTAAAAAATAATTGTACATAATGTGTATGTTTGTGTTTAATGCAAGTTTTGTGTGTATCCAAGATTGTATGTGTGAAAAGAGAGAGAGAGAGAGAGAGAGAGAGAGAGAGACAATTTAATGTGCGTGATTGTGTGTGTGTGTGTGTGTGTGTGTGTCCAATGCGAGTTGCATGTGTGTGTGTATGAAGAGAGAAAGAGAGAGAGAGAGAGAGAGAGAGAGAGAGAGAGAGAGATTTGATTTATGTGTGATGTGAGAGAGATTTTAATCTACGTGTGTGTGTGTGTGTGTGTGTGTGTGTGTGTGTGTGTGTGTGTGTGTGTGTGTGTGTGTGTGTGTGTGTGTGAGAGAGAGAGAGAGAGAGAGAGAGAGAGAGAGAGAGCAAGAGAGGGAGAAAGAGGTTTGAATCTTTGCAAATGTGTATTTGCTTAACATGCATAAGAGCAAAGTTTTGTTCTTTTGGTGTGTACTCATAAAAAAAGCAAGGTTGGAATGCTCTTAACTCTTTTGCTTGATATGTATAAGCAAGGATGTATTCTCTTGGAATGTGCTCATGTATGTACAAAAGGGACTGTTGGTATATGTTAAGATAGATATGTATGCTAGATTTAATGCTCTTGCAATAGCTTGAGTTCCACTAATTATAGTATATGCCTAGCATGGCCAATGAAACACATCAAACTTTTAATTCATATGTATGCCAAGTTTGGTGCACTTGCAAAAGAATAACAAGAGCCTAGGGAACTCCCTTCTCAAGACATCTCTTGGAGTGCATTAACTATAGTTTATGCCTAAGAGGACTAAGGTGGACAAGTAGGCAAGGGTTGATGGGGGATGATATTGTGCTCTGCAATGCTTTCACATGGATATATATGTAGGTGCGATGCTCATGGATATGTATCTAGGTGCGGTGCTCTAATGTGTAGTATGCCAAGTGCAATTCTACTAGAATGTGCTCATGTATGTACAAAAGGGACTTTTGGGATATGTTAAGATGGATATGTATGCCAAATTTAATGCTCTTGCAATAGCTTGAGTTCCACTAATTGCAATATGCATGGTATGGCCAATGAAACACTTCAAAGTTTCAATTCATATGTATGCCATGTGTGGTGCATTTGCAAAAGAATAACAAGAGCCTTGGGAACTCCCTTCTCGAGACATCTCTTGGAGTGCATTAACTGCAGTTTATGCCTAAGAGGACTAAGGTAAACATGTAGGCAAGGGTTGATGGGGGATGATATTGTGCTCTGTAATGCTTTCACATGGATATGTATGTAGGTGTGATGCTCATGGATATGTATGCAAGTGCCATGCTCATGGATATGTATGTATGTGCGGTGTATGTTGAAAGTATGTGGAAGCATAGAAGCAATTGACAAAGGGCAATGCAAGATAAGATTGCTATACAAAGGTTGCTTGGGAAAAATTATTTTGGTTGGCATTGCTTTGATGGATATGTATGTTGAGATCGTAGTGCTCGAATGTTGTCTCTTGGAATTCATTAGGTGTAAAATATGGCCTTGCATGTTGAAAATATGTGGAAGCATAGAAGCAATTGACAAAGGGCAATGCATGACGAGATTGCTATACAAAGGTTGCTTAGAAAAAATATTATGGTTGGCATTGCTTTGATGGATATGTATGTTGAGATTGTAGTGCTCGAATGTTGTCTCTTGGAATGCATTAGGTGTAAAATATGACCTGAAAATAATACCATGTTTGGCAACGCACTGGTGGATTTGTATAAAGTGGTGAGGAAAGTTGATGAGATCCAAAACAAAGATTTTTTTTGGACTAAACTGATATAATGTGTGTGTGTGTGTGTGTGTGTGTGTGTGTGTGTGTGTGTGTGTTTTCTACCTATGTAGACACAAGTGCACGTTTTTTCCTGTGGTAGACAAGTAGGCCCAAAGCCACATATTTGTACTCATTTTACTAGCTGTTATTAGTTTTATCCCTTTGTAGACGGGTCCACCCACTCAATGTAGTGCTTGGTCTGCACTATTTGCACAATGTGCCCAATAGGAGGAGGTCAAGGAAAAGTGAACTTTTTTTAATGGTTATACAATTTCAGGGCCTTTGTCTAGACATGGTTAACTTCACTTGCATCTTAGGCATGTGGGCGGTAGAGGAGCAAGAGAGAACGACAGGGGCTTTGGTTTTTAAAAAACTATTTTTTAATATTTTATTTAACCTTACTAATATTTCTTTTTTTTTGTGAAACTGCACGGTTGCAAAAAAAGGGCGGGGGAGAGAGAGAGAGAAAGACAAAGAGAGAGGGGGAAGGAGACAAAAAGAGAAAGAGAAGGGGGGAGTAGAGAGAGAGAGAGAAAGACAAAGAGAGAGAGGGAAGGAGAGAAAGAGAAAGAGAAGGGGGGAGTAGGGGTTTTGGTTTTTTTTAATGTTTATTTTAACCTTACTATTTTTTTTTTAAAGAAACTGTAGGGTTACAAAAACAGCGAAAAGAAAGCGAGAGAGAGACAAAGGGCAGGAGAGAAAGAAAGACAAAGAGAGAGAATGGAGAGGGAAAAAAATTTGTTTAAACTATTTTTTATGTTTTGTTTAACCTTTGTAAAGTAACTAAGGTTTTTTTTTTGTGAAACTGCAAGTTGGCTTGCTGGGTTGCAAAAATGGCGAAGAGAGAGGGGGAAGAGAGAGAGAGAGAGAGAGAGAGAGAGAGAGAGAGAGAGAGAGAGAGAGAGAACAATAACAAGATTTGGTTATTTTTTTATTTTTTTATTTAACCTTAGTAATAAAGTAACTAATGTTTTTTTGGGGGAAACTGCAGGGTTGCAAAAATGGCAAAAAGGGAGAGAGAGAGAGGGGGAGAGAGAGAGAGAGAAAGAGAAAGAGGAGACAGAGAATGGCAAAGCGACATTTTTTTAAATTTAATGTTTTTAATGCTTTTGTTTAACCTTGGTAACTAATGTTTTTTTTTCTTTTGGAAATGGTCGCTGTCGGGGTTGCAGAAACACACACACACACACACACACACAGAGAGAGAGAGAGAGAGAGAGAGAGAGAGAGAGAGAGAGAGAGAGAGAGAGAGAGAGAGAGAGAGAGAGAGAGAGAACGGTAGGGCGGTAATGATTTTTAAAATTATTATTATTATTATTATTAATGTTTTATTTAACCTTATTAAAGTAACTAATGTCTTTTTTTGGAAGCTGCAAGGTTGAAAAACAGCGAAGAGGGGAGAGAGAGAATAGCAAGGTGGTAGTTTTTTCAATTTACTATTTTTAAATGTTTTTTTAGTCTTAATAAATAATATTTTTTTTCTTTTGGAAACTGTAGACTGGTTACAAAAATGGCAAAGAGAGAGAGGAGGGGAGAGAGAGATGCTTCGCCCATATGACTAAGAGTACCCTCAAGGAAGTCCCAATCCACTCTATCATAGGCGTTCTCAAAATCCAAGAGCAGAATGGCTAAGGGCTGATTGCTCACTTTAGCCCATTTGACGGCCTCCCAAAAGGAGAAAATGTTATCAAAGATGCTCCTACCGTGTAAGAATCCATTCTGGGTATCATGAATAACATCCTGCAAAATTGGCTGCAACTTGATGCTCACTGCCTTAGCAAGGATCTTATAGGGAGTCCCAAGTAAGGTGATAGGTCTCCACTGGCCAGTCAATGTCTTATCCCCGCTCTTGGGAATAAGATAAATAAGCCCCTCAGTGAGAGAAGAAGACATAGAACCTGTGTCCCACATCTCCTGCAAAGCCGATGTGATCTCAGTCTCAATCATTAATGAAGTTAGGCATTTGCTCACCTTCTAGTGTCTCTAAACGCACTGCACCACTTGGAGTAAGCTCATTAATCACAAACGGTCCTAGGCCACGTTTCTTGAGCTTTCTCTTATGCTTCTTAAGTGTGTATAAGAGCACAAGGTCCCCTTTTTTGAATCGGCCAATTGTTACATTTCTATCATACCATTGCTTTTGTCTCCTCTTCTCGGCATACATCCCCATTACCGCCAATAAGCGGGTCTCATCAAGCTTTTCCAATTCATCAATGTGTTGTGAAAGCTCATGACCAGTCCAGTCCAATTGTTTAGCAACTCGTAGAGTAGGTACAAGAAATTCAATGGGAATAATTGCATCTAGCCCAAAAGCAAGCTCAAATGGGTTTGTGCCCACAGATGTTTTATAGGCTATCCTATATGCCCAAAGAACTGAGTGCAACTTTTGCTCCCAATCAGTCCTATGTCCCTCAACAATCTTTGTGAGTGCTGTACAGAGAATCTTGTTAGTACTCTCAGCTTGTCCATTGGTCTGGGGATGATAGGGTGCAGAACGCTTGTGAATTACCATAAATTCATGAAGCAAAAACTCTATGACCTCATTCACAAAGTGCACACCTTGATCACTAACAATTTCAATAGGTAAGCCATAGCGTGTAAACACGTACTCATACAAGAACTTGGCTATGGTTCTGGCATCATTTTTAACTGTAGCCTTTGCCTCTACCCATTTGGTCAAATAGTCAGTTGTTGCGACTATAATATATTCAGCATGCGTGTGATGAGCTGGAGGTTTAATGGGACCGACAAAATCAATACCCCATTTTGCAAAAGCACGTGTGCTTAACATAGGCCGCAATGGCATATTGTCCTTTGTGATGGGAGGTTTGGTCCTTTGACAATCGTCACAACGTTTTACATATTCTTTGGCATCCATTTGTAAGGTTGGCCACCAAAGCCCAGACCACCTAATCAACTTAGCTATGGTATTTCCCGAAAAGTGTCCACCCCCAACACCTGCATGTGCATGAGTCAAGATTTTCAAGTAGTCAGCTTCACATACACACATGCGTAAGTTGCTATCCTTGCCCCTCTTGTAGAGTTGGCCCTCTATCAGCATATAGTTTGCCGCTTCCACTTTAATAGCACGCTTTCGATGTTTAGGAATTTTTTGATCAGTCTGACCATGCTGAAGATAGTCCACAATATACTTACTCCAACTTGGTATAGTTGAAATTTGGAATAATGTGACATTATGAATTGGCTGTTGAATTTGACATGAAGCACAGTTACGAACAAATTTTTCAGCATCCGCATGCATGGTAGGCCACCATTGTCCATCCTGAGATATACGTCGCACACAAGTAGTAGCTGATGCATGGATTCCACCGATACCCGCATGTGCCCATTCCAAGATCTCCTCATATTGATCAGGGTTAGGTATAAGCCGCAACACTCCATCATTACCCTGACGATATAACCTTCCTGAGATTAACTTGAATGGTTGCCATAGGTCCACATTAGGACCCGCTAGTTGTATGTGCCCACTTGTCAAAATTTCTAAGATGGATTCAGACCATTTAGGAGTTGTCTCTACAAGGAAAAGTGTTGAATCTAACATATCATCATCCACACCCACAGGAGCTTTGCCAGAGGTGATTCGAGACAAATGATCTTCCCTAAGATGAGTTGTTCCTTTTCGGACTGCCACTTCAAAATCAAACTCAAGAAGGATGATAAACCACCTCACAATCCTTCCAGTTGCACAAGGCTTATTCACCAAATATAGCAATGCTTGATGGTCCACAAAAAATATGAATTTGTTTGCCAAAAGGTAATAGCGAAACTTTTTCACTGCATATATCATGGACAAACCTTCTCTTTCTGTTGTGGTATAATTCTTCTCAGCATTGTTCAACTGTCGACTAGCATATGAGATTGGGAAATCTTTATTATGTTCTCCCGATTGAGCCAAAATACATCCAATTGCAAAGTTTGAAGCATCAATATGGACATGAAAGATTTGGTTCCAATCTGGTGCCCGTAAGATGGGTGCAGTCACTAATGCTTGCTTCAACTTTTCAAAGGATTCCTCACACTCATCAGTCCAATTAAACTTTACAAGAAGAGCATATAATGGTCTGGCTAGGACAGCGTACATGTAGATGAATCGACGATAATAGCCACAATGTCCCATGAATGTTTGTACCCCTTTAGGGTTGATAGGCCGAGGTAATGAGACAATGACATCAATTTTATCCATATCTGTTAAAATCCTATTGCGAGAAACAATATGGCCCAAAATTTTCCCTTGTCTTACCATGAATTTGCACTTGTCAGGATTCAAGCATATACGATAAACTTGACACTTTTGAAACACAAGTCTGAGGTGTTCTATATGATCATCACGCTCTTGTGAGTGAACACATAAATCATCCATGAAGATCTCAAGAAATTTCCTAAGGTACTCCTTGAATACATGACTCATTAACCGCTGAAAGGTTGTTGGTGCATTTGTTAGACCAAATGGCATAACACGATAGGCAAAGATGCCATCTTCAGTAGCAAAGGCTGTCTTGTGTTGATCCTTTGGATCAATTGACTCTTGATTGTTTTAACCGGAGAATCCATCCAAGAAACTATATGCCTTTTTCCCTGCAACTCATTCCAGAACATGATCCGTGATTGGAAGTGGTGGGTAATGATCACGTACAGTAGCTGCATTTACCTTCTTGAGGTTTACACATACTCGAAGTTTTCCATTTTTCTTGGGCACCACTACAATAGGGGAGACCCATTCAGTGTGTTCTATCTCATAGATAAATTCTGCCTCTAAGAGCTTGTCTATTTCTTCTTTTATCTTTCGTGCAAAATTCTCATTGTAAGTATAAGGACGTTGCTTGGAAGGCTTTGCATCCTCTTGCAACGGAATTGTATGCTGACATATGCTTGGATCAACTCCTTTGAGGTCTTTATAACTACTAGCAAAAACATCGCGATACTCCTTTATTGTTTGAATTAATAACTTCTCCTTATCTAAGGACAAGTCTGTGGCAATCCACACATAGCGAGGCTCTTCTCCTGGCTTAGCGATATCAATTTTTTTTGCATCTTCTGGACCATCATATGAAACCCCTGGCAAGCTTGGCTTTTGTCGCATGGGCTGTTGAAGAACAATCTTCCGATCTTGAAGAGTGTACTGTGTGAAGTTGGGGGGAACATTGAGACCTTGTTCTTGTCCACTTGAGTCGTCACTCATTGAAGACCATGCGGTTTTGAGCTCTCCTTTGCAATCTTACATCAGATTTTTTTGTTCTTGTCCACTTGAGTCGTCACTCATTGAAGACCATGCGGTTTTGAGCTCTCCTTTGCAATCTTACATCAGATTTTTTTGTTCAACCGTTATCTTTGCACTTTCGACACTCTCTTTTGAATCGGTTTTAGACTTGAGTTTTGGTTTTTGTTTCTTCGTTTTTTTTACGATTTTTGCTAATAGTTTTTAGCTTTTCTCCTGGTTGGAATCCATCTGATCGTTTTACTTGGTCTTTGATACTATCTTGTGCTTGGACATAGTATAGATATCCATTCTTTCCTAAGAAGTGAGGTGGTGGTCGAGAGTGTTCATTCTTAAACTCCTCCTTTTCTTTTTGTAGTCTCTCACATCGTTCCCTCTCATCTTGTTTACGGATTCTCTTATGGCTCTTACAGCATTTACGTTTAGGTCGGCTTCGAGGGATCTCTACTTGAACCTCCCTTCCTCTCAAGAGTAGGCGTGCCTTTCCTAACTCTTCCTCAGGGATTATCACATCATTATCAAAATCAGAGTCCCATCCATCTTCCTTATCAGCATCATTAGCAGATTCGAGTGTTAAATCCTCCACTGAGACTTCCTCTACCTGGAGTGCTGTTGTGGATGCATCCCCATAGTACAAAACATCTAGAAGGTCATGTGGTTGTACCATTCGTATAGGAATAATGTTATATCCATCTGAGTCACAAAATTGAATTGGCTTAGGTAAAGCACAGGTCGATAATGTTGCAAGGACATGACTCCATTCTAGTGGATCAATTAAGTGCTCAGGGAAGGGTTGTGGAATGTATGCCTCATCTGAGACACTTCGATTACCCTTAAGTCTCTCAGTGTTGAAATCCCTACATGAGGCTCCACACATCCACAGATCTTCTCGCCCATCTGACAATGTAACTCTTGAGTTCTCAAATGAAGCAGAATTAAACTCATCTATTGGAGATCTTGTTACATCATGATATGAGTGATTCTTTAGGTTGACCCTTGTGATGACAGAATCATGTCGGAGGTACAAATAATTGTATCCCCAATCTTGAATCATTTGAAATTGTCGCATGAATGGTCTACCCAATATCACTTCATAGTTTGGATATTTTCCAAAATCCACTACTGCAAAGGTGTGCTCATATTCAATCCCACATGTGGTGACCAATATGTTCTCAAGCAGCCCAAGGGGATGTTCTAAGCTTCCATCTGCTAGCTACAAGCGCATCCTAGTACTCCTAATAGCTAGTTTGCCCCACTTTTCCCAAATGGACCTTGTCACAATGCCCACTCCTGCACCACTATCAAGTATTGCAGCTGAAGCTACTTTTCTCGCACTTCTAATGGGAGGGTAGCATTTCCCTGATCGTCCTCACAAAATTTTCCTACTTTGTTGATAGGAACTGGCATAACATGCTTTGTCTCAGGGTGTATAGTACAATGATGGTGACCCTTTTGTAGCAATACCTGCTCTGACAAACATGTGGCAATATCATTCCACAACTCAGGTCGAAGCTTTATCAAATCAAGCAAAGGTAAGGTACAAGCCACTGGTGCCGACAAAATAGCTTGCACGATATCCATATCCATCTCCTTTGTCAACCTTTTATGCATGGAGGGTATCCTCAAGGTTTGAGAACAGTTCTCATATTCTCCCAAATATGACGATAAGGTTTTCATTGTATGCTTACTTCTAGGAGAAACAATTGTTTGAACTTCCTCCTGGATGCTTGGGCATCTAAAGTTGTTTTCTGTGCTCCTGGTAAAATCTACCTCAGAGAATGGAGGTGAAATAATAGAGGACATATTCTCATTAACTTTCTCATGAACTGCTGCCCACATCTCATTTGCCATATCCTCGTTAGCATCAATAACTTCATCATTGCATGGGAAGGAAAGGCTAGGTGGTTGCAGAATGCCTTCTTTCAATGGGATGGCAATTGGTGCAGACTTCTCGCTATGAGCTTGTGAGATGAGCTCACTTTTCATTTCCCAACTTGATGACACTTCTGGTATGGTTTCTAATGTTGGCTTAAGAGAGGTTGGGCCTCGAGGGATAGGTGGAGGTGGGCCCTCAAGTATTGATTGAGCTTCCCTAATGAGTTGCTGATGTAGAGCTAGATTGATCTTCTCCTCACGAGGGTTTGGGTATTCTTGAAGCTTCTTGGGTAGCTCAGATAAAGCTGCAATGCGACTTCTATGAGCATCAATGATGGCATCTAGAGTCTCGTTCACCTTATCCACAAAAACAGAACCCCCAGAACTATCCTCGGTTGTACTAGTCTCATCTTGTTTAGCACTAGGCCCAGGTTGAGGTTGATGCTCCTCATGCACTTCTTGGGATGTAAAAGTTTGATCCCCCATGTTTTGTTTAGAGACTTCTTGAGAACTAGTGGATGCACTCTTAGTTTGCTTGTTGCGGTTCTTTTTCCTCCTAGTGGTTCTTTTTCTATTGGAATGTAGGGTCTTGTCCACTAGATTTGCCTTTGCATCCCTAGTTCGAGGTGTCTCATCTGTTTGCATTTCGGCATTTCGTGTGTATGATCTAGTCATAACTCTAAGTGGCACGACATCCTCATTCTCAGATGAAGGTGGCGATGGAACTACCCCTAGAAGGTTGAGTGAGACCTTGGGTTGAGAGGTGCCTTCCTCATGTGGTTTCAGCAAACAATCCTTTGGGAAGTGTTCTACACAACACCCTAGACAATATCTTTCAATTGGTGGAAACTGTGGTACTGTTGTATTGGATCGAGCTGCTTGCCTTGAGCAATGTGGACAATCACGAGCCCAATGGGGTTCTCCACACTCATAACAGGGGCCCATTAGTTTGGCTTCTACTTTCCTTTGCTGCCATTGACCTGAGGGGCCTGGAGTCCTAGGTTGGTAGCCGCCTAGCAACATCAAAGAATTTTGTTCCCCTGGTTGAGCCTCCAGTGCTTGGCTTGGATATGCGGGACTTTCAAAGAGATTTTCCTTGGATGAATATGATGCATATTCCTCCTCCACATAGCCTGGGTTTACCAAGTCTCTACACATATTTGAATTGTCATAGTCAACAACCCTCACAGGAGCAGTCCCAGGAGCAGGAGGTTGAGCACCAAGAACAGGTCGTGCTTGCTCTTGTGCCATCGGTGGCTTACGTTCAAAATTAGTATACTGTTGATGCATTTGTGGAGCCACTCCACCCCTTTGCTGCTCACGCTCCTGTCTCATTCTGGCAATGCGAGTACATTCCTGTGTGGTGTGGATAAAGTTCCAAGCACAGGCTTGGCACCACTTCTTTGTGGGTTGGTTTGTGACTAGAGGAGAAAAAATTACAAAAATTTAAAAAAAATACAAATTATGCAAAAAATATGGACTCAAAATAATACACATAATTTTTTTTTATTTTTATTTTTATTTTTTATTTATTTTTCTTTCTTTCTTTCTTTTGTTTTCTCTCTTTTTTTTAAAAAAAATATTTTTATTGTTTTATTATTTTTTCTTTTTATTTTTATTATTTTTTTTAAAAAATGTAAAAATATGAAAATTAAAAAAATTAAAATTAAAATTAAAAAATTAAAAAAAATACTAACCTTTTAAGCCTTATCGCGTCCGGATCGTGCAGCTCCGGATTTCCCTGCTCTGCGCGAGTGCGCCGTCTTGCCTTCAATGTTTCTTCGCCAGCTCCTTCTTCTCCACGCCTAATGGTGTGCCTTCAATGCTTCACCTTCGCATCCCTCTCACTCCAGCTGCTCGTCGGCTCCACTCGCTGACCACCTCTTCAGCTTTCTTCACCACGAGCTGTAGGTGTCTGCTTCTCCTTCCACACCGGCTTCCTTCACCTTTTCCTCCTCCTCTGCGCCTCGCCTTCGCCCTCTTGTTTTCTGGCCCCGCTGCGTCGGTGGCGCCTGGGCCTTCTGTGCAGCCTTCACCTCCTTCGCAGCTCTTTCTCTGCTTTTGTCTGCTACAGCCACCAGTCCTCTCTTCTTTGTCTCCTTCCTCTTAGCCGCCTTCGCCCGTCTGCTTGTGCTCTTCGCTAGCCAGCACAGCAGCCGACAGCCACACGGCTCGCCTTCCGCTTCTTTTGATGCAGCCTTCAACGGCCTGCATTCGCCTCATAGCTGCCTTCAACGCTTGCTTGCTTTCGCTGACACCTGCTGCGCCCCGCCGACCACCTTAGCCTGACGCCTTCTTCGTCTCCTTCTTTTGCTGCCTCTCGCCGGCCAGCTACCTCCACACCTGACTTGCGGCCAGGCCTTCGGCCACCTCTCCCGCAGGTCGCCTGCGCTTCTTTTATTTCTTTTATTATTTTTTACTAATTACATGTTAGCGAAAAGCATGAAAGCATGAAATGACAAAAAAACAATGAAGGTAAGCATAATGAACGGTACTTGAAAAAGCATAAAAGCAATAAAACATAAAAAACAATGCGGGAGAAACCTCAACCGCTCAATGGGTTTTTCTTATCCTAACCTTATCCACTCACACCGGGATCGCACACCCGAACTTAACCTAATCACTCAATGGTTTTGCAACCAAAAGAGGAAATAGTGGTGGTTTCCATGTTGAGATATCGAGCTCGTCTAGTGAGGCGGTGGACACTGATGACCTGCCTGCTGGGGGATAGGCCCCACACTTACACCACTGGCATGGTTGGTGAGATCATGGGAGATATGCGGCCAGTGGGATGACAGGCTGTGTGACAGCCATTCTAGAGACTGGCATAGTTATAGCACCAGCTCATTTAGTCGGGTTCACACTATAGAGAACCCGTGTAAGTATTGGTTGAGTACCTTTCATATTATGTGTACTCTTATTCTTGTATATGGTGTGTTGAGTGTTGAGTGAAGAAGAAGAAGATTTCAGCCTCTCACCGTGTGTGTTCTCTATTAGGGTTTTGTGAGTGTGTGTGTGTGCTTGCAAGAGCTCAAGCTTTCTTCCCCCCCTACATCTTTTCATGGTATCAGAGCCTGGTTTGTGCTAAGGGCTGAGCTGCAACAAGCAAGAGAACCACAGGAAGCGGTATGAGGGTAAGAGCTTCAACTACTCTTCCCTATTTGTGTTGGTGACTACACCCTTGTCGGGAGCTCTACGGGAGGCACCGGCAATGATCTCTGATTGAGGAGCTTTCTTCGCAGGAGTAAAGCTAAGGGCAACTATATTGTCCTATCGGACGATGTTTTCTGGGCCGAAAACGCGTTTCGGGCGCGTCTAGACCTCAGTTTTTCTGAAAGCAGGCGATTTCGAGCACTGCGGGTAAGTCATCGATTCTCTGCAAAACTCTGTTTTAAGAACTGCAGGAAGACAGATTGACTGTGTAGACACTGTGGGTGCTGCAAAGAGGTCTACAGTTGCCATTGCGTGTATGTATGCACATTGAAGTCACTGGTTGTGACATTTGAGAGTACTACAGTACCGCTGTGCAGAAAATACAGCAGTTTGTGCAGAAAAAAACCAGAGTGCAGTTTCTGGTAAAATTGTTAGTTTGGCAAGATGTCAAATGATGGGATAACTCAGATTGTGGCTGAGAAGATTGATAAGAATAACTTCCATGCTTGGAGGTTCAGGTTGACGAATTTCCTGATGGGAAAAGGCTATTGGGACTACATAGAGGGTGAGCATGAAGAGGCACCAGAGATACCAGATATAAATCCGACTGCTGCAGATGTGAAAGAGTTTAAAGACTGGAACCAAGGAGCCAGGAAGGTTATATATTGGCTCTCCATTAGTATACAGGACACCATGATTGGGCACATTCAGGATGCCAAGTCCCCCAAGGAGGCGTGGGACACCTTGGTAAAACTTTATGAAACAAATACCAAGGCACGTAAGATACAGTTGAAGAATGAACTTCATACTGTGGAGAAAAAGAGCATGTCTGTGAATGACTATGCGCTGAAGATAAAGGGCATTGTGGAATCCCTTGCATCTATTGGTGTGTCAGTGGATGATGATGACAAGGTGGAAGTCTGTCTACGTGGTCTTGGGCCACAATACAAGGCGTTTAAGATGTCCATTCAGACTCGGGAAAACATTCCCAACTTTACAGATTTGGTGTCTATGCTGATTATCGAAGAGAAGAACTTGGGTGAAGAGACCAACAGTCTTCACAAAGCAAAAATAGTTCAGAGCAACAGGCCTTCTACACAAGTTCAGGAAGAGGACGAGGTAGAGGAGGCCGTGGACGCGGTCAAGGAGATGGCCGAACAGGTAATTAGAATTATGGCCAGCAGCAGCAGCAGCAGCAACAGTCCCAGAATCAACAACAACAACAACAACAACACGTAGGTGGAAGAGGCAAATTCAGAGGCAGGGGGAGTCAAAGAGGCTGTGGAAATTGGAAAAGGCAGTATAATGATGCACGTGAATGCTATTACTGTGGTAAGCCTGGACATGTGCAGGCAGAATGTTATAAAAAGCAGGCTGACATGCAAAATGGAAAAGTGCAGCAAAACAACTATGCATCCTCAAGCAGAAATAATGAGGATAATGAAAGGTTGTTTGTTATGCAGCATGTCGTGAATGCCATGTCTGAAAATGTTGATGCAGCACAAAAAGATAATGTATGGTATGTGGATTCAGGCGCTTCGAACCACATGACGAGTCATGGGGAGTGGTTCAAGGAGATGAAAAACCCAGAAAGACCACGTTTTGTGGAAACAGGGGATTACACTGCTCATCCAATTGCCCATGTTGGAGATGTGCCATTGTCTATGCATGATGGCAAAGTGAAGTACCTTTCAGATGTACTTCATGTACCGAACATAACAAAGAATCTTGTTTCAGTTGGCTAGATGATTGAGCAGGGTTTGCAGGTTCGATGGTTGTTATGTCGAAGACTTCAAAGACAAGTGGAGGTTGGTTGCAAAAGGCAACAGAGTGGGAAGAATGTTTACGTTGAATGTAGACATGCTTGAAATGAGTGCTGCGATGTTTGCAAATGGTTCAGGAATTGTTGTAGACACAGACATTTGGCATAAAAGGATTGGACATGTAAATGTGCAGAGATTGAAGTCTATGCAGACAAAAGGAATTGTGACAGGGCTGCTAAAATTTAAAGTGGAAGGTATGTAGAAAATATGTGAAGCATGCCAATTTGGGAAGCAAACGAAGCATGTGTTTCCACGTAACAGATATGTGAGCAGAAATGCACTAGATGTTGTGCATTCAGATGTATGGGGTCCTATGAAGACCATATCTATGGGAGGTTGCAGGTACTATGTGACTTTTATTGATTACCACACAAGGAAAGTGTGGGTATATTTCATGAAGGAGAAGAGTGAGGTGTTCACTCACTTTCAGAATTTCAGAGTTTTGGTTGAAAAGCAAACAGGGAAATATGTAAAGTGCCTAAGGTCAGATGGAGGGGGAGAGTACTTCTCCAATGAGTTCTCTGAATTTTTGAAGAAGAATGGTATTCGGAGACAGTTTACATGCAGATACACTCCACAGCAAAATAGAGTTGCTGAGCGGAAAAACAGGCACATTGCTGAGATTGTGCGAGCATTGATGGAAGAGAAGAATATGCCGCATTGCTATTGGGCTGAGGCTATTTCTACAACAGTATACATCATGAACAGGACTCCATACATGATGTAACTCCAGAAGAGAGGTTTATTGGGAGAAAACTAGATCTGTCTCATCTGAAAGTCTTTGGATGCATTGCATATGTGCATGTGCCAGATGAGCTGAGAACTAAGCTGGATCCCAAAGCTGAAAAATGTGTGTTTATTGGATACTCCCTTGAGCAAAAGGGATACAGTTGTTATAACCCTGCTACACATGAGTTGAGGGTAAGTAGGGATGTTGTCTTTGATGAGATGAGCAGCTGGTATGCTGCTGAAAAAGAAGCCGTTGTTGGGGCTGATGTGAGTGGAAGTGTGGTTGTACAGAATGCAGGTCAGCAATCAAAGTCTTTGAGTGGACCAGGAGAGTCCTCATCTAGTAGGTCTATTGATAGACCATGGAGTGGCAGGCTGCGTCATAATACCAGTCCTGCAAATGTGATTAATACATCACATAAAGGAAAAGAGAAAGTGGTTGAGCCCCTTGGTATGCCTGACATTTCTGCAGGGCATTCTCATGTAGTGGCTCAGATATGAGCCTTGATGAGGAGCTTGGGATCCCAGCTATGAGAACACCTGGTGTAAAGAAGGCTATGGAAGCCATGAATGAAAAGCTGCGAAGATCAGGGAGAGTGAAGAACCCTGTGCAAAGATTTACATATGATGGTTATGTGGCACATCACTATACATATATGGCAAAGGTTGTGCAGGTTGTAGAGCCCACATGCATTGATGAGACTGTTGGAAATGTATGTTGGGAGAAAGCTATGGATGAGGAGATGGATGCACTATATGGAAATGAAACTTGGGATTTAGTGCAGTTGCCTGAAGGCAAGAAAGCCATTGGATGCAAGTGGGTGTACAAAGTTAAACATAATAGTGATGGAAGCATAAACAGGTACAAGGCTAGATTGGTAGCCAAAGGATATGCGCAGACATATGGGATTGATTATGAGGAAACTTTCAGCCCAGTTGCCAAGATGGCAATGGTGAGAGTTGTGATAGCAGTGGCTGCGTCAAAGCAATGGTCTTTACATCAGATGGATGTAAAGAATGCATTCTTGCATGGGGATTTGTAAGAAGAGGTGTATATGTTGCAGCCACCTGCTGGTTATGAGGATGTGGGTCACCCCGAGCATGTTTGCAGGTTGAAGAAATCCTTGTATGGCTTAAAGCAAGCACCAAGAGCATGGTCTGACAAGATTTCTGAATATCTTGTCACTATTGGCTTTCATGTAGCCAATGCAGATTTCTCGCTGTATGTGAGACATGGTGATAGAGGAGTTGTGCTTGTTGTCATCTATGTAGATGACTTGATCATTACGGGGGACCATGATGCAGAGATCTTTGATGTAAGGATCTTGCTTAGACAGAAGTTTGAGATGAAGGATCTGGGGGAGCTCAGATATTTCTTAGGCATTGAGGTGATTAGGTCACCACATGGTATTGGATTACTGCAGAGACAGTATGGCTTGGACATGTTGTCCAAGTATGGTATGACAAGCTGTAAGCCTATCTCAGTGCCATTGGATCAGAATGGCAAGTTGAGTGCAGATTTAGGAGAGATCTTGGAGGATCCTACTATGTACAGGTGCATAGTAGGAAGTTTGATCTACATGACGATCACCAGACCGGATTTGAGCTATGATGTTGGGTTGGTGAGTCAGTTTATGCAGGTTCCACGGAAACCGCATTTGGATGCAGTGAGACGCATACTGAGGTATGTGAAGTCTACTTTGCATTGTGGACTATTCTATGAAACTGGAACAGAGATATGTGTACATGGGTACACAGATGCTGATTGGGCTGGTAGTATCTCAGATAGAAGATCTACCAGTGGATTCATGTTTTCTTTGGGGAGTGCTGCTGTGACTTGGAGTAGCAAGAAGCAGCCTATGGTTGCTCTATCGAGTATAGAGGCCGAGTACAGAGGAGCTGCTATGGTAGCATGTGAGGTAGCTTGGTTGAGAAAGCTACTTGTAGATTTAGGTCTATCAGTGGTGGATAGACAAGTTGTCATTTTCTGTGACAACATTAGCAGTATACAGTTGGCCAGGAACCCAATCTTTCATGCTCGTATGAAGCACAGAGGTCCACTACCACTTCGTTAGAGAGAAGGTCTTGGCAGGAGACCTTGAACTTGTTTATGTCAGCACAGAGGATCAGGTAGCTAACATCTTCACCAAAGCATTGGGTACAAAGAAGCTCCGCAGATTCAGGGCTTTGCTTGGTGTACATGAGATGGAGTTGAGCTCGAGGGGGAGTGTTGAGATATCGAGCTCGTCTAGTGAGGCAGTGGACACTGATGACCCGCCTGGGGGATAGGCCCCACACTTACACCACTGGCATGGTTGGTGAGATCATGGGAGATATGCGGCCAGTGGGATGACAGGCTGTGTGACAGCCATTCTAGAGACTGGCATAGTTATAGCGCCAGCTCATTTTTTTTGGTTCACACAATAGAGAACCCGTGTAAGTATTGGTTGAGTACCTTTCATATTATGTTTACTCTTATTCTTGTATATGGTGTGTTGAGTGTTGAGTGAAGAAGAACAAGATTTCAGCCTCTCACCGTGTGTGTTCTCTATTAGGGTTTTGTGAGTGTGTGTGTGTGCTTGCAAGAGCTCAAGCTCTCTTCCCCCCTGCATCTTTTCATTCCACACACTCTCAACCGGATTTGAGTCTTCTCCCCGGCAGCGGAGCCAATGGAGAGACGGAAAACTCTTTCACTTATAGCAAGAGTAGTATGATCCACGTGTAGCTCAATCCAATGGGATTTGCATCCCTTTCGGAGCTAGGGATTCAACCCGTACCGGTGCACAAAAGCTTATCCACAAATGGAGAGAATGCTTATGGCTACCATCACATGACACTAGACTAAGCACACACACAAGCTCAACTTGTCCTCATTCCTACACACCCATTCATTCACAAATACAAGCAAGAGGAACACAATCACTATGCACTCAAGCAAAGAGAAAGACCTCACTCCACTCCTATCTTCCTACAAGCATGCACACACTCAAGCATCAAGCTTCCATGAAAGCTTCAAATCAGCCCACATACAAAAATGAAATACTAAAAGTATGCATAAGAGTAAAATGATTAGAGAAGAGGATGAGAAAGACTCATGACATTGCTATTGATTCAATGAAGAGATTTATCTCATACAAAAATGTAGATGGGGTGAGAGAAGAGTCTTCTGTGAGTCACCCCGAGCATGTTTGTAGGTTGAAGAAAGCCTTGTATGGCTTAAAACAAGCACCAAGAGCATGGTCTGACAAGAATTTTAAATATCTTATCACTATTGGCTTTCATGTAGCCAATGCAAATTTCTCGTTGTATGTGAGACACAGTGATAGAGGGGTTGTACTTGTTGTCATCTATGTAGATGACCTGATCATTACGGGGAACCATGATGTAGAGATCTTTGATGTAAAGATCTTGCTTAGACAGAAGTTTGAGATGAAGGATCTGGGGGAGCTCAGATATTTCTTAGGCATTGAGGTGATTAGGTCACCACATGGTATTGGATTACTGCAAAGACAGTATGGCTTGGACATGTTGTCCAAGTATGGTATGACATGTTGTCTAAGTAGACCTCACATATCTCAGTATGCGTCTCAATGCATACTGAGATATGTGAGGTCTACTTTGCATTGTGGACTATTTTATGAAATTGGGACAAAGATATGTTTACATGGGTACACAGATGCTGATTGGGCTGGTAGTATCTTAGATAGAAGATCTCCTAGTGGCTTCATGTTTTCTTTGGGGGAGTGTGGCTGTGACTTGGAGCAGCAAGAAGCAGCTTACGGTTGCTCTATCCAGTACTACAGAGGCCGAGTATACAGAGGTGCTGCTATGGCAGCATGTGAGGTAGCTTGGTTGAGAAAGCTAGTTGTTTGCAGATTTGGGTCTATCATGGATAAACAAGTTGTCATTTTTTGTGACAACATTAGCAGTATACAGTTGGCCAAAAACCCAGTTTTTCATGCTCGCACGAAGTATATAGAGGTCCACTACCATTTTGTCAAAGTGTAGGAGTGGAGTGAGGTCTTTCTCTTTGCTTGAGTGCATAGTGATTGTGTTCCTCTTGCTTGTATTTTGGGTGTGTAGGAATGAGGACAAGTTGAGCTTGTGTGTGTGCTTAGTCTAGTGTCATGTGATGGTAGCCATAAGCATTCTCTCCATTTGTGGATAAGCTTTTGTGCACCGGTACGGGTTGAATCCCTAGCTCCGAAAGGGATGCAAATCCCATTGGATTGAGCTACACGTGGATCATACTACTCTTGCTACAAGTGAGAGAGTTTTCCGTCTCTCCATATCTCAATGTACACAATCCTCTCTCTGCATTCTTTCTCTCTCCCTCTTTCCGTGCCTACAAAAGGCATGCATAATTTTAAAAAAATCAAATTAAACGAACATCTCTCTCCCCCTTCGTCTCTCTCTCTCTCTCTCTCTCTCTCTCTCTCTCTCTCTCTCTCTCTCTCTCTCTCTCTCTCTCTCTCTCTCTTCGCCATTAGCCTACATTTTTCAAAAGAAAAAAACATTAGTTACTAAGGTTAAATAAAAGCATTAAAAAATAATAAATTTTAAAAAAATTGATGCCTTGCGGATCTCTCTCCCCCCTCTTCTTTCTCTTTCTCTCTCTCCCGCCCTCTTCTATCTCTCTCTTTCCTTGCATGCAAAAGCCATGCATAATTTTTGAGAGCTTATGTACACTTTGGGCTAAGTTCATGCAAGAGCTCCTTTGAGAGAGCTACTCTCCCTCTTCTCCATAGAGGTGAAGACTCTTCTCTCACCCCATCTACATCTTTGTATGAGATAAATCTCTTCATTGAATCAATAGCAATGTCATGAGTCTTTCTCATCCTCTTCTCTAATCATTTTACTCTTATGCATGCTTTTAGTATTTCATTTTTGTATGTGGGCTGATTTGAAGCTTTCATGGAAGCTTGATGCTTGAGTGTGTGCATGCTTGTCTCTATGTATCTTTGCCAACATAAACCCAACCCTAGTATCCTATATGTATACCGCAACAGAAAGAAGTACACAGTGATATATATATTTCTCTATGAAAGGTTTTTTTTAATTATAAAAGTATCTTGTTGCGTGACGAGTGGAGATCAATGCAAGGATGCAGCAAAAAGATGCAAGCAGGAAAACAAGTGACATTCTTATTTAGGGCTCTTGTAAAGAGTTCCAAGTTGTAAATGAGTGTGGGAGTGGGCTTAAGAATAATCCCACATGGGAAGTTTTGGTGGGAGTTTTAGAGTTTTTGTAAAAAAAATGGCTCATTTGAGAGCTTATGTACACTTTGGGCTAAGTTCATGCAAGAGCTCCTTTGAGAGAGCTACTCTCCCTCTTCTCGTACCAGCAGCGGAAGTAGCACTTCATGCACAAGAAGGCAGGGTCCCACACTCGGGGCCTCGTCCACGGATATCCGGACAAAAGACTAATCCGTCGGTTTTTCCAAACCGAACCCGGAAAAACTTCCCTTATCCGAAAAGCACGGGCGATTCCTCCAGGATAACTTTTTACTCTAACGTAGTCAAGACCATTAGTGATTAAACTGATCGAGATGAAAAACCCGGAAAGACCAGGTTTTATGGAAATAGGGGATGACACTGCTCATCCAATTGCCCACGTTGGAGATGTGCCATTGTCTATGCAGGACGGCAAAGTGAAGTACCCTGCAGATGTACTTCATGTACCGAACATAACAAAGAATCTGGTTTCAGTTGGCCAGATGATTGAGCAGGGTTTGCAGGTTCGGTTTAACCCTGATGGGTGTTATGTTGAAGATTTCAAAGACAAGTGCAGGTTGGTTGCAAAAGGCAACAGAGTCGGCAGAATGTTTACGTTGAATGTAGACATGCCTGAAATGAGTGCTGCGATGTTTGCAAATGGTTCAGGAATTGTTGCAGACACAAACATTTGGCATAAAAGGATTGGACATGTAAATGTGCAGAGATTGAAGTCTATGCAGACAAAAGGAATTGTGACAGGGCTGCCAAAATTTAAAGTTGAAGGTATGCAGAAAATATGTGAAGCATGCCAATTTGTGAAGCAAACAAAGCATGTGTTTCCACGTAACAGATATGTGAGTAGAAATGCACTAGATGTTGTGCATTCAGATGTATGGGGTCCTACGAACACCATAAGCCAGGCTCGATAGGTGTTATGCCTCGTTAGCTATTGGTAATATGTGCTTAAATACCAAAGTGAAAGTCCAGCTCAATATAGCACTTTTGGATCACTATCCAATACTGTGCTCGTTCTCTCAAGGGACCCAAAAAGTTAGTGTAGGTTGGTTCCATATATGAATCCCAAATTGTTCGAACTCCCAATTGTATGCAAGAATCTTGAGTTAATATGGACAACTCACTTTAATACATTCAGATCCCCACACCAAGGTTGGGCTCATGTAGTAAGAGACTCTCAAAAGATGCTTATAGGCATTAAAAAAGGAGTCACAAATATTCACCGTGGAGAGAAGGGCTAAGAAATACATGGAGCTTCAGTCCTTATAGTAGCAGAAAGTTAATCAGGGTCAGATATGCCTTTAAGAGAATTTGAGAAAAATAAGAGAGGAGCTAAAAAAAGAAGATGAAATTTTATGCTAGCACATCAAAATTTTTTTAAAGAGAGTGGTGGGCAGGCAAGATAGGCAGACCCTCAAAGGAGATGTTCTCCATTCTCAAAAAGAAGGCAATATCTGACCACATCCCTATATTGAGAAACAAAAATAGAATTGTGTAGAAATAGTGGCTGAGAACCTGGACATTATAAAGGATCATTTTTCCTCTATTTTTAATGCCAAAGCAGTCTCCACACACAGGAGAAAGAAGATCCGCGATGCAAGCCATTTCAAAATGTAGAAAAAATGGTTTCTCAGAGTATTGTAGGACCTCTAGAAACAGATATTACTCATGGTGAGTTAGATGAAGGAATTATGGCCATGAAAAATGGTAAGAGCCCTGGTCTGGATGGCCTTCTGGCAAAGTTTTTTAAAACCTATATGGATTTCCTAGTGTGGAATGAGTCAGTTAGGTATGATGCCCTGCCCTTTTCTATAAATGAAGGAGTTATCAAACTTATCCACAAGAGAGGCCCCAAAGAGGAAATCTCTAACTAGAGACCAATAACAATGCTCTCCATAGCATACACAAAATTTATGCAAAAACTTTAGCGCCAGACGTCTTTCCCGGTCACCTGAAATATTGGATAAGACCTGAGCAAAAAGGTTTCATTAAAGGGAGATATATTCTTAATGCTATTAGCGCCCTATGGGAGGGAGTGGAACATGCCCAACACACCAAATGGGATTTTATTTTCTTTAAAATTGACTTTGACAAAGCATATGATAGATTAGACTGGGATTTTTCTTACAATCCCTCAAGGATATGGGATTGGGTCTTAACTTCATAAAAATGGTGCAAGTGTTGTTTGGGAACGCTATGGCCAGGGTTACAGTAAATGCCAATCTAGTTGAATTCTTTGCGTTTTGCAGATCTATTAGACAAGGTTGCCCACTTGCCCCCCTGCTATTTGCTATTGCTACTACTGATGCACTTGGATGGCTGGTTCAGAATGCTATGGAAAAGGGGCACATGCAGGGCATTCACTTATCGAACAATAAAGGTCAAACTTTTCTTCAACAATTTGCAGATGACATTAATGGTCTTATACTACACAACGACCTTACAATTTGCAGATGACATTAATGGTCTTATACTACACAATGACCTTACTTCAATCCATACCTTCTAGGAATTCCTACAGTTGTTCTGTCTAGCATCAGGATCTATCATTAACCACTCTAAAACTGGAATCATCGTAGATGGAGGTCTAAGCATGAGCTAAGAACAATGTATAGATTGTATGCGGATAACCTCCAACCCATCCTAAACATGATACAATTGTGGCATGCTAACAGAGTGGCTATGATTTAGCTAAAGGGACCTCTAATGTAAAGCATTCTCATGGAAATCTAAATGTAGTCTTCTGCTAATCTCTCCCCTCCCACATCAAGGCTGCCCTTTACACTGCAAACTAAATACCAGATGGAATCTGTTATGGGACAGAAAGCAGTGGGGATATAAATTTTCAAAAATCTGATCGCCAAAGAAATCATGTCTGTTATGGCTGATTATGCACAAAGCATTATGAACCAATGAACATGCACAACGTATAGGATATGGGAATGGTCTATGCCCAAGATGTAAAAAAGAACCGGAGACGATTTCCCATCTATTCATAGGATGTAATCATAATACATAAGCTATCAAGTTTCTGAATCAATGTATCTCCCCTGTCCAAAATTGGAATCTCTCATGGTAGGAAATTCTGCTAGGTCAACAGATCAGATGCTCTGCAGAACTATGGAATGTTATACGTGTTGAATACTCGTGGGCTATTTGGATAAATAGAAATAACTGCTTGTTTAATCATGCAATTACCAATGTGATGCATGGTCTGAGATTTGAATTGCATTTGTAGATGAAAGTACTGCACAAAGCTAGCCTCAAAGCGTGTGAAGCACAATACACAAAGAATGCCATGGAAGAAATGCTACAGATGGACAAAGCTTAAGAAGATTTCCAAGAAAGAATCAACAAAATATAGAAAGAGTGTCTGGAAGTGGCTACCGAAGAAGTGGAATTAATGATAAAACACTCTGAGTTGAAAAATTATATCCTCAACCTTATAGTAGTGAGAAATGAGATATCAAGAGCAAGTTATGCTTCGTGATAAAAAGCATATTTTGTATACCCTAAAAATAAGAGGGTGTTCACACAGCTTGTTCGCACCACTAAGGACACTAGACTCTAGACTAACTCCAAAATATCCAACAATATTGGAACTAATATTGGAGATAGAGTGTTCGCGAGATAAATTTCATTGCAACTTCTATTTGATATGAGACAAAGGTAAATTTCTCTGAGCAACTTACGTTTGGGATGACAATATACAAATCACAAAGCCAAATGATGTTTATTTTAAGATTATGGTTGGTGACACTGGTGTTTATTTTGTATGTTGCTTTCTCATGTGTAAGATCAAGGATTATCAAGGTATTCCTTCAAGATAACGTCTATGAGAAACATGAGCGCTTTACAATAAATGTTATATCTAAGGAAGTTTTACAATTGGCAAAAAAAACAACCTAGAAGTAATTTGTTGCCATTTTAGAGTATATGTCATTGTTTTTAGTATCCCTTTTTAATAAATTGTTTAGATCTACTTATATGTGTTTATTATTCTTGCCACATCAAATGGATCCACTCATCCCAATGTACTATCCTTCACCATACTAAACGTGTCATTATAAAAATTTATGGAGCTTGGCACTTGACAACTCTATCCACTGTACATTGGCCCATTTGTTAAAGCAACTATAAGTTTATATGCACACATATGTCAATGAAATCGGCCATCAAGGCTCAATCTATATTCAAATTGTGCACATTAAGAATCACACTCAACGCTATTTTGTGTTCCTACTCTTTACAAACCGTAGAATTACCCATTACAGACAAGCTTAATTCATTAGGGGTGGAGGTCCTTCTATCTACACACAATCATCTGCACCACCTGATTGACTTGCATGACTAGTAGGTGCAGTAGCACTAGCTCTACTTTACGAAAGTAGCATTATTTAAAGGAGATTTTAGATGTTGCTTGTCATAACCTTAAGACAAGAAGCATTATATTTACAAGGAGATTTTAGATGCTTTTGAGTGATAATTTTAGGTATCTTATTAAAGTTATGTGATGTAATTTTCTATGTGTATCTTTTTGTATATCTATCCTATTAAGCATGCTACCTCTCCCCTGCCACATGGGAAGAGGAGGTAGCATGCCAAAAGGGGCCTCCATATGAGGCCATGTGACACTTTGTCCTTTCTTTTGTGTATGTATTTTGAAAAAGGTTGTTTTTTTTAGGCACAAGTATGTATGACATCATATTCACTTTGGATATATGATATCATATTCACATTAGATATACAATAGTCGAAGGTTAATATTTCTATATTTAGTTTAAATATAGTTTTTTTAAATACTATTGAGAAACATGGATCAAGGCTAGGCTTAAGCTGAGGTGGATTAAAGCAAATGCTAAACATAACTAAAATAACATGAGCAAGAGTAGAAAATAACTGAAAAGATATGAACAAGATATTCAACCAAATAGACTTACTTGATAGTGCTTGAGATGAGTTAATTGTGTTCACATTACTTGGAAGTGCCTCTTTTATATGAGGAGATACACCTTTTGGTTTGCACATCAATGTGGGATAATTCCCTTTGCTCATTTGGCTTCATGCTAGACTTTTCTCTTGCTTGGCTACTCATATTCACTCCCTACCTCTTCCTTGTGCTCACAATGGCACCACAATTCTCAACACCCGCCCTTGGTGCCATTTTCTTAGGCTACTACAAGGTGGTCGGATGTGAGGTTTACAACATATCATCACCCCCCCATTTCTAACTTGGCTAGGTAACTAAGAGGCTCTTTTGGCTTGGTTACTCTCTAACTCAAAGGTTTTTTTAGAGATGGTTGGGTTGATTTTCACTCCCCCAAGATGCTACTTTGGCTACTCTCTGGTGGTTAAGTGTCTACATTTATTGCAACACTTCCTCTAAGTGCTCTATGGCTACTCCATAGGTGGTCAAGTGTGCTCGAAACATATCAATTTGCCTACTCATTTGGTGGCTTTTACAACATATGATTTAGGTTAGGATAGTGGTTGGTAGCTCCTTTAGTGCTGTTGTTGGCTCGATATCTACTTGCTTTTGCTTAATGAAGATCCTTTGTTTTGTGTTCTTCTTTTTCTTCTTCGCATTGTTGGCTCGATATCTACTTGCTTTTGCTTAATGAAGATCCTTTGTTTTGTGTTCTTCTTTTTCTTCTTCGCATTGTTGGATGTTACTTTTCTCTTGGCCTTTTCTCTTTGACTTGACTCTTGGCTCTTTGATAGGTTCTTTGATTTGGACTAGATGCCCTTTGTTGCATAATGCTTTGTACTTGATTTTCTTATGTGCCTTTGATGCATTATGTGTGGATGCAGTACTTTGGAATGTGGTCATCTCATGCCCTTGTGCTTTAGGCATGCTTAGACTTAATGTGTATGCATCTTTGCTTTGATTATGCACACATACACTCGCATACTCATTTGGTTGTGCCACTTTTACAAGGGTTGTGCGCTTCTTTTTCACACATAAGCATGCTCTTTTGGATGCTTTTACAAAAGTTTTTACTCATCATGCATTTTTGGAACAGTGCTCCCCCTTGGCCACCACAATGGTTGGTGATAATTTTTTTCGAGATGAGTCCTTTGATGATGATTCGGTTAAGGACTCATGTGTCAATGCACACTTTGATGAAGATGTGTTTGATGCAAGTATGCTATAAGTTTTACAATATGAAGATTTTGTTGATGACAAATGTAATGATACCCAAACCGCACACGTTGATGACAAATGTGATGATACCCAAACCGCACACGTTGGTGACAAGACCCAAGACGATGAAGTGTATATGGAATTTTTTGAGCCCAAAACCTCCAAAAAAAAAATTAATTATATATATCTATATATATATAAGGTTTGTCAACCTTTTATCGCTTCCTCTCCTCGTTCGGCGACGACGAGGGCGTTCTGCCTTTTGTCTTCTCTGTGCATAGCGTGCACAGATACACGATACTCTGCTCCAACAAACACGTTGCTTCTTCCCAATTCTACGTAGTCGCCTTCCTCATGCTAGGTTTTTTTTTTTTTTTGCATAAAACGCAGAAGAGCTGCTTATACCACGCTACTTCTTTGGCATGTTATTGCTCTTCTGCTATGACTACTGGCAATAACAGGCTGCTTACTTTCTCATCTCATCTCCTTCATCGGCTATTGTGCTGTGACTGCTTGCTAGGCGAGATCACGCTTGCCTTCTCTAACGATGATGATGTAGCTTCTTACCTAACTACTACCCCTCTTCTTTGCGCTTGCAGTATGGCACATGTGTTGCCACAAGCTTTCAAGCTTCTTCCAAAATATGTGATAGTAGCAACTAGAGAGATGCCCTTTTCTTTCTCTTTCTCTTGATGAAATCACCAGTGCTTAAGATCGAGACCTGATGCAATACTTTCATGCTTTGATAATTCTTCTTCCTTCTCTACAAATTATAGAGCTTGTTTGTATGGATGCACTCTTCCTTATCCTAATCCAGATGCTAATGCAATGCTAATCTTCTTCCATTTTAAGCAATAATGCTTCAATTTGGTGGCATCACTTTTCAAGAGTAAAAGAGAGAGAAAGATCTAATCCTAATGCACAACCTAATTTATTCACCTTGTTAAGTCTAGTCCCCAACTCTGATACCATGTTGAGAAACATGGTATAAGGCTAGGCTTAAGCTCAGGTAGATTAGAGTAAATGCTTAACATGATTAAAATAATATGAGCAAGAGTAGAAAACAACTGAAAAGAGATGAACAAAATATGCAACCAAATGTACTTACTTGATATTGCTTCAGATGAGTTGATCGTGTTTATATTTCTTGGAAGTGCACCTTTTATATGAGAAGACCTGTACACCTTTTGGTTTGCACATCAGTGTGGGATAATTCCCTTTGATCATTTGGCTTCACATGCTAGACTTTTCTCTTGCTTGGCTACTCATAATCACTCCCTACCACTTCCTTATGTTCCATGGCACCACATTTCTTAACAAATACATGACATTACATAATTTAGTTTCTTTATAGAGCCACCTCTTTGGTGTTGTGCACCCCTTCCTTCTCAACATATTGGAGGTATTATACTAGATGGTGATAGACATGGATATGTAAATTACGTATTGACTTTCAAACTTTTGCATGTTTCTTGATGTAACTTCTTAATTTTTACTTTATTTTAGGATTCTACACTACAACGATAAGCTTTTTCATAGTCAAAGTTATGAACAAGGGCTTTGAGAGATATGGGATTAGTATTCCAAGTAGCCACATCACACTTGGATATTATCCCACATGAGCACTACCCTTCTCATATAAAAGGGGTCATTTTCAAGCAATGATAATAAGCTACTATCAAGCCTCTCTATGAGTAAAGTTTCAATCTTGTAACCTAATTGTGCTTAAGTTAAGCTTAACTAGTTTCGCTCTTCATCATTATGTGTGTACTTAGGTTATACCCACCACATAGGATTAGGGGTTTTTAACACGGGGTAATTAGGATTTAGGTCATGCATACCATAGCCATGCTTGAGATGCCATGGTTAATTCTTGACACATCTTTTGAGCTTGGGTATTTGTGTTGTGCATACTCACCAAAGGTGTCCCAAACCTCCTTAGGCATTTGTGTATCATGTAGATGCACAATCATAGAATCTGTCACACTAACAAACAAACAATACAACACCTTTCTAGCTTTTTCATGCCATGCTTTATATACGCATGCACTTGCTGAGGGTTGAATTTTCTTCAACAATCTCTAGCTACTTTTCATCGCCTATGATGAACTCCCAATATACTTTTCCTATAAGGATATTAGTCATCATAACTTTCATCCTTGAAAGTTATTCTTATCTAGCTTCTCACGCATAATCTGTGATAGGTTGTCATGCATATTTATTTGTAACAACTTACCAAATAGTTCTTACGAAAAGGCTTCTAGAATTGTGAGAATCTGTAACCTTCAACACAACGGTATTATAAACCTATTATAATGCCACTGTATATGAACCAGTCACAAACTTGCACAAATCTGTAACCTTCGACAATGGTATTATAGACCTGTTATAATGCCATTGTATATGAACCAGTCACATACACATACATCTACTTGCCACACTAAGATTCTCTGCACTGCAACGGTTGTAACCTTGATCTGAAACTAGAAATTGGGCATATATAGTTGAAATTGACACTTCACAGAGTGTCTACAAAAAACTTGTAGAGCCAAAACAGCACCCAAAGCGTGACCTTGCACCGAAACACGTAAAAATTTAGTTAACTATGTTAACTACACACAATGGGTGAAAGCATGATAAGGTGGACTGAAAACCTGTGTCCTGGGGACAATGGTTTACAAAACTGGATGTGAAACACTTTTATGCAGAGTTAAAGAATTAAAACATGGTTATTTAATCTTGTTTCACATTTATTATATCTAAAAGGCACTAGATAAATTGTTAAATACATCTTATGATAATATTAAATCCACTAATATTGGTTATCTTCAAGTGTGGTAGCAACCAATGCAACTGGTAGAAAGTGTACCACCTTATCATGCTTTCACCCCAATATAGTCTTCTTCCTTCACCTAGGAGGATGCCTTAATCTAAGACAATGACTTCCATGTTTGCTACCTGTAGCTCTCACACAGTTACCAAAGGTGTTGCTCCAAAATCAAAGAGAGAAAGAGATGGAAATACCCTTACCCATGTATCGCTTTCTTGCTTACCTTGTTCTTGCCTCTTACTTGCCTCCTTATATTTCACATGCACTAGAGCTCTCATACCATAAAGAGAATTTGATGAAGAGAGAGAGCTTGAGTTCCTTGTTGCTAGCAAACACACACACACACACAAGATAGAGTAAGTCACGAGAGAGATGGATGCCTGAATTTTCTTATGTCTTCTTCTCTTCTCTATAACCATTAACCTAAAGAGATAAGAGTACATACTATAAGGGAAAGTACTCTCCTAATATAACATGTAAGGGTCAGTCTATAGGGTGAGAACTTGACTATATGAGCTGGCACTATAACTATGCCATAGCTCTAGTACTCTAAAGTGGCTATCACACAGCCTGTTGTTCACACTGGTGGCATATCAACCATAATTCACCAACCATTCTAGTGCTGTAAAAAGTGTATAAGTTATCACCCAGGTAGGTCATCAATGTGCATAGCTCATTATCTCAAAATAACCAAGCCCCATTTGTACCTCCTTGGGATTTCGTGATCTGTTCGAATTAGAAGATCTGATCACCTGAGTTCAAACCCAAGCCTCTGTAGAACCGTGTTCCTCTAAAAAGCATGCACACATTGAGAGCTATCAAGTAAGTTCCAAGACCCAGTAGTAAATTGGCAAAAGAGAGAGGAAGAACATAAAAGAAGAAGAGAGCTTCAAGCCACTTCTACTTCAACTACAGGACATGGACACCACAACTAGGCAAGTGGTGGTCCATGAGCTAGAAAAGGCCTTCTACATTGCCTCTGTCAACCAAAATATAACAGGGTGGGTGTATTCCTAAAGTAGGGTGAGAGGGCGGATTACGAAATGGAGGCTTATGTGTCTGATCTTAGCATCCTCTCAACTCAAGTGATGGAGAAAAATTTCCATATGTAGACCTCTACAACAACCGCTTGCTCAAACACCATGCTAGCACTTTGAATAGGCTCAATGCACAAGTGATGAGGAGATGGATCAGGTCCCTAAGGAGGCTGAGCTAAAGCAAAAAGAATTATCAGATGCCAACCACACTCTCTTAACACAAGTCTAGGCACTACTCGAGCAACTGGAGTCCTAGAAACAAGAGGCGACGCTGATGAAAGGTCACACCAGATACACGTACAGATCCATGTAGAAAGCCTTACAAAACAGCACAAGATAGAAGTGCATGAGTTGTAGGCAAGCGCACACACTCAAATGATGGATGTGTTGATAAATGTGTTACCATCATTGAGTACAAGTGCTGGTAGGAAGTGAGTTGAGTAAGCCAAAGAAGATATTGTCCAGCATGATGGGTCTTCTTAGCTCCTTGATGGGAGGAGAAGGATGGGAGTAAAAGAAATATCTAAAAGTAACATTGGTGAGGGAAGGGAAAAAACTCTAGAAAAAGGATTGAATGAAACCATAATTGAAGAGGGTCCCAAAACTAGAGACCAGGGTATGATATTCAAAGATTTAAAGTCACCCACTTTCATTGGAAAAGAGAAGGAGAAAATAAAAGATGGCGTCCATATTTTTCTATAAAAATGGCAAGATTTGCATCTTTTAATAAATGTTCCTGATCATAGCCGCCCCATCGAAGCTAGCATATCCTTACAAGGCAAAGCTTATATGTGGTGGGGATGAGTTTAACAGAAGCTAGGCAAGTACTCGATTCTTGGGATTCACTCAAGGAATTACTCTTAAAGGAATATCTTCCTAAAAATGAGGAAGACCAAAATTGGGAGGAGTGGGGTAGTTGTTCTATGGAATAAAATAATTTAAATCTCACTCAATATATAGCTTGATATAGAGAAATTATCTTAAAGCTTAAGGGAATAGACAATGTTTTAAAAGTAAGAGGCTTCATTAGAGGCCTGAATAGGGAGTACAAGAAGGAAGTTTGCTCCAAAGAGCCAAAAAGCTATAAGATTTGTTAAAAAAAATTTGACGATACCATGGGTAATGATAATTGTAAAGAAAAAAATTTAAAAAAAAAACATACAAGCCTCATGGAGAAAATTTTGGCTCTCAAAAAAGAAAGGGCTTTTTATTTAAAAAGGAAGAACCTTCAAAAAAGCAAAAATCCAATCCTAGTAAGTTTCTAAAAAAGTAAGATTTTGAGAGAGCAATTAAAGAAAAACTTTGTTTCTCTTGTCTTGAGCCAAGACATGATAAAAAGCATTGTCCTAAGTCCCAAGGACAAGAACTTAATGGGATGGTAATGATAAACTTAAAGGAAAATCAGTGCACACTATTCAAGTGTTGACACTTAAGGATTCTACTAAATATAAATCAATCAAGGTTTGTCATCATCTTGATGAAAAGCATTGTTATATGGTGGCAAAATCTCTGTGAGAACCATCATTTGGGCCACATGACTTGGTTCAAGTGGATTGAAATATTAAAGATAAAAAAGTTAGAATCCCCATAGATGATACAGCCACACATAACTTTTTAAATTACAACTTGGTTAAGAAACTTAAGTTGCCTCAAGTCCCAAGTTCTCATAAGAAAATAGTATCATGAGCCAATGGCTATGATAAAGATGAGTGGGATACTATGGTAAGCCAAGTTGGGATATTGTGGTAAACCAAGTCAAGATAAAGATGAGCGGGATACTATGGTAAACCAAGTTGGGATAAATATTCAAGAGTATGAAGCACTTTTGCATTTTCAAGTGATGCATCTGTCGACGCAGATTTAATTCTTGGGAGAGAGTGGTTATTTTCACTAGGGGGAAACACTTTCAAGAAGCTATTTACATAATACACTAACATTTGAGCATAAAGAAAAATTTATTACATTGCAAGGAGAGCACAATGTACCATCTTCTCCTTTGATATGTAATATTGAGCTCTAAAAGCTTCATCAAGATAATGAAATAGGACAAATGTTTTTTGTGTTATGCGCAATGCCTCAATTTAAAAATCATTGTGAAAAGTTTGATTCAAGTATTTGTGAAGTAGTTAATTATTCTTTGAACAATTTATTAGAAGAATTTAAAGATGTTTTTTTCGAAAACATTGCTAAAAGGTTTACCTCCAGATAAAGGAATTAATTATCCCATAGAAGTTTTAACAGATTCAGAGCCAATTAGTAAGCCACCTTATAGAGTAAGTTTGACTGATAGACAAGAAGTTGAAAAAAAATTTGGCTGAATATTTAGAACAAGACTTTATTAGGCCAAGTAAGTCTCACTGGGCTTCATCAATATTATTGGTGAAGAAAAAAGATGGATCTATGTGCTTGTGCATAGATTATCGTGGATTGAATGCAATCACAATAACAAAATAAATTTCCTATTCCTAGGATAGATGAGTTGTTTGATCAACAAAGGTGCTAAATATTTTAGTAAGATAGATTTAAGGGCTAAATATCCTATTCCCAGGATAGATGAGTTGTTTGATCAACTCAAAGGTGCTAAATATTTTAGTAAGATAGATTTAAGGTCTAAATATCATCAAGTAAGAATTAGAATTGAATATGTGCCAAAAACAACATTTAGGGCATCTTTTGGGCACTATAAGTTTTTAGTTATGCCTTTTGGTCTAACTAATGCTCCCACTACTTTTATAACCATGATGATAAACACAATACTTCATCCTTATTTAGGAAAATTTATGGTGGTTTTTATTGGTAATATACTAGTCTTTAGTCAAAATAAACAAGAACATATTGAGCACCTTAGAAAAGTATTTCAATTATTGAGCAAAAATAAATTATTTGCTAAAAAAATCTAAATATGATTTCTTCAAAAAATAAGTGCAATATCTTGGACACAGTGTGTCCAAGGAAGGGGTTTTTATGATCCTAATAAAGTTGAAGCTATATTGAGATGGAAGGCCCCATCTAATATAGATGAGTTACAAACCTTTTTAGTACTTGCAGGGTTCTATCGAAAGTTTATGAGGAATTGTGCTAAAATAGCAATGACGAGTCTACTGAAAGAAAAAGGAAAATAATTCAGTTGGATTCATGAATAACAAACTAGTTTTGAAAAATTGAAAGTAGCAATAGCTACTACTTCTATTTGCAAATAGTGGATCCAAATGAGCCATTTGTATTGAAAATGGATATTAGTAATTTTGTTGTACAAGTAGTATTATTGCAAAAGGAAAGGCCAATTGCATTTGAAAGTAAAAAGTTGGATAAAGCTCAAAGTAAAATCAACTTATGAAAAAGAACTATTTTGGCAATTGTGCATGCTCTTAAAAAGTGGCGTCATTATTTGTATGGTGCCAATTTTGAAGTATTATCTGACCATGAAAGTCTTAAATGGTTAAATACTCAAAAGGGGTTAAGAGGTAGGAAGGCTAGATGGGCTAAAATCCTACAAGAGTTTTATTTTCAAATCAAATATAGAAAAAAAAATGTTGTGGTGGCAGATACTCTAAGTCGAGCACGCATGATAAATGAGTTGAGTTTTACTCAACTAGAAAGTGAATTGCTAACTCACTTAAAAGAAAAATGTGCTAATGACCATAGCTATCAAGTAGTTTGGAATTACTTGATTAAAAAAGATAACTCTCGAATAGAGAGTAAAGAAAATGCATGTGCTAGTGATATAAGGGTGTCACTTTACAAAAGATAGTGGTTCAATGGAATAACTTAAAGAAGGGTCAATAAGTGAAAAGGGTCATTGGAAAAAAAAAATCCATTAATAATGGGTACTTGTTATATAAAGGTCGCACTTGTGTACCTAAAGAAGAAAATACTCGTGAGAATATTTTACTACAATGTCATGACAATCCAAGTACGGGGCACCCAGGAATTTCTAAGACCTATGCACTTGTTATTAAAAGATAGTTCTATTGGGTAGGTTTAAAGAAGGACATCCAAAATTATGTTATAAAATTCCTTAAGTGCCAAGTCAATAAGGTTAAGCTCCTAAAAGTAGGTGGAATATTACAAGCACCACTAATACCTAAGGGTAAGTGGGAAAGTATTTCTATGGATTTCATAATGGGACTATCCCAAACAAGTAGAGGGCAAGATTCAGTGTGGGTAGTAGTGGATAGGTTAACCAAGTTGGTACAATTTATACCAAATAAAAAAGAACTAAAAACACCAAAATTGGCTAGAATGTTTATCCATCATCTATGCAGACTGTATGGATTGCCAGCAAACATAGTAAGCGACCGAGATACAAAGTACAAAGTTTCAAGCCATTTTTTGAAAGAAGTATTCAAAAAATTAGACACCAAACTTAGTATGAGTACATCTAAACATCCACAAAGCGATGGACGGAAATGGTAAACCAAGTCCTAGAAGATATGCTTCGAGCATATGTTAATCATAAGCAAAACAATTAGGATGAGTATCTTCCTTTATTAGAAGTATTCAAAAAATTAGACACCAAGCTTAGTATGAGTACATCTAAACATCCACAAAGCAATGGACGGAAATGGTTAACCAAGTCCTAGAAGATATGCTTCGAGCATATGTTAATCATAAGCAAAACAATTAGGATGAGTATCTTCCTTTATTAGAATTTTCTTATAATAGTGCTAAACATTCTGCTACCAATTTTAGTCCATTCATGCTAATGTATGGATTTCAACCTAGAGCACCCATAGCAGTTGCGTTACAAAAAGAAAAATAGCAGTTGGGTTACAAAAAGAAAAATTGCACAGTGTAAAAGACTCTCATCAAAGATATGCTAAACATTGCAAGAAGCAACATTAAGAGAGCCCAAGATCGTTCTATTAGTTATGAGAAAGGTAAAAGAAGACCAATTAATTTTAAGGGAGGTGGTTTAGTTTATGTAAAAAATTTTGAAAAGTCAGAAACTTTTAAAAGTGAAAAAGTTCCAAAGTTAAGTCTAAGGTATTATGATCCTTGTATAATACTTAAAAAAATTTAAATTGTAGCTTACAAGGTAGCTTTACCTAAAGATTCTAGAGTACATCCTATCTTTCATGTTAGTAGACTGAAACAGAAGACGGGAAACAATGACAACGTCATTGGAAAAGAAGCAATAGTGGATTTTATAGAACCGCCTATTCTTTGACATGAGCGTGAAAATATTCTCAAATATCAAGAAAAGAAAACTAGACATTTTGTGTTTAAAGAATGTTTAGTATAGTTGAAAGATAAACCAGAAGAAGGACACTTGGGAAAGAGTAGCTACACTGAAGAAAAGGTTTCCTAAGTTCATTTTCGAGGACAAAAACTTTTCTTTTGAGGGGGAAGAAATGTTATGAGACTGACAGGAAACACTAAAAGGGTAAGGCTAGGAAAGATTATTTATATGTAAAAGGTTTGCATATAAATAAGGCTCAAGGGATTTCAAATAGGAAATATCTAAGCAATGGTTAATAGGCATTAAAGTTAAAGTAAATAGGAAGTAAATGGTGCACAATGGAAGCCCAAGGGACATAGAAGAGAGCATCCCCTTCTAGGGGTGGTTGAAGAGGCATTGGTTATTGAAAACACAATATCTAGCCAATGAAAGTTCAAGGAGCTGAAGTTGTAAGGTCATGCGCCACTTAATCCTATATAACCATGAGTTTAGGGTCCATTTGGGATGTGGTTGGGTGGAGAATCAAAGTACTAGTCTTACAAGTCCTCAAGCTTATAATGCAAGGATCATTACACCGTATTTATCATTAGGTCATTTATTTTGGAACGTTCCGTAATGAGAATATTTTACATATTTTCCCTGCTGTCAGACATAAGAATGCATGTTCCTACTTACGAACATGTGTTTGCAAGCTATGTACACAGGCAAACCAAGCAACAATTTCACAATTTTGGACAAAAAATCCAAATTTGCTCATGGTGCATTTTTGGGTTTTTGATAGGATACTTTAGATAAGATACTTTAGATATTCCTACTCTACCTAAAGATGTGGTCAATTTAGCCTAATGGTGTTTCTACAAGGATTAATGGTGAGATTAATACCTAAAATGTATAAAAACTCTCAAATTTAGCAAATGCAAGAAAAAAGAGCTTGAATCAAAGGAATTGGAAGAGAACACTTACTTATTTGTACATGTGCAGCTTGAGCTTGAAGGATTACTCCATGATCCATTGCACCAAGGTAATCAACTAAACCAAAAAACAAACAACAAGATAATCAATTAAACCAAAAAACAAACAACAAAACATGAGTTAAGCAATACCAAACGGTGGATTTGAATTCAATCCAAGCTATGACAATACTCCAAATGTAAAGTATAGTAAGGGATACCTAAGCTAGGGCCCTTCCCTGGTAGCGGTGCCAAAGGCGTTCCACCGATTTGAGAAAACTTGAGTCTTACAATATAGAGAGAATAAGAGGAATAATGCAAAGGTCTTACCGGCCTCCACTTCTAGCCACTCTTAGTAGAGCAACCCTCTCTTGTGAAGAGGGTTGCTCTATTAAGAGGAAGAGAACCGTCCTACACCTCTAGCCACTCTTAGTATAGAAACCCTCTCTTGTGAAGGGGGTTACTCTATTAAGAATAAATAATGCAAGGGTCTTACCAACTTACACCTCTAGCCACTATTCGTTGGTGAAAGCATGATATGGTGGTACACTTTCTACCAGTTGCATTGGTTGCTACCACACTTGAACACAACCAATATTAGTGGATTTAATATCATCATAAGATGTATTTAGAAATTTATCTAGTGCCTTTTAGATAAAATAAATGTGAAACAAGATTAAAGAACCATGTTTTAATTCCCTAACTCTACATAAAAGTGTTTCACAACCAGTTGTAAAACATTATCCAGGACAGAGATTTTCAGTCCACCTTATCATGCTTTCACCCTAGTAGAGTAACCCTCTCCTAGAATAAGAGGAAGGGTCTTACCGATTTGCACCTCTAGGCACTCTTAGTAGAGTAACCCTCTCTTGTGGAGAGCTAGGGTCATCAACTATGCCTTCCTTGTTGTCACTACAAGGAAGCTTTACCAATGGATGGGAAGCAAAGAGAGAGAAGAGAGCTATGAAAATCTCAACCTCTACTTCAATTCCTTGGTGAGTGAGAGCATGGGGGAGAAGGAGAGAGGGAGAAGAGAACTAGCATCAACATACCATCACTCCCCTACTTACACAATCTCCTCAAACAAGCATGCAACAAAGAAAAGAGAGCATATAAGAAAGCATCAACAATCACAAGAGCAAGAAACTCAAACTCAATTGGAAGAATAGTATTATGTCTGTTCTCATTAGTCATGTCTTATATACAATCAAGAAAGCATGCAACAAAGAAAAGAGAGTATACACGCAAGCATCAACAATCACAAGAGCAAGAAAGTCAAACTCGATTGTGAGAATAGGATTATGTATGTTCTCATTAGTCAAAATGTCTTATATACAAGACTCATATTTACAATACCTGAGCTCGCCCAAGTAATGTCTAGGTGTCGAAAAGCTAGTCTAGGCTCTGAGTATATACTATCAGCATTACACAAGTCATAAGCTCAATTTTAACTAACTTCTGGCATTATACAAATCATAAGTTGGAATATTTTTCATAATAATTTACATGAAGCGCATTGCATGATACAAAAAATATGGCTCGAAAATGCTACCACGCTCATGGTACTATGTAAGAATAAGTCATAGGAAAGAAAGATACAACAAGAGAAAGTACTCTAGATAATGCAATAGAGAGAATCGAGATAATTTTAAATTTTTGATTTTACCAAACAAGAGATAGGTACAATATGATGGTGTTGCCCACTTGTGTGCTCTAGTATAGAGCTTAGATGGCGATATAGATAGACTATGGATAGAGGGCATCCTAAGAGTAAAGGGAATATATGCTCACCAGCATTGGATGCCTTAGCTTATACCAACTATGTCCATTTATAGTGCTACCAGTAGTGTGGTGAACGCGTGGGCGACTACGCTGCATTGATGCGGCTCACCACACCTGCGTATTCATAACACGTCCTAACCGACCACATGTCCACTAATGATGAAATCATTATCCAAGGAATATTCTCTACACCTTTTCAGGTCAGGTCCCTGGGCCCCAACTAACGCTTCTTGTACCCCTCATCATCTCCTAACCATCAACGGTCACAACTATGACCCCTTCCAGCATCTAAGTTGGGGTTCCCACTAAAGATATGTCACCAATGTCTTCTCCTCATAACAGGGGCCGTACAAATGTGCACTATACATCAATGTGAGATACATGCTGAGAGGTGGGCATTGAACATACACTAACACTATAGTTGCTGGTACACATGTATTACCTCTTGGTACTACTGATGCTAATACACATATATCACATAAAGGGAAGGCAAAAGTAGATAAACCTTTTGTGTATAATCTATCTACATGTCACTCATATATCAATGGTGACTATAGTGGTTACTCGTGGTGTACGACGAGCTAAGGTTGTTTTGAGGACATCCGACGGTGATCCAAGTTTATGCATGTCTATTCGAGTTAGATACCATGTTGATAGGTTGAGATATGATGGATATACAACCCATCACTGTGCTTACATGGTTCAAGCAATATAAAGCCCACTTGTTTTAAGCAAGCACTTGGAAATTAGAATTGGGAAGATGGCATGGATGAGGAGATGGCAGCATTGTATACAAATGTGGCATGAGAATTAGTATCTTTGCCTAACGATAGGAAAGTAATTGGATATAAGTGGGTATATAAGGCCAAGCATAACTTGGATCTATGAACGGGTATAAGACAAGACTGGTTGCCAAGGGTTATACACAGACATATAACATTGGTCAACCCGGTTATGAGGAGACATTCAGCCCGGTTATGCGCAAACATATAACATTGATTATGAGGAGACATTCAGCTCGGTTGTTTGCAAGAATGGCAAACCGTGAGAGCTATTGTTGCTATGGCTATAGAAGGGTTGGTCTTTACATCATGTGGATGTAAAGAATGTGTTCTTCCATGGTGACTTGCAAGAAGAAGTTTACATGATGTAGACACTAAGTTATGAGAGCGATGCACATCTAGATTTTGTGTGCAGGTTAGCAAAGCCTTATATACCTTGTAAAGAATCTATTCTTCCATAGTGACTTGCAAGAAGAAGTTTACATGATGTAGATACTAAGTTATGAGAGCGATGCACATCTAGATTTTATGTACAGGTTAGTAAAGCCTTATATGGCTTGAAGCAAGCACCCAGAGCATGTTCAAACAAGATTGGGAAGTATCTCATTACCATTGGATTTCAGATGTCCAATGCAGATTTTTAAAATTATGTGAAAAATACATATAGAAGGATCGCACATTTAGTCATTTATATGGATGACGACTTAATATCACTAGTGATAGTAATGTTAAAATGCATGATGTCATGTTGCTTTTGAAGCAGAAGTTTGGAATAAAAGATTTGGGTAAACTGTGGTATTTTCTTGGTTTGAGATAGTATTTTGCTATTATAGGGCTTTTACATGTTGTCCAAGTATGGTATGATAGGATGTAAGCTGATTTTAGTGCCATTAGAGCAGAACACTAAGCTTTCCATAGAAAAGTGAGGTTTTCGCAGGTACAAGTGAGCTTTTAGAAGACCCCACTATGTGTAGACATATAGTGGCTAGCTTTATCTACATGACCTTTACTAGTCTAGACTTGAGCCATGATGTTAGGCTTGTGAGTTAGTTTATGTAGGCCCCCGTGAAGCCACACTTGGATGTAGATAGATAGATTCTCAAATATATAAAGTCAACTTTTGATTATGGACTTTTCTATGAGGCTTGTAGAGGGATACAACTACATGGGTATACAGATGATGATTGCACTAGTAGTGTCTCAAACAGGAGATCTACCAATGGCTTTATGTTTTCTTTTGGGAGTGCTACTATGAGTTGGAGAAGCAAGGAACAGCCATAAAATTTTCCTTATCGAGTACAAAGGCAAGGGTCCTGTTGCTATGGTAACTTGTGAGATAGCTTGGTTTTAAAAGCTACTTTGTGTGATATGGGTGAGCTTGTAGATAGGGCCGTTGTCAATTATTATGACAACAGGAGTAGCATACAACTAGCCACCAGTAACCCATTATATCATTCTAGGATGAAGCATATTGAGTCGCATTATTATTTCGTGAGAAAGAAGGTTCTAGCCGATGATGTGGATTTAGTGTATGACAACACAGAGTTCGATGGCTATTATAGAGCTCTGCAAGTTTAGGATCTTACTTGGAGTGAACAATGTAGAGTTGAGCTCGAGGGAGAGTGTTGAGATATCAAGCTCAACTAGTGTTGCATGTATTGGTGACCTACCTGGGTAATAGCTTCCACACTTACGTCACTGGCTAGGTTAGTGAGATTATGGACAATATGCTACGAAGCTATGTGGCAGCCACTTTGGTGTACTAAAGTAATGGCATAGTTATAGCGTAACTATGTGCCAACTCATGTAGTCCGGCTCACACCATGGACTGACCTTTGTATGTTATAGTAGGAGAGTACTTTCCCTTATAGTATGTACTTTATCTCTGTATGTTATGGTTGTAGAGAAGAGAAGAGAATAGAAGAAAATTCGACATAGTTATAGCGTAACTATGTGCCAACTCATGTAGTCCAGTTCACACTATGGAATGACCTTTGTATGTTATAGTAGAAGAGTACTTTCCCTTATAATATGTACTTTATCTCTTTATGTCATGGTTGTAGAGAAGAGAAGAGAATAGAAGTAAATTCGGCCATCCATCTCTCTTGTATGCTTGTCTACTCTTGTGTGTGTGTGTGTGTGTGTGTGTTTGCTTGTAAAGAGCTCAAGCTCATCCTCTCCCTCATATTCTTCTCAACTATACTTAGAATTCTTATGGATTATTAAATTTTGAATGAATTTTCTACCATCTAGCTTATTGAACAAGCATAGTGATGAGGATAAACAAGTGTGGGGGTAATATCAAGCGTAGTAGTCAAAACAAACAAGTGCAATGATCATGAGGACTAGCTAGTTGATTAGTCAAACTAGTGTGATGGTCATGGGATCAACATGCAGATAGTAATAAAGGTCCCACTACACTTCTTAATATGTAGGTAACACTCACACAAAATTTCATGGATTGATTTCACGTGGATCGATAACTATGGACAAATTACCTCCAATGTCAAGAGCTGTAAGAATGATACCTAAAGATCTACTTGATGCGACCAAGTGGTGAGGAATGCTCTTCTAAAACATTATATTCCATTGCGTAATGTTTTTTCCTATAGAATTTCATCACCACCAACATCATAAGCTAGTGGGATATTAACTCTGCAATCAACCCTGACCATGCAGAAATTCCAAAGCATAATCGATTCCATTTACTTGTATGGAGATCTACATAATCTCAATGTACTTCAAAGGAGTTATTAAGAGCAAAGTGGGCTAGAAATGTAATTAGAGGGTGTTTAATCACGACTATGTGAGATCATTAGGGTTGCAATTAACTTTTAAGTGAAGTCTACCAAACAGTTTAAACTCTTGTACTATACAATTATTGTGTTGCCTTGAATTTGTCTATCAAAATGATAAAGGATGTGTTTAAGAAATTGTTCTTTGGTTGTGTTGATTAATCTAGGCTTCTTCCATAAATTGTTTAATGAAATAGAGCGATGCTCACACTGCTTTGTAGCAGTGTCACAATGCTATGATAGCACTCATTTCCGAATCAGAGCAAGAGCGTGAGTCTTGGCAAGTCTATAAAGCAGTTCATTAAAGCCTCAATAAATAACTCACGGTTCTATTTCAATTCAAGGTACAACAATGGCCCCATGTTGTACCTTGAATTGAAGCCTCAATAAATAACTCAAGATTCTAATTCATTAAAGCCTCAATAAATAACTCAAGGTTCTACTTCAATTCAAGGTACAACAATGGCCCCATGTGATATCTCCTTTCTTGGTGAGCTTTACAAGAATAACTATAATGCCTGGAAGTTCAAGATGCAAACACACTACTATGATGAAGAACACGTGGAAGGTTGTGAATGGTGAAGAACCAAGACCAGCCCATAGTGGAGAACAAAGGAATTATTAGGATAGAAGAGCAAGCCAAGCTCGGGCTTCATCAACATCAATGTAAATGACAACATGCTTGGGTATATCAAGTGCAAAGGAAGCATGGGACATTCTTGCAAAGGAAGCCAAGCTCGGGCTTCATCAACATCAATGTAAATGACAACATGCTTGGGTATATCAAGTGCTTACAAGTGCAAAGGAAGCATGGGACATTCTTGCAAATTTGTTAAGAGCAATTGAAAACAAAATTCAATGAGACTACAAAGATCCCAAATAAGAGTATGTGAATACCTACTCAAGTTCAAGAACATCCAAGAAGATCTAACGAAAACTACTAATAGCACAAGCAATTCTCATAGGAATTAACAAAAAGTATAAGCATCTTGTCACTTATGTTGCTTTGAGGTAAAGGTTTCCTTCACTTGATGATCTAGCATCGCTCCAAAGAAGAAAAAAGGTCACACGAAGATGCTCCTAGATTAAGCAACATGAATTAGAACTGCCAATAGTAAGAGGAAAAGTCAACTTCAAAGGCAAGAATGAAAGAGGTGGAGGTCATTTCAACATCAAGACAAAACTTTCAAAAATCACCTGCGAATTCAAGGAGGCTCTGAACAAAGAAAACCAGTAATGGACCGATTGGGAAAGAGAATGCAAGAAGAAAATGGCTCAAATGGGACAACTTACCAATTCAAGACCTCAACTCACAAATGGACCCAAAGTTCTTCAATTTAACTTCAAACCAGCTCCACAATGAAGCTTCAACCCATCAACAAATGTTTGTAATTTATGTGGCACATATACAACAACAGCTGCAAGATGATGTTGATTCAAGAGCTTCAGTCAAACTGTATGACTTATCACTTTAATTAGTTTAAATTAGTTCAGCCCATATAAAAGGACGCAACAGTCATTAGGAGATGATTCTCAACATGCAATTGAAGGTCAAGCCATTGTTCCACTTCAAAGACCATCAAGCCAAGTGAAGAACTTGACAAAATCCAATCAAAATCCCTCTTAACTCAAGTACATTTTATAGCTTCCAATAGGAAATCTAGATTCAAATATATTACCATCTCCTGTACTTCACCTACCTTCAGCCTCCTCACCTCAAATGACCATAAAATGTACAAACTCTGGAAGAACCTTGCCTCCCCATATTTTATCAAAATGATTTTAAAAACAGCTGCTTGTCCTCACACACACAAGTTGCAAACCCAATTTTCCACAAAATATTTACAAGGCACAAACCTAAGAATTTATCTGACCCATGGATCACTTCCTAAGTCTTTTGTTGACTTTCAAGACAATAAGGGCTTCTGCATTCAATAAAATATCACCAGCTCTCTATAGGAAAGGGGGATTGGAGCTATTGGATGAGCAGAAGCAAGTGTAATTCTGGCAAGCAAGTGTTCTGCAGCCATAAGTGGAGCTTAATGTGGGCTGTTTTTAGATGAAGACTAGGCAAGCATCAAGTCTTTCAAAGCCTATAAATAAGCCAAATGTTTTCCAATCACAACACCGTTCAGAGTCCAGACAGCTATCCAGAATTATGTTCTTTGCTCTGATTTTTTGTCAAAGCTACTACACAAAGCATGTTTTCTAATCACAACACCATTCAGAGTCCAGACAGCTATCCAGAATTATGTTCTTTGCTCTGATTTTTTGTCAAAGCTACTACACAAAGCATGATAATACTTAGAGGGGGGGTGAAAATTATCACAACCATCCAGCACCCAGACCTCCCAACATGCTCAATGTTAACCACACATTATCACTTCACACAACCCACACCAATACTGCCAGCAAAAATCCCTCCATTGGAAGACAACTCCCTACACCAAGAAGAACAATGATTGTTGCAAACATTAAAGGCAAGGATTGTTGCAAACATTAAAGGCAAGCTTGACAGGATACCCATGGCATTACAATCATAAACTCTGTTATTGGTTTGTAATCCCAAGCAGATTGTCTACAATGTCGACAATATTGTCCCATCAAGCCTGCTCTTTGTTCACATTTCAACTTCGAAAGTTTTCCTGGCACAAAATCATGAACATGTTGCAAATTGCCTTTACAGTAAACAAATATATGGTGCTAGCATCCGGCAACCATAAAGGTGGTCTTTTGTAGATACCCGTTTCTGCAGCATTTTAAGTGACTCATCAATACCTTGCACTACTGCCTTCAGCACTGAAGTGATGTATTCAATCACTACCCTGATCCACCTTAAATCCACCGTGTATGGTACAGCATTTGCAACATCTTTTTTTGGCAGCTACACTGTCCAACTTTGTGCAGTATGTTTGCCTGGTGTTAAACCTGCAGTCACAAGGTCTGCTAGTCGCCAGGTCTAACATATGCAAGCAGCCGCTTTAATAAAACTTGCATCCATTCAGCTTTAAAAAGGCACAAGAATTACGGTAATGTTAGCAGCAGGAACTGCTGTATTATGCAGCGCAGGACATAGCTTTACTCAAGAGAGAATCCAACTTGAACCACACACAGCTTCCTAGAGGTGTACAAAACTCAGGGAATCCTCTATTGAGAGGTGATCACTGCCTAGCCACTGCAGTGAAATGCCCTGATGTTGATGATCCAGGCTCTTTAGCACTGTACAGCAGTACGTTGTCACAAAAAGAGTACCATATGCATGACACCACTCATAAAACAGCTTCTGCTAAGGCAGCTATACAAATAGTTATTTGCCCCCTTGATAGAAACTCACATCACCTCGCCACACTACAGCTGATTATGTCTAGAATAAATTCTTCACACGTGGAGTAACCTGATAGAGCATCACCCAATGCTCCCATGACATCAAAAGCTTCCTGCAAATCTTCAGCACTTTGCATGTCATCTAGCCATTCAAGCAACTCTTTTGAGAACCCCAGCATTGCTTTTATATCACGCAACTTGTCCTTCATTGTAACCTCCCATAGCTCTGGAGTCCCATGCCCTGATTCACTTTCCCCTTTCGCATGCTCTGCTGAACTTAGCCACTGTTCCTCTTGCACAGGTTCCACAGTCTTCGATCTTACACCTCCCAGCTTCAAAAAACGCTGCAACTGATCAACCAGCCCTGTGTAGATTAACATGGGTTGAACCACTGTAAATAACTGCTCTTTGTCTATCAGACCCGATTGTGAGTCATCTTCAATTGGTTTATCATCTGAAACAGCACTTAAAATCTCTGCGGAAGAACGAGTCAAGGGCACAGCTGAAGAAAGAGGAGACGCTGCAAGTGATGTGCGTCCATGCTTGAATTGCATGTATGCGTGATAGACACCCTTCTGTAAAAATAATTGCCGGTGCTGCTGCCAATCATCTAGAGACTCCAGAAGCAATGATTGGACCATCATAAACTGCACTGTCTCGTCAACAGCTCCAAGCCTCTGAGGACTACTTGCAGTAGATGGCTTGGACCCTGAGGCGGGGAACTCTTGCTGGGAGGGAGAACTCAAGTACGTAGTTAATGCCTTGGACTGAACTCGCCTCTGGCTTACACCTCCCTGATCCAATAGGTGGCAAGCCATCTGCAGCATGAACGGCAACATTCGAGAATTGCTCTCTTTGCCACCTCCCTTGCTATCAGTGCTAAATGATGCACCTGTTGCAAATCGAGCCAGCATCTGGAAAAGCAAGAGTTCAGTAAAGTCAAGAGCTTGCAACCCTATGAATCATATCACTTTCTCTACTTATTTGCAGGAAATCAACAGAGAAGCACATCCTTTTTATGAAAAAAATGATCGTAAGCATACCAGTACTATATCATAAGTCAGCAACCGCAGGCGACTCCCATCAGCTCGCCCTAATGCATTTAGGTTATCCCAATACTGATCAACACAGCGTGCATACTGTGCAAGAGGCACAGATGGACCCCGGAGTGGAAACAAGTTGTTGCAAAGAGTCTCGTTGTTACGAAGAGCTGCGCCCTCCCATTCCTTTTTGGGGTTTTTCAAGGATGCATCAGCTCTTTTTGCTTCCAGGTGACACTGAAAATGGATGACATTGAAGTGGCTCACCGTTGTGTAAACCCACTCAGCTCGTGTACTGTTACTGGCGCCAATACCTAAGTTTACACGTTTGCTGTAACAATATGTGCCCAGCATGTCAGTAGGACACAAACTATAGCCTTCTCTACAAACCATGCATGCCAACCCTGCCTCTTCCTCTTGCACATCCTCCAGACCTTCAATAGATGGGAGGGATATTACAATGCGTTCTCCCCCAGAAGTCAATTCACGCCGCATTCCTAGCCCCTGACAGACCATCACAACAGAGAAAAATTAGCAAAACCATTCAAACAGGTACCTCGAATAGAAAATATAGACAATTAGCAAAACCATTCAAACAGGTACCTCGAATAGAAAATATAGACAATTAGCCCATGAAATGGTCACATAATCAAACGGCCAAGTATCACATGAAACAAGACGAGTGCATAGAAGATGCAAGGTAAGCGTTCTAGTAATTTACCTGAAGGAGCTCCTCTCTCTTCTGCAAAGCTCGCTTCCGCATCTCATCCCGAGTTGCATGGCGCAGCTTCATGACATCCTCTGCTAAAAATCCTTCACCCTTACCATCTTTATCAGCTAAAGTGTCCAGTAAATTCTCTGCCCTTGCCCCAATCTCGTTCTCCCCAGGAACACCTTCAAGAGCATGAAGAAGGGGTAAAACTCCTCCTTGATTTAAACACTTTTGAGTTGCCAAATGTCCACTGGAGAGGCCCCTCAAAATCAAAAGTATGATAGGAATCGATGGAAGCTCTAAACCACGGGCCCACTCTGTGGCTGCTCTATAATCTCCACCGTTCTCAAAGACGGAAAAAGCTTCTTTAAGGTAATGGATGCATTCTGTAAAACATCATAACGACATACAGTACCCAGAATGAGTAGTCATGCTAGCATCCACACAGGAATGCTGACCCAAAATAATTGCCTAAATCATAGCATAATAATACATGTGTAAACAAAGAAAAGATACCTGTTGTGATGCCTTTTTGCATAATTAACCCTTTGAGCCTTTCCCCTTGAGCATCATGCTTGATGGATTCAGTGACTTTGCAAAAGTTCTCTAGTGCTAACCGGTGCTCAGCTGCTTGTTGTGACAACCTTTCATCTCTCACATTTTCATGATGTTTCTTAAGTAGCTGGTCAAAACCACTCCAGTCATGGAGAAAAGGCTCAAAATGCTTCACAAGAACTTCCATTGCTGCTTGCTCACCATAAGTAAGATATGGTAAGATGCGCGCAACCATGTCGTTATTGCGCTGCTGCTTGGTCGACTTATTTGCACCAGATGGATGGGATAGTCTCTCCAAAAACATATGCACAACATGGGCAGCCTGGCCCCCAGCTCCTTCTGGGACTTTTGAAACACTCAAAGAACTCTTTGCCATCCCAATATCACTCTCATTTGCCTCAGTTACAAGGCACTCAACAATAAGCAGTAGACCTTCGGCTGATTCACTGGCTTCTACTGCAAAAGCCCGTCTAGCAGTTTCAATTAAAACACCCAATGCTCCCAAGCGAAGAAGGGCCAACCGGTTATCCCGTATCTTACAGCAATACATAAGAAGCTTCAAAACTAGTGCCAACTCTTCCTGGCTAGATTTGATGCCTTCATCACTGAGTGCCTGTAAACCACATACAAATCCAAATGGAAATTCAGCAGGCAAGCAAACCAAACAAGCAACAATACAAAGGCTCTTCATGTATCACTTTTCCCTGATAATACACATGACGACACAAGTAACCACCCCAACATAAAGCTATCAGTCCCTCCCTTTCCTTTTGAATAATCCCAAAGGGTGGATTTGATAGAGCCAATGTTCACTGAAGGTTTTCAAGTACCTGAACCATGCTCAAGACAATTTCCAGACCATCACACTCTCTCATTACTCCAGCAATTGCAAACTCCACTTCAGGATCCTGTGTCTCTTCTCTATCATCCTCCAATTCTTTTATCATTGGTTCTGTAGCTTCCCCATCTAATCCCTGTGCCACCAAAAACAAGAGTCAAAACAAAAGTACACTCAGCATGCAAAAATACACTCCCAGTTCTCACTTTCGTTTTCCTGGACAAAAATGGAGACTAGTCATGTAAGACTGCTAGTGCAATGAAACTCTGTGGAGAGAGAGATGCACAGCTCTTGCAAACACACAACTGTTCACAAGCAATCCTACTCTAAGCTTGTATTTATGCAACAACTGAATGTCCCAAAGTACAAAAAGTGATTAACACTGCTCTCAGCCCAAATTGCAGTAGACCATACTGTCCGGAACCTGGATGCAATTGATGGCTGCAGATCCATCTCTCTGCCCTTCCAATTGCCTGTGAACGGCTTCCTGCACAGATAAGGCACAGAACTTGATGATGAGGGAGACAGACTTCAAGATGCTGGTTATTCAGCTCCTTGAAAACCGTGGGCTAGTTGACTGCTAAATCAGCAATAAAACCTGCACTCATCTTGCAAGTTGCAGGTACATCACACTCTCTCCCACTAAGAACACAGCTGCCCTCAGCTGTGCTGTATTCAAAAGGTTGCAATCCACAAAACTCGAATCCATCCTCATCCAGGAAACTGACTGTCCTGAGATCAGGGAGACCACTTTGTGTCCGCTTCGGAGGCTAATGTTTCGTCCTCCCCTCATCAGCACCAAACTCACAAAGAAAACTTCCAACAAAACATCTGATCAAGCACCTCCTGAAGAAGCACTTGCCATTGGTCCAGCACTTTCTAATGAAACACTTACCCTTGGTGAGTATCCTCTTGTACAAGCTCTAGCAGAACTTCTATTTGTTGAGAACACTATAGACTCCCTTTCAGCAGTCACGAAAAAACTCCATCCACTAACGCATCTACTTATATGGTTCACAAACCATAGTTTCATGCAACAGAAACAGATGATGTCTCTCCAATAGAAATAGCCTGAAACTAGGAAAAAGAAATGGCTAGGAAACAGCATGTCTTTAATAGATAACTAGGAAAATCACTTTTTTTTGCAGGATAGAAGTGTCGGAAAAATCCTTAGGTGAGTAGGAGACAGTTTATGTGACGCCATGTTGGACTACTATGCTTGGTCCTCCCTATGGACACTTTCTTGTGGAACATGCTCTAAGAAAGACGCTGCGATACACCAAAGTAAAAACTTGGTGAACACACCCACTAACATGCCCTCCTATAATGGCACAAAAGCTGAAGAAACCACCTTTGAAGTCAAAGATTATCCACCCAACTCCTATGATGGCTATCGAGACTCTACATCATACATTTGGCTGGAAATTTCATCCTGCCGTTATTGTAGCCTAGGAAAACCATTGGTGGAAACCTCCCACCCCGACTCCTTCATGAACTCTACATAATATGGCGGATAGTTCTCCTAATTGCTTGGCAATCTCTTGAGATCCCAAAAAGTCTCTTATGGACCACACGTCGACCTGTCACAACCTCTACCCTTGGTGAGCGACTAACCCAAGAAATGAAAAGAGCCAAGACACTCACACGTGTATCAACCTCTGATCCCAAAGTATCCTCCTTGGATGGCTCCTTCATGTCTCCCAGACAATCTACCCAAGCATGTGGTGTAAGCGCATGGCACTATCTGAGAGGGAGCCCCGCAACGATCAACCGACCGTGATACCATCCTCAACCAATACAAATATGTGGTCACCATTAGGAAGGGTGGTATGTTAACCACTCTATAGTTTAACATAATTTCACCTGCCCAACCTACCGTAAGGCGCTTTGCCATCTTACCCGCTCGAACGGGCACTCATCTTTTGCAAGACGGTGTTGGAACATATAAATCGGCCTTACCCTGTGCGCTTAATGTCAAATAGGGAAAATCTTTGAACTCTGTGTACATACTTGCTTAAGCCTAGTAATAGAAGCTGGACCATTTTTAAGTTTCACCGGCCTAGTGTGAAAACTAGTCACTTGCATATAAGTCATTTTTTACAATAAGCGATACAAGCATCTGTGACCAAAGGGGTTGCCCCAACTCTGCTAGCACAATAGCATGTGGCAACGACGCTTTCCTCTTGATCAAACCTGATAGCATCATTACCTACAATCTCTCTATGCTCTTTCAAGAGTCCACATCAAGACCCGGTCCCCAAAAAGGTGCACCATACATTGTTGTCGGGCATACCAGATTATCAAAGAGCCAACACTTGGTACGGGGATCCTAAAAGTGGGCCTGAAAACGTTGTCTCTATAAGTGTGCTAGGGATGTATAACCGCCAATTGGGCCTCAATAGCTACTATCATGCAAAAGCATGGCCTCGTAAATGTCACCAAAGGTACACATACGACTTAACAATCTCCACTCCACCTGTGCTCCTCTAAAGAAGAATAGCCGTGATGTGACCTCATATGATGAATTTGAAGACCATGACCTTGGTTTGCCAAGATTGACCATGAGGTGTCTCTCGTCACAAAGCCTCTGTCTCCAGATGTAAACCCTCGGCTAAATCTGATATAACAAGATGGGCACTCGACCAGAGCCAAATGTGTCCATGAAAGCTGATATCTCATTAATGTGCACACCAAAGAGTGTGGGAGAGAGTGACTTTTTTCTATGGCTTGGGTGGCTTCCCTGTGTTGGCAGGAGGGCCTTTGTGCTGGCCGACTGTACCTTCAAGAACCCGACCTCATATCTATTCAGGCCGACTTAGGACAGCTGGCCGATTGAGTGTATTTGCTGGTCGTGGAGGTTCAGGGCCAGTCGGCTGTCTTTAGCACAGGCCGACTGGGTATTTGGGGCCATATAAAATGGCCCCATGGCCCCCATTCCATTTTGTATCATTCCCGAGATCTTCTTGTGTATATAGAGCAGAGTTACACGCCTCTATCTCTCTCTCTCTCTCGTGCTGTGATTTTCTGCACTGCATTTTGCTCGTGTTCCCAGAACTGGTCATCATCTCCGCTGCGTATTCTGACAGATCTTCCTCTCCTTTCACACTTTTTATCATCTTTGTATCGGGCACATGAGTCAGTGAAAACCCCATGAGGGCAAGGCTCATGTGAAAACCCACTGCATTGCAATTTTTCCCATCTTTCATTCCCTATGCATAGCATTCTGTTTTTGTGTTTGGGACGCATGTATGAATGAAAAACCAAAAATGGGCGTTCATGCATGTGAAAACCTCTTGCATTGTGGCATTCTTCCAATACCTCCGAAACTCATAAGCCTCTACTCGGGTCTCAAATCACATGGTCCTCATCTTCGACAACCAAAGTTGTTTTCCCCTCATCTTCTCTCATGATCCCTTTTTGGTCTGAGAGGGGGTGTGTGAAAATACACCCAAAAGGGTATTTTACCCAGCCCAAAAAGGGCTATTTGGTCATTTGACTTCACTTTTATCTGCTGGCCGACCAGCACCCTCCCTTTCCATATAAATATGAGGCGCATCTTTATTCAACGCATCAGTCAAGAGCACCTTCTCTGCTGCTGGTCGCCAACATCTAGGTCCTCATCAGTGCACAATCTGCCTTCTCTACTGCTGGTGCAGGCCGCCTACTACAGGTGCAAACTACCTATCTCTTCTTCTGGATTCATCACCTACATCAGGGCTGTCTACAGTGTTTGTCATCGCCTACATCAGGGCTGTCTACAGCGTTTCTCCATCACCTACATCAGGGGCATGTTCTGCGTTTGTCATCGCCTACATCAGGGCTGATCTCAGCGTTTTCACCATCAGGTGTACTTCTGCGTTTGTCTTCAGCACACCTTCAGGGTGACTTCAGCATTTCTTCATAAGGAGTAATTCAGCGTCTACATCAGCCTTACATCTAGGATTTATTGGCACTTACATCAGGCTTACTACGGGAGTCAACGGGACTGTTATCTGCGTTTTTGGGACAGCAGCCCTCTTTGCTCCTTCGGAGTCTCATATAGAGCTCCTATACTGGATTTCATCATTTATATATACATCCCCATTGCATGCTGTGTGATTTTCTCTGATCTCTCGTATATTTGGTCCTTTGGTCTCTTTTGCCCAAACCCTGCCAGTCACTGCCTCATAAAGGGTCGTCACATATGATGTCATGTGGGAACCGCAGGTGTTCCAGTAAACAAGACTGAGGGAAAAGCTTTGCGGAAATCCATAAAGCAACAATATACATGTTGTTTCGATGACCTCGCCTTCTCTATGATGGCCCGTAGGGTGAAATACAATCTAGAGTGAAGTAATTCCTTTTGAAGCCTAGCAGGCTTGATGCTCTGTGTCCCAGCCTCTCCACCATAGAGCTAATCTCTAACTTTAGTACTCCCCTATAAATCTTGGCCATCATATGCCCCCATCATGATATCTTGTAATTATTTGGGTCCATGAGGTCACCTACTTTATGGATAGGAACAATAGTGTTTGTGCTCCCAAAGGGAGGGAAACCTTCACAAAGGGCTCTATTAAAAAGTATTAGAGCCTCGATGACACTGACAATGTCAAAAAGAATGTTATGGTGGGACAAGGAATGTGTGACACCGTCTCGCGTAGCACGGTCATAAAGCCGTCATGCATAGGCTCCCCACAGGTTGGGATCCAAGAAGAGTGAATCTTTCCCACCAAGACCAAAGGAGAGATGGCTTGGCCATAAGTTAGGGTGGATCCTTGCAAAGGATCAAGATTAGAATTTACTATGGTGCAGCATTACAAAGAAAATGCACACTTCTATTTGATTAATCTCTAAAGAGTCCTTATAAGCCACATAAGCCAATATACAACCACCCATTCCACACTCAAAGAAAGAATCAAAAGCCTTTGGGTGTGGACATGGGACTCATAAGTTGATGGTAGAGATACCACTAATAAGACGGATAATTTAAGCCCATTGTAACATGCTAACTAAGCGAAAGCGTAATTAGTGACGATTAACGCTAAGCTACAAAGGATGCCAGTCACATGCGCAATGATGACACAAAGAAGTTGAAGACAAAGACTCTTTAAATATTCCTACTTCATATTACCAACACGTGATATATATACAATTGTTCAAATTTGAAGTGGATCTCGAACTTGAATGCCATGTGTTACCTTCTATGTGTGCTAATGATTGAACCAGATACTACATGTGTTACAAGACTACCTTCAATTGATCCAAAATTGAGGTTTGTTGCCCAATTCATAAATGTTGAATCATGACCCTTGATCTTTCTTTATATAGGGATTTTAATTTCTTTATATAGGGATTTAAATGGCCACACGGAATAATCATGTCTACTAGCGATTAATTATGGTATGCACCCTCTTGCTAAACTTGAAACACCCATGCAAACGCTGCACCCTTACTCCATTCCTAATCATGTCCATCCACATGTAGACTCACCTCCCAACACTTTGGCCCTACCACATGCCTCCCTTGGAACAGTTGGCTCTTCTTCTGCCAGCAGATGCTCTACCAACATAAAAAACTCCTCTATTGCATCAAGTTGTATTGTATAACTTGCCTCATCCTCCTCCATACTAGATTCAGAGACGGATGCCTAAACTAGGTCTATAGGTATTTCCACTAGAGCCCAACTCAAACAATTGTAGATTGCCAAAGAGCCAGAGGTTCTAGAATGATTGTATTCTTACAGTTGTTGATCGGTTGAGTAAGCAGACCCACCTTATTCTTTGCAAGTCAAATGCGGATACTCAGGAGGTGGCTAGGCTTTTCATCCAGGAGGTGTTCCCCTTACACGGACTTCCAAAGAGGATCATCTCAAACAGGGATCCAAAATTCACTAGAGGTTTTTGGAGGGCCTTGTTCTATGGTTTGGCGACAAAACTGCAATTCAGTACTGCCTTTCATCCCCATACAAACGGCCACACCGAGAGCATCAAAAAGACTATGATCACAATGCTACAGTGTTATTGTCGAGAGCATCAAACTCTTTGGGAGGAGTTCTTGCCATTGATGGAGTATGCCACCAATGAAACAGTGCAGGCTTCAACCAAGAAGACTACTCCCTTTGAGGTGGTATATGGTCGTCCGTTAATTAACCCAATGACCTAAGCTCTCGAAACTTCCACAAGGAAATATGTTGCAGACCACATGGTTCAGGATTTGGACCACCTATTGACAAGTTCGAGAAGAAATACAGAAGGCGCAAAAAAAGCAAGTCTCGAGGCTGACATCATCGGGATAGTACCTTCAGAGAAGGAGACTGGGTTTAGCAGAGGCTCAAACAGTTCGGGGAAGTTGCTTCCAAACTAGCTCCGAAGAAGAAAGGCCCATTCAAGATTATCAGGAAGGTCACTGATGTAGTCTTTAGGCTGGACTTACCGAGAGCCATTGAAGGATGCATCCGGTGTTTCATTTGAGCAACCTTGTAGAGTGTATGAGGATGAACCCAAGTTGGTGGATGACAAAGGATTACAGGAAGTCTTAGTACTGGAGCAAGTTGTTTTGCACCAATACAAGTGAGGTTCTCGTCGAAAGCAACTCCAATATCTCCTCAAGTTCAAGGGCTACCCAATCTAGCAGGCAGTCTAGTCTGATGAGGATCAGTTCATGGACAAGTCTCGCCCGTTGTTGAGAGCTTATCAAGAGGCCATGCAACCGAAGACAGCTGAAATGCAAGTAAGGGAGAATGTGACACATCTACGAGTATGCAACGCACAGCCAGACATAAGATAGCAACCGACATGCAAAGTCGGACAGCACAAAGGACACGTGGCACTACCACGTGGCAATGATGATGTGGCAACGATGACATGGCATTGGTGACATGGCAGTCAGGTACAGCTGGCCAACAGCTACTACTGGCCAACTAGGAGCATTGGTGCATATATATGTGTGGGTCCCCAAATCGTCATATTCATTTGCTTTCCTCAACATTGTACTTCACAGAGCATTTCTCTGTAGGCAAAGTGCTAGCTAGGAGTGAACAGTAGATCACAGGGCTGCGATTTGACGTCTTTACTTGAATTCAGTTGTATTACTTCTTTTGTACATAATACAAAGCAGTAGTTTAGGACTCTTATTGTTTTGTATGTGTGATTCCGCCACACTCTTCTTTCCATCTTTGGAAAATCCTAGAATATAGGTGCAAGTGTTCTACAAGCAAACACATAGATGGGATTTCAGCATGAGATTACGATGGCAAGGCATTTCCTTGAAAGAAGGCAACAACCATACCTGTAACCTGTAAGTGATTGTCATCGGTGGGCATTCTCTGCCAGATGTGCTTCCTGAAACAGCAGCCCCTGTACCTGCAACGGAGCTTGATGGCTGGTTTTGAGCTTTCCTCCAAACCTGTTCATATACTTGAGCCACACTAAGATCCAAAGAAATAATGCTTCCAGCAACAAGCAACTCCATCCCGTAGTCATCCTCGAGCAGCCCAAGCAAATCCAATTGATGACATATTTTGTTCTTCACATCACGCATGAGCGGGCCAATCTCCAAGCTAGAGTAAGGGTTCTTGGTCATTGACCCTCGAATGAATTCCTCCTGTGTATGAGCCTTATTCAACACCATCATATATGCAGGCTCCGGCTTCATTGGACATATTATGTTACATAAGAGCTCCAGAATGTACTGCTTAGCATGCACACCCAAACACAACAAAGTAAGATACACTAATGAAATCAAAACGTAAGTGAGTAAACTAAAGAGTGTTATCGAGCCAGCGTATGAATTAGTGTACTACTCACCACCAATGTGCGATCCTTCTTAGTCCTTGCATGGGTTTGAAGACCAGCTATACAAGCTCGTATGAAATGCCGCTTGTTCTCAAAACTCTCTTCAAGGAAACCATCCAACAGATCCCTAAGAAGACGGCCACAGTCACCGATCAACTTAGTTTTCTGCACTACTAGACCTCGAACCACTAGAAGAGCTTCTAAAACTTGAGAAAGTAGGCCATCCTTCATAAACCTGTCAAGCAAAATCCAATGAGGTCTATATAGAATGTGAAGAGGCATAAACAACTCAAAGGTAAACATATGTCCAACTTTGACAAGAGAGACTAGATTGACAAGAATAAAGCTCATACCGAACACGAATGTTAGTAACTTGCAAGAACTTTCCAAGTAGCTCTATAAGTTTATGAAGAATATAACCCTGTGAGATGTCTATATGGTAAGTATGTTCTTGTGCTTCTATGCGGCTCACTTCCTCAGTTATAAGCCTGCACAGTGTTTGAAGAAAACCACGAACTGTCAAGAAAAGCCGGGCATCTTCTGGTTCTATCATTTTGTACAGAAGTTCAAAATAATCAGAAGCACTTTCACCCGCTGTTCTTGTTGCAGGCAACAAGGCCATCAACAGATTCAAGAACTTTGATCGCCTGGCGGCACTCTGTGAGCAAAGCACTTCTATAAGTCCACACATTTCAACCCGTATAGCTTGAGAGCATGCGCTCAGGGCAAGCTCACAGACCCACGAGCTCTCTTCAAATGCTGAAAGCTCATTTCTCACAGAGCGCTTGCAAGCCCGCCTCTTCCATCTGAGCATATACTTCAATGCCAGAAAATCAGCACGCTTTGGATCTCTTCTCAATTTCTGTATTGTAGGCCTTGTACTCTGTGATGCAGTGTACTGCCTCCGCACGAAGTCCACATATGTAGCACCATTTTTCCACTCTATGTAACTTACAAGGGGCACATCTTGTCCTTTAGTTTCTTGCTCGATGTCCTTTTCAAGCGAGCCTGGTTGAGCTTTAGGTGTAGGGAAACTATTTGTTCTCTGAATTGTGGATGTTGGCTTATCAGTTTCATCAGGTCTGGATTCTGACCTCTGTCCAGGAGGTGAATTGTCAGATTGGGGAGCTGTGCCCTCTGCCTTGGGTGGTGTGCAAGCTTGTGATATGATTCTTAAGCAAGGAAGGATAATATGCTCTGCAATGACTGGATGTCGAGCCCCAACCTGGATGGAGGAGAACAGCAACTGGAAAACTATACGAAGCCTGGACTCCCAAAATTCATCAACCAAAGCACAGGTCTCGGACAAAAGCTGTAATTCCTCTCGCACACAAGTTGCAATATCAATGGATCGATGATGATCCAAACAGTACATAGCTTTCTGCTTTATCAAGTTATTCAACTCCCCAACTGCTGTTACATCACCTTCTGTGAAGGCGCACAGAACAGACCTTGCCTGTATACGAGCCATCTTGGATCCCTGATGAATGTTGTTCTCAAAAAGTTCAGACAAGATACCTGCTGACACCAATTGTTGTCTACACTGTGGCAGCTTTGCAAGGACCTGCAGCCATTCTAGGCACTGCCCAACAAAAGTGTTCGCACAGCCATAGCAGCGGTTGCTGGGCCTTGAAGGCAATAGCTTGGATGCTTGGGGCCCTGTACCAGAAGACCTCTTCTTCTCCAGATAAGAAGTCAAGACACGTCTAAGCCCTTGTAAAGTCTGGACACTTCTACTCACTGAATCAAATGCCATCTTACATTTTTCTCCATACAGAACACCCAAAATGGCTATTTTCCTGTTTATCTTGAATGACGATGACCCTGGTAGTGAGACAATCATCTGTTGGACAGAATCCTTTTGTTGGGAATCCATCTCTGTCTCACCAATGCTTGATACTAGTTTTAACAGGGGCTTTTTGAATCCAAGCAGTTGCTGATATCTTTTATGTGCATTCTCTGACTCCACTTCAATAGCTGCAAGGCCTTTCTTCATATCTTCATCATTCTCCATGCTCTCAAAATGAAAGCTCGGTTTTGCCATGAAATTGAACTCAAAGCGACCATACTTGCTATACCCACACTCATTACACAAAAAGGAATCCAAGTTTTCAAAATTGATGTTTCGACACTGTCTGCATTGGTAAGCATTCTCATGGCAATTTCCGCAGATTCCATGTTTATCAGTCACGTAACGACTGCAGCGGGGACACTGCAACGACTCCAGAGAAGATGCCTGAAGGTTTTCATAGAAAGAATCGAGCTCAATCATGAAGTTGCATGCAGTAATAGGGATAGGAAACTCCACCTTCAGTTCGGTTTGATTGAAAGCAAGATAGCAACTCTTTGCTCTCTTCCACAAAGACCAGCTGTTCTTGATCTCTGATAAATCAGTAACTGGCTTATTGTTGTAATACAAATTTAAAACTTTCACAGACTTTGACCTGCGGGCATCATGCACATTCATTGTTACACTCTGTATAGTGTGACTGCCAACACACTTCACAAGGATGCGATTGTCAGTAAATTTGGTTTCTGACTTCAGGCTATCAAGCTTCATCCGAGAATAAGAGACTTCTGGGCAACTACAGGCCAGACAAGGTTCACTTTCCAGATAATACCCATCAAAATCTACCAGGCTGCTGAGTGTATTGTATATTCTAGAGTTGGGATGATTTGCAAGTAGCTCATTTTGTGAGCAAAGTGTATCAAAGAACACTTTCACCACATCACTCGTCAGACAAGACTGAACAACAGTGCTTTCTTGACTGCTAGAACCTGATCCTAAAATGCCTTTGCCCAAGATCCATGTAAGTAGATCTGTATATTCACCAATGTTCTGACCATAAGAAGGTAGCACGTGCACCTTCTGCAACAACAACCTTAACATCATTTCTCGTACAAAAGGTCTTCCATGGTGCCAAGCCCCAATCAGGGCAGCCTTAGCCTCTGATCGTACACAAGTTGCATTCCATTCAAGTAGAAAAGCATCAATAAACTGCAATAAAACCTTTCCATCCTCAGCAGCCAGCTGTTCCACAGCTAGCTCCATGTCCAGAAAAGCCTTTTCTGCTGCACCATCAACTGCATCTTCACTGGAGCCCCTCTTCTTTTTCCGTGTATCAGTGATGTGAGTGCTCTGCTTTGTTCCACTGACACCTGTAGCATTGACCGATTCTGCAGATTCTCCTTTGCTGGCAGAAGACATCCCTAAGTCTTTCCCAGCATAAAATGCTAGAGTAAGAAGTTTCAGCGTCTGAATTACCGACTCCTCCCCAAATACAAAGACTCCATTCAAAAGGAATTGCAAAATGTCAGGATGTCTTGAGCAGTACTTCTGCCAATTTCGAGGCCTTGCTGCTGCTACCTCCACAATGGCTGACAAGCATTTGACTAGCTTCACACTTCTTTCATATACTAAAAGAGCCTGAAATCCTCCTGCCTTTTGGACCAACTTAAAAAGTTTTCTCACTTCTCTTGAAAGTTGCCAAGCATCTCTTACATTGTAGTAATGTCCCTTTGATCCACATAAATGCAGCAAAAGCCTCCGAGCAAACCTTCTTATAGACGTGGTGTGAGGATTGTTGATATAAGAGCACAGTACTTCCTGCCAACCATCCAGCTTGAGATCTGGGGTCACCCAGAATTTGCAACTCACTTGGTCCTTGTCACCAGTTTTTTCAGGCCGAACCAAATTGTAGGCCAGCCTGAATGCACTTTCTAATAAGAGCCTGTGAAACTCTCCAAAAAGGTCACTCCGGTGGGCTTTGGCATAGGAGTCTGTGAAGTATGGAGCAAAATTTCCAGCCACAAACTCCTTCCTGACAGTCAACAATGCACCACACACAGCACCTGTTGAGCTCACTGGCCCTGACTCTTGACTCCTCGAAGAACTTTTGAAGACCTGTGCTAGATCTCGCACAATGGAAAGAAGATACTTCACCAACTGTTGCTGCCTCAGTGCAGCACAAGCTCTGTCTAGCTGAGAGCCTGCTTCCCCCTTCCCTTGGCCTTCATCTGAAGATGGTGAGCCAGTCCCGGATGAAGATGCCATCGCCTGTGACACTTCGCCACTATTTGTACCAGACTTTGGAGTATGATCAGACCCAGGTTGGTGCCAATTCCGCAACATCAAATTGAAGAAAGTAAAAACAAGGACAACCACCTCCCCAAAACTTGAGCGTGGTTTGACCAATAACTCCACACCTAGGTTGAGCTCCTCCATGAGCAACCTAACAAACCTCTCCAAGTTTATGCTCTCAGTTCCTGAAGCTTCAATGAAAGGACTTGTTGATGCTGAAGCTAGTCGATAGAAAAACTGCATGAGAGGAAGTGCTTGAGCACCAGAGGTAAATTTCATCCAGCCTTTACTCTCATCTACCAGACTTTTAAGAAGCAAAGAGTTCAGGGCCCTCTTTGAAGCAGATATTGTTACACCCTTTGACTCAACAGCACTGCTAAGAATTTCATCCTTGCTTTCAGAAGCTTCCAAAGGAGAGCTCAAAGGGCCAGAAGTGGATTGCATACTTAATTCAGTAGCCACTTGCAAGAGATTCTCGTCACTCAACTCATCAATGGATGAAAAGTGAATGTCAACACCTTCTCCACCCACAGAATTGTCAATATCAATCGGAATGGCTGACATAGGATGATCTCTTGAATGAGGAGGTGGAAGCCTGTCTCCATCCATGACTTCGAAACAAGCTTCACAAAGATCGAAATCTGGACAAACATTACAATGCCACCGGCGCCCAACAATGGGAACAGTTGAACAGCCATCACAACAATATTGCACAGATGCATTTCCGCCATCCTCTTCCATCATACCCTGGCCATCTGATTCCCCAGTAGCTGGACCACTTTCTGACGGCAATGATATTGACCTGGAATTGTCTCCGACATCATCATTTGCCAGTATTGTTTGCTTGGGAAAAGGTACTTGAAGCAACCTGGACGACATGGCCAAACTGGCAAACCACCAACAACAGAAGAAAATAAGTACCATTACACTCGCATTTTATAAAACACACTCCATAAAGATTAGAAGTCGCACAAACCTGCATGATGCTCGAACTGCCTCATGAGGTGCAAATAGCAATTTTCTAAATAGAGCAACAGCAGGAGCCACAGACACTGAGGTCCCAAACCCATTGCTTGCACGGAGTGCCAAACACTCCGCATAGCCATAGATGAGATCCACAGAAGGTATTACCAGATTGTTCACTGTCTCTGCATCTGGTTGCTCCACTGTAAGAAGCTCCCACAATACCTTCATCAAGTCTTCTATGACAGAAGGACCTGCACATTAGACAACAAAAAAGCTTCACACTTATGTTACATGTACTGAGGAAAACACAGACATTGCGTGACGCTTTACCAAGAAACTTACCATGGCACTCGAGAAAAGAGGCAAAATTTGACCTCCTATGCAGAGCAATCTTACAAACAGCACGCATTTGAGCCGTGAACTCCTGGACTACATATGGCATTGCAGACCCACCAAGGCCCACCTTTGGCGCAAGCAATGGGCATATGCGAGAAACTCCTGTAAGTCGGTAAGTATCTTTGGCCTGCCAGGTGCAATCAGCAATGTCGATGACCAGACTCATTGCACGGCTTTGTGTTAAATTGATTAGAAGCTTGCCAAATTGCACTCAATAAGAAAGTAAGCATTACCTGATAAAAAGCATCCTTCACAGGATAAAGAGCACGAAGGACACGCCTGGCAGCTGCCTGTAGTAGTGGCTGCCTATCACTTTCAAATACTAGCTCAAACAAGGGCTGGCATCTTTTACGGCTGGCTTCTAAACTTCCTCCATCAACTTCAGAAGTTGGCTTCATTCTAATGGCCAGGTAATAACCACAAAGAAACCTAAAGCAGTCGGCCACTATCTGCTCTTCTGTAGAAGCATTTTTCATGAGCTTGAATTTGCTCCCATTTCCAATAGACCCAGATGCAGAAGCTTGAGTCTCCATGTCTAAAACAGCCTCTAGCTTTTCCTTCCATCCAAAGTCATCCTTGGGTCTTCCATATACCTCAAGACTATCAATCCTTGGTAAAGAAAACCCTCCAAAAGTTGGACCAACAGTCAGAGTGAACTCCTCATCTGCTAATAAAGCCTCTGCATTAGTGAATGGCACATCATACCAGCAGCGCACCCCTTCCTCCAGCTTCACAGCCCTCTGAAATATGCGCAGCTCAGAGGGAATATGGTTAGTGCTAGAGTTTCCAACATGCACACGGCAGCCCACCATGACCATGTCTGCATTGGAATTATGAACAGTAATCTGCAGCATTCAAAAGCCCAACACTCAAAAAATTTACAAAATGACTCTCAAACTACAAACTTTATCATTACCCATTCAACAAGATTGAGGAAAACATATAATCCAAACCTTGAAACCAGATGGACTAGGGCCCTCCAAAAAGCCATCATCTGAAGCTAAGCTCAGCTTCGCTCCTTCAGAATCAAGATTTCGTAAAACATCACCTCCTAGCCTGATTTCACTTGTAATGCAGCTGGTCTTCTCAAAAAAATCTAATGGAAAGACAGGTGCAGGTGAATTGCTTGCACTGCTACCAAGAATTGCATCACCCAGCTTCTTCACCTGTTCTGCTTCCAAGCTTGAGGTTTTCAAGGACTCGCCACCAGAGAAAAATTCACCTCCATGTCCAAATGCAAAAACCTGGAGGCTTCCATCATCATGCAAAATCAAGAGGTCATTTTTATCCTTGAGAAGAGATCTGTATGCTGCAATCCCATCAACTCGCGGAGATCCCAAACTCCCATTGACTCGCAAGTACTGGGCTTGTATCTCAGCTGACGCTATAGAAGAAGCCATAGCCAAATTGGCTCTCTGACGACAAAGGCAAACAAATAAACCTCGGCCACCATCAAGAAGCTCTTTCCAATGGTGCAAGCCTGCTGCACTTGACTTGCCATCCTGATCAATCTCAATAACACTTGAAACATCTGAAAGTGATGTCCCATCTGCATTCAAGCGACCAAGCAAAGATAACCCATCTGAATATGAGAGAAAAAGAAGCCGCAATGCTGGAGAGTAATACAAAGACACCCCTTTAGTGGGTTGAAACCTTTCAGGAATCAAAACAGTGTCAGTAAGAACACGAGCCCCAGGATCAGCTCCTGCAGCAATACGATGAGTATAAATGACACCTAGATGAGAAAGAACAACCAGCATGAGTTGTCCTTGGCCCATAGATAGAAGCGAGGCATCCACAATGTTATCTTCAAGGACTGTGAAATAGTGAACTGGGCTGATATTATCCTGTGACAAATCATAGATTTTCACAAACTTGTTTGTAACAACCATAAGCTGCACCTGTGATCCAGGAACCCAGATTACACGACGAATATGAGCATCTTGCAAAGCAAGCTCAACTGCTAGGCGATCGGTCACTTCACCTCTAGAATTGACTGTGAAAATTTGGCAGTCTTCATACCCAGCAACAGCCAGGTAACTTTCATTAGCATAGTTGAATACAAGATGAACAAGCTCAAACCGCACAGGATTTTTTGACAGTGGCTTTATGGTTGTTTTGTCAACTGTTACAGGTGCAGCAGAAGGCTGCCCAATTACCTGCTCAACATCAAAAATAGTCACTTTATCACCTTCTCCAACAGCCAGCTTGCCTCTACTATTTGTGGAGAGAACAGATTTGAACAGTGTTCCACTCACAAGGTGAGACTTTAAATCCTTTGCACTCACATAATCAGCTTTGATCTTCATATCAAAGGAACCACTTTTGTAAGACCTTTTCAAGAGCATGAAATCACTTTTCAAACTCAACCTTTTGTCTTCAGCTAAACCAATTTCATTCTGCATTGTGGGCATGGAGTACTTTCTCCAATTCAAACTACTCATAAGTCTCTCACAGAGAAACAATACTTGCCCTTCCACATCCAATTCTGTAAAAACTGTCAAAAGCTGGGTCTCTTCACCTTCACTGATTGACATCTTGCAAAGTCTTTCACTGTCAACCCATACATCATCCTCTAGTTCTGAGTCACTATCAGATGGAGGTTCTTGATCTGCAGAAGGAACAGTACTAGAAGGAGAGACATATTTTCGAGGTTTAAGACAAAGACAGCTTTGTCCCCTCACACCACCTGCACCACAATCACAAAAAAACCTGCTAAGCCGAGAATATACCACTTTGTGACCACGATGGCAAACCCTAGCACAAACAGAGCAGCACCCTTTTGAGACCGTCAGGTCACACGTATAGCAAAAGTACCAATGTTGCTCCATAAAGTTATTTCCACTTGATGTGAATGTGCAAACCCTTGATGCAAGAGCCTTTTCACTGTTGCTGCCATCATCTTCTTCCTCTTTATCCAAGCTGGTTATTTCTCCATCAGACGTACCATCATCTTCATCCTCATCCACTGAAATGGCATCACAGTCAGCAGATGCAGATTGTCCACTTTGTTCCAGAATAGTATGAGTGACATCCGAAGGTTTTTTTGGCACCGAGTGTTTGGCTTTATTGGCAGCATTAAAAGGACGAGTAATGGCATTAGGCCAGTGCTTCCCTTCGGTTAGCTTGACACACGTTTGTGCCCGCTGGCCACCACATGAATTCAAAAGAGAAATCAAAAATGATAAAAGTGCTTTCAAACCTTCCATGTGACCATCTTGACCAGGCAATTTCCCCACTAGCTCAATTACAGACCGAAGTACATGTCTTACATGTGGCTCCTTGTTCGCTAACTGAAGCAAAAGGGTAAAGTAAGACCTCAGGCCTCCAGTGTCCAAGGAATTGAAGGCTCGCTCTAAACTCAAAAGAAGTGCATTCAGAAGATGAGTGCGAAGATCTTTTCCATCCAAGGTGAATTCAGGAGAAACAAGCCCACTCAAAAAGCCCACCATGAGATCTCTCACAGTATTAGAAGAGTAAACAAGGCCCCCCTCAGCAGGTTTGTCGATACACCCTAGAAGTCTCTGCTCCAACCACAAGCGAAGAGCTACCCGGTCTGTTGTAATGAGCTTCTCCTGCAATTCAGACCTCAAGCCACCCTGTGAAATGGTTTCACCTCCTACCACATTCATCAAAAACTGAAGCACTTTTACATTGACAGTTTCCTGATAGCAACCATCCAGAACATCCATGAGAGAAGACAAGTGCCCCCCACCAGAAGTGAAATACTGCCTGAACACATCATTTCTAGCAGGGTCCAAGTGGATACTACTGAAGACCTCAACTACATGGAGGATGAGCTCTTCCCGCACAGACTCACTTATCTCATTGTTACATGAGAGAGCCTTTAGTAGTGACTCTTTCTGCTTGAGTACATGTAAATCACAAAATTGTACTCGTTCTTCTTTTGAAGAAAGCAAAACACATAACACCTCTTCACATTTGCAATGAACGCTTTCAAAAATTTCTTCTAGCTTTATCACCATAAGCACATCCAAAAGTCCCATGAAAATTGCATTCTGCCCCACAATATCTTCAGTATATCCAGATGAAGTTAGATTAGCTTTCAAAAGAAGTCTTATTGTTTCCAACATGCACTCGATCAACGATATACAAGAAATAACCATGGCACTGTCAGGATGATAGCTACAGGGGTAGCCATGCAGCAAAGAGGGAAGAAAAAGCTTTTCAAGGGTACCCATCATTCCAAACCCTGCACATTTTGATAGCATTTCTGCATGCCAAGATCTGGGCATCCCCCGTCTCAACAGAGTATGTAAAGGAGAAAAACTTACTCCTAACCTAGTGAACAACTGATCCTGCTTAGTCCAGCAAAGACCTCCTCCCAGAACTAGATGAATTGAAGAATTAGAGGCCTCGCACATCTGACTGTCACCAAGGGTATCTAGAATACTGCAGTGAAGAGAATCTACATAAAAAGAAAGCAAGGACAATAAAATCTTCAACAATCGATCCAGAGATCCACTGCTTATACAACTGTACACAAGCTGCTCACAAAAAATCAGCACTTCTTCATGTTGGGACTCTGGCAAGGCAAACACGCCCTGATCAGCAAGAAAAACTTCAAGGCCTTTCTGCAGAAAGGAGAGAAGCACATTGAGCACAGAGCCCTGCCTTAACCTGTCAATAAGTGCAAGCTTTGTTGCACTATTATTTAGACAAACAGCTTCGAACATAGACAGGGTGGCCCTAAAAAATCTCCACCAGTCTGCACCATCTCTTTCACCGCACTTGCCCAGGTCTTGGTTAAAATAGCTATACAAACTTTGTGTTAATCTCAGGTTCAAGTCTGCACCAAACAGATTGCCACAATCGGAGGGCATGGACCAGTGGGTATGTTTCCCAAAATCCCGAACAGTAGCCCACCCTATAAGAAAAATATATCTCTCCACCAAAAGTTCTTCCACTTGATTTACTATTTTGCCCCTCCATCTATCTAAGAAACTCCTGATATTGCTGCAAAGGTCAGATAACTCTGTCACTGACTCAAACACTTCTGTTACTGCTCCATCTCCATTGCAAAATGCATTGATATCATACAGCTGAGCTAGAAAGCCATCAGTGAAACCACTTTGTTGACTAGCTGGACCTGCATCCTTAAGACCCTGACCTATATTGGCTGCAACAGATGCTAGTGAAAACCCTTCCACTGCAACTCTTGGCCCATCCTCCTCTGTATAATGGCTTAAATTGATCTTCAGATCAGTGAGAAGCCAACTGGGAAAGTTCTTGTAATGCTTAACCATATACCTAAGAACCATTACCACTCTTGAAAAAAGAAAGGAGCACGAAGACGAGGAAGGCCCCTGCAAGTCCTGTGACTCTTTGCAGAAATCTTTCAATAGAAATTTGATCCTTTCTATCATGGATAAGCGAGCAGAAGTACTACTCGAATGGAAAGCCATCAAAAGGATCTCCAGGTAGAAAATAGAGGGAAGGCTTGCAGCAGCTTTTCTCACAGGAACATCCACCCAATCACCCTTTCGTATGCTGCTTGCCACTCTGTCCGTGAAGCTTTTCCAAAGTGCCAATTTCAATGTGTCATCTTGCTCAGAGCCTTGCATGGAAGAGTGGTTGATTAGCACCTTAGCCAAAAGCACTGAGGTTTTGTTTGGCACTGTGCACCCAGTGTAACCCTTCTCCAGAATCCTCAACAGAAAGTGTTCTTCCAGCTTAAGAGACAATGCTCTGTTTCCCACAATAGAGTTCAGAAGGTCAAAGCTACCCTTGCTGAGCTGGGCCACTATATCCGAACTGGCCTGTACATCAACAATCTCATTTGAGCTGTGGAAGAAAATTTCTAATATTAAATCTATGCCCTCCTCATTCATGTGTCTCTGAGCTGATTGGCATATCCATGTTTGACAACCTGAGCAAAAGATGCAATCCGTTAAAAAGGTCAGCACATCAACCACTGCTTGCAAAGTTGTGTCACGAAACACACACGGTCTATTTTCTGATACACTGGACTGAGCATAAGGCTCATTGCTCGAAGGCTGCCTGCTTGATTCTGAAAATAAATTTCCAAATAGGGCCTCCTCTTCACAAGCTACAGATGGGGTTTCTGCTGGAGTTCCAATACGGTTTTCTTTCTTGTAAAGCAAAGCTTTCTCAGTTGCAGGCCTTGCTTCCATACCTACCGTGTAGAGCAGACTTACACCATCCAACAAGTCAGGCAACCAAGCTCTGTCACTTGGGAAAACCATTTGTATCATCTCACTCTGGCTCCTCCCAACAGCAAGATCAAAATCCTGAGATCGAAGCTGCAACTTGAGAGCCTGACCAATATTGCCTCTGTGTCCATTCCTCCTCATATGACCAACAAAATTATTCTGCCAGTTATGAGCAAGCATAGCCCTGATAACACCAAAAATGTAGGAAACAACCTGAGGTTCAAGCACAACAGGTAGTTTCTTCTGTGAAAGGCCCTTGCCTCTCTTTGATTTAGCCGCAACTAGTGCGTCAACAGCTGAAGCAGCTATATATAATCTAAGGTTCTGAGTAAGAAAATTATCCAGACCAACAGCCTCAGCAAGTGCAAGAACACCGCCAAAAAATGTTGCATAGCAACAGTTTTGGTGATCAGTCTCCTCCAACTTCAAAATGAATTCATGCATAAGAAGCTGTGGTGTCCAACCTGTCAATTCCACTAGGCGGTTCAATAAATCCTCTGGGTATGGAAACCCTGAAACAACCTTTGATAAGGAGCATAAAAGCCTCAGCATCCTGGATATTAAAGCCAGCCGAATCTGTACTTGTTTCTCTCCATCTTCACAAGATTCAAAATCAAAATTTGCTAGCAAACCTCCACATGCACCTAGTAGCTCTCTATGGATGCCAGCATGTCTGACAGCAAAGTGCTGTGTAGCAGACTGCATGTTTGAAAGCTCAGAGTTGCATTTCTCCACATCAGGCACTCCCAGCTCCAAAGGCTCATCGCTAGCTAAAAGAATAATTATATCTTCCGAAATCTCAACTGTTTCCTGACTACCTGAAGCTTAAATAACAAAAACACGGTAAGATGACAAAATATATTGGTAAAAGTTGCCATCATACACACAAGGGGCAATGAAGCATACAACCAAAAAGAAGAAATGCATTACCATCTGTAAAACAGTCGACACCATGGCTTTGGGTGAACTTCTGAAAAGAGACATCCACAGTATCACCTGTATGTAAGCCTTGCAGTAACTCTTTTGAGAAATTCAGACACACAGGTGCATACTCTTTCGTTTTTCCTTCATCAACTGCTAGCTCCATGAGAAGTAACAGTTTGTTGTAAATCTGCAAAGTTATCAAATGCATGTAGCATGTTCATTCACAAAAACTTGCATAAACTAAATGCAATACTTCTCCATGACCCATAAGCAAACAGGCATGTCACTGTTCTTGCCATGCTTGATATACTCAATAGAAGCCCATCTGTTCCCTACCTGCTCATCTGAGGGGCTCAGTTTTTTATTAGTCTTCACCAAAATGGCAAGATTCTTGAAAGCTTTAACGCACAGCTCAACAGCATTGAGAAAGACTCCCTCGACAGGCTCTGTTATGCCATCTTCTGCGAAAAAAGGTACAAATCGTTACAAAACCAGTCAGCTTCAGAACAACAAAAAATACTAGCAACAAAAAGTACAGCAAAAACTGGCAAAAATATAGTAGCAATAGGTACTCCAAGTTTCCGACTATATTCATTTGTAAAAACTGCCTTTTAAGGACTGATACAGTACATACACACGGACAAAAAAGCTGTGCTAGTCATAAAAACTCAACAACAAACACTGCCTAGACTCTAATCCTGCCAAACTAACAATCAAATAGCATAAACAAGCCTGGCCTGCCGCTTTCCCTTCAATGCAACAAAATAAATAAAGAAATAAGTGTAATGACCCTCATCAAACTCTATCCCTGCATGCTAGCCATCAACATGCGAAATGTAATGATCCTGTCCATGCCATGTTAGGCATCAAGATTGCATTCGCAACATTAGCAAACAGTGTATTAACTCTTTCACCGCCATTTTATATAGTCATCAATTCTATCCCAGCCATGCTAGGAACCAGCATGAAACAAGAAAACATCTAATATCTCCCTGCCACGCTAGGCATCAACAAACAGTATTTGCCTATCATGCTAGCCATTGTATGGAGTGTTTCCATAGAAAGCTGACCATCCTGATGGCAAAAAGGTCTCTGAAACATGCAACTACCTTTCCAGCCAAGGAAAGCTTTGCTCCAAGTGCAAAATTAAAAGAAAATTCGTCGCTTTACGACCATTCTCAGCTAGAGAAATACTACACAGCTATGCTTTCTCAACCTTTAGCTGAGATCTTTGGAGGGTACTATCACAATGCAAAGGTCATAACAGCCTTAAACGTGTAATCAGAAGATCAAAGAGAATGTAAAAAATCAACCGCAAAGAAGGGGGATCGGAAAACCTAATGGAAGATAGAGGTAATGGACAATCGCAGCTTCCGTGATGTTGAGGACGAAATCGAGCTGTGAGGGGCTCCAGTGTCGGTGATGGTGCTCCGAAGGTCTGCTACTACTGTTGCTGACCTCGGCCGCTTCATGTATCTGAGCTTTTTCCTCCTCCTGCTGCTGCTGCAGGTGCGGAAGCTGCAACTGCGATGGGAGATACGCAAGCAGCGAGGCCAGGCAACGAAACGCACGCTGCAGAGAAGGATCGGAGACGCTCTGCGATGAGGATGAGGATGATGGTGATGATGATGAAAAACTTCCATGGTTATGGAAGGCATCCACCAAGGGCTGCAATTCGGCCATGGAGAGGCGATCTAGACAGGCATTAGAGAAAAGCCTTTTGCCTCTCTTTTAACGGAGAAAACCTGGCTATTGCGGTGAAATGAAAAGAAATCTCTGGGAGATGGTGATGGTGATGGCTTTTCCTTTAGCTTTCTTCCAGAGGCGGTGAAGGGGAAGATACTGCTCCCATTGAAACACACACACTACCGAGCAACCGAAGGCCCAAGTCTTACAAAGAAAAGTCCGCCAACTGTTATGGCTCTCGCGTGTGACCGCCTTCTTGCTATGTGACCGCCCGCTTGCGTTTATCTTTAAAGTTGATTCCTGCCTTGAGAGAGAAGTGTGTGCGCGCCTTGCAATTCTTTTTTTTAAAAAAAAATATTTATAATATTAAGAGCTGAAAGCCAAGTTATAAAGCACTGATTTGACTTACAAGAGCAACAAAAAGAACTTATACCCCAAGCCTAATCCAACTCATACTTCTTACAATTAAGCAGTTTGCAAAGCAAATCCCATCTTTCATCCTCCCAAACAAATGAAGATTGACTACAGGACACATGGCAACTGCATGCAAGCTATCACCATGGGTTCAGTGGTATATCCTTTTGGGGGAAGCCTTTCCAATACATGCTTGCTTGTCCAAACCTTAGTTCCCAAGGGATTTTCAACAAAGGCCACAAATATATATATAGGGTGCTTTTCCTTGAGGTACCAAGAGGGTTAAAATTGTGGGACCCCTAGGTTAAAGAAAGAGTTACCATTGGCTCTAGACAACCATCCCATTGTGAGATTCAACACTTCCTTCCATTTGCCACATAAGAAGCTACATAATGGGGAGTTTGTGATCTTGAGAGGGGCAAAAGGAAATAACTTGTTTCTCAAGTTAAGTCCCATCCACATGCCCTTCTGGAGGACAAAAGAATCCTCAACCACCTCTCTAAACATTTTAGCCCATTCTTTGGTGATATGGTTTCTCATATTGAAAATGTTCATGAGTTCGTTAATGTATTTAGTGAGGAATTACATAGCTACACTATTGCATCGTGCTTTCTCTCAGATAACGTGAGCCACAACCTAAACTCAGGCATTGCTCTCTCTCTCTCTCTCTCTCTCTCTCTCTCTCTCTCTCTCTCTCTCTCTCTCTCTCTCTCTCTCTCTCCTAGATCTCGAATAGCCTAGAAGGCCTCCAGCTCCCTCCACGTGTCACCTTCAGATTTCTTTTTTTTTTAAGTCAATTAACCTTTTGCCTAAGGACTTCCCATGACTTTCCCCCTTCCAAACTAATTAATTAATGCCCAAACAAAATTGGGCATCCATATTCACAACGCACTATCAGGTTTATTGGAATTAGGGTTGCAGGAAAGCACACAAAGCTTGGAGAAGAAGAAGCAAGAATGCACACAACACACAATGTATTAGATTGTGTCAATGTACAAAAGATAAGTTAGCCCTAGAAGGATGGGCGTATATACAAGCCGGGGGAAAAAACCCCCTAAAGAGGGAAAAAGTGCCCCGGCGGTCCTAAATGTGTTCACACACATCACTGCCTATATATATATGGCAACAAATCCCCCCTGGGAGTGATGGTGTGAACGAGAGCTGGCACTCATGTATAGGGGAGTGCCATGCCCGAAGTAGATCAGTCTACAAAGGGGAGCAAGCCCAAAGCTTTGCGGAAAGCTTCGAACTTCTCTCGAGGAAGCGCCTTTGTGAAAAGATCGGCGAGGTTGTCCTGTGTTGGCACATAGGCCAAGCTGATCTCTCCTGCTGAGAGTCTCTCCCTGACATAGTGATAATGCACCTCAATGTGCTTTGTGCGAGCATGAAAAACTGGGTTTCTCGCAACTGCCAATGCACTCTGACTGTCAATGAAGATAGAGGTGGCAGACTCCTGTCCAACACCCAAGTCAACCATAAGCCGTCTGAGCCACACACACTCAACCGTAGCTGTGAAAGCTGCCCTGTACTCAGCTTCACAACTAGAAGTGGCCACAGTAGGTTGCTTCTTGCTCAACCAAGATATGCATGAGCTACCGAGCATGAAACAAAAACCACTTATTGACACTCTTGTGTCATAGCAACCAGCCCAATCTGAGTCCGAAAAAGCATGTAAATCTGGCGGCAACGATCCTCCCTTGGGATAAAACAACCCAAGATGTATGGTGCCACTCAAGTAGCGAAAGATGTGTTTAACTGCCTTCCAATGCTGAGACCCTGGACTATGCATAAACCTGCTCACCTGTGAGACTGCAAACTGAATGTCCGGCCTCGTAATGCATACATAAATGAGGCAACCAACAGCTGTCTGATAGAGTGTGACAACAAAGTGATCTCCAGCATCATGAAGACTCAACTCCATTGGAGTAGCAATAGGCTTGCAGTCTTCAAGGCCAAATCTCCGCAACAATGTCTCAATATACTTTGTCTGACACAAAGCAATACCTCCATCACACTGCTTAAATTGTATCCCCAAATAATGATGCAAATGCCCCAAATCTGACATCTCAAAAGAGGCATTCAAATGAGCCTTAAAATCAGCAATATGACTTTCATTTGGTCCTGTGAGCAGCATGTCATCGGCATAGAGAGCAATGATTAGATGTACATCATCCACACATTTAACATATAAAGTGCTTTCTGTTGGACTATTCTGAAAACCATGTGCAGTCAAATATGCATGTATCTTTTCATACCAAGCTCGTGGAGCTTGCTTTAAACCATATAAAGCCTTTTTCAACCTGCACACTTTGTTTTCCTGCCCTTTTTGAACAAAACCACGAGGCTGCGATACATACACCTCCTCATGCAAATCTCCATTCAAGAACGCAGTCTTTATGTCCAACTGATGTACATTCCAACCATTATGAGCTGCCAATGCACAAATGCTACAAATGGTAGTCATACGACAAGTGGGAGCAAAGGTCTCATCAAAATCAATGCCCTTTTCTTGAGCATAACCCTTTGCAACAAGTCTAGCCTTATAGCGATCAACACTGCCATCTGGCTTTCGTTTCAACTTAAAAACCCACTTACATCCAATGGCCTTTTTACCAATAGGCAAATCACATAAAGACCATGTACCATTCTTCATTATAGCATCATATTCACTTTGCATTGCAGCCAACCAATTTTCTGATTTTTGTGCCTCATCAAATGAAAGAGGTTCTTCCTCTTCACACATACTAGACACAGCCAAAGCATAACAATCTGATGCATAAGAGGCATGCTGAAAACCTGAACGAGTACGACTAGATATAGGTGCATCAATTTTACTATCACGCAAGGTTTGCACCAGCCATTTAGGCATACCTCTAGCCTGCTCATTTTCAGCCCTATCCTCAGAAATTACATCCTGTAAATCTGCATCAGAAATGGGCTGATCATGATGTCGTTTGATATCTGCATAGGCTGAATATTTGCCTCATCCCGTGAGCTCACACCTTTGGTACATGATAACAAAGGCTGCACAGCATCTTCCATAAAAATAACATCTCGACTAATCAAGATACGCTTTGACTGCGGATGATACAATCTGTAACCATTGCTCTCAGCACTGTAACCAACAAAAATGCATTTGACAGCCTTATCATCTAATTTTCTGCGTTGTTGCACAGGCACTAAAGCATAGGCCAAGCAACCAAAGGCATGCAAGTGACCAATAGAAGGCTTCCTGCCATGCCAAGCTTCGTATGGAGTAACAGACTGCAAGGCCTTAGTGGGACACCTATTGAGTACATATGCAGCACACATGACAGCCTCAAGCCAAAACGCATGTGGCAGAGCTTGGCTCTTGACCATACATCGTGCCATCTCCATAAGTGACCTGTTTTTTCTCTCAGCAACACCATTTTGCTGAGGGGTATACGGCACTGTACATTGGTGTTTTATCCCACGACTAGCCAGAAATGCATCAAACTCTTTAGACAAGTACTCCCCCCTTGATCAGAACGGAGGGTGCCCACAGTACAATTGGATACATTTTCAACCATAAGAAAAAACTGTTTGAAGCACAAAAACACTTTGGACTTTGCCTTCAGTGGATATACCCATGCATGCCTTGAGTAATCATCAATGAAAGTCACGAAGTACAAGTGTTTACCAAATGACGGAGTTTGCATAGGCCCACATACATCACTATATACAAGTTGCAATTTGCGAGTGGCCCGCACAAAACCATCCTTTGGAAACGCAGAACGCTGCATTTTGCCCAAAATACAGCCTTCACAAACATGTTTCAATGGTGCCTCAAGAGGGGGCAATGAAGCAACCATATCAAATTTCTGCAAACGCAGCAAACTAGCAAAGTTCAGATGACCAAAACGAGCATGCCATAGTTTTGCATCTGAAACTGCCTTTTCATCAGAAACTACATTTGTTGAATCTTCCACACACTTGTCATAAGAATTGAGCCTATACAGCCCACGAAACAAGGTGCCAGATGCAATAATCGTATCACCAGAAGTGAAATCAGGAACATTACATCTGTCATCCACAAATTTGACTACAAATCCCAGTCTAGCAAGCGCACGAAACAAGGTGCCAGATGCAATAATCGTATCACCAGAAGTGAAATCAGGAACAGTACATCTGTCATCCACAAATTTGACTACAAATCCCAGTCTAGCAAGCGCAGAGACAGACAATAGATTCTTCTTTATCCCTGGCACATACAAAGCATCTGAAAGTGTGAAAGCGCTGCCATTTGCAGCAGTAAGCATAATTTTACCAACGCCCTTCACTAGGTAAGAAGCATTATTGGCACATGTGACAGTATTCCCATTCGAGACAACTTCAAGACAAGTGAACATATCACGATGTGGGGTAATGTGCTTTGTAGCACCACTGTCAAAATACCATACATTAGAGTCAACAGAAACTGCCAAACATGCATCATGTACAGATGGGTCATACTGGCAATACACGCTAAACGCCCATTCTGTATCCTGCACAACATTTGCAGAATCTGCATTTGTAGAAGCATCCGCTATTGTGGCTGCATTTGACTCTTTCTTCTTTGCCTCTTTAGCCTTTAGCTTAAGGCAATTCTTAATGACATGATCATTTGCCTTACAATAGTTGCACCTGGTCTTTTTCTTGCCTTTATCAAGAGCCTTCTCAGACTTATTGTTGCTACCTGTGGAAGGAGAAGAAGTTGCAGACCTACTAATAGGAGAAGAAACAGTGGAAGGGGCTGCCTTACCACTTCTTCTCTGCTGCTGGGCAGCAATAAATGCTTGATCAACTGCACGCTGCCTGGACTGCGCTTCTTGCAAGAGCTTGTTGACTAAAGTATCATACTTGACAGCATCAGGTCTGTCCTCAGTAAGAAGTCTCCACGTGGAAACAAAAGTCTGATATGTCTCAGGTAAAGCATCAAGAACAGTTTGCACAAGAGAATGATAAGGAATAATCTCACCTGCAGAAATCAACTGTTCTTTGAGATCTTTAATCTCAGCAAGAAAAACATTCACGTCATCATCTTCCTGCATAATCTTCAATTCTAGCTCTTTACGCAGGTAAGAGATTTTTGCCTCGTTACGACCTGCATACAAACCAGCTAGAATATCCCAAGCCTGTTTTGCTGTTTTAGCTGAACGAATATGTGGGGTGATGTTACGTTTGACAGAAAGTGCAATCAAGGCATGAGCCTGCGCATCTTTACCATCCCAACGAGCTTGTTCAGCACTGGGTAAAACAGCAGCAATAGTAGAGCTGCTAGAACCTGCAACATCCTCAATAGATCCTACATCCATAGAACCTGGACGTACATCCATACCCTGCACAATGTTCCACACTCCTTTTGCAACCAAAACATGCTGCATCATGTATGCCCAAAGTGGGTAGTTGCCGTCTCCATCCAGTTTGTCTTCAGCAGACAACATGCAAAATACATCATTGCTATTATCAGCCATGGCCACTGACTGAAACTGATGCAAAAGCTGCCTGTAATGAAGCAAAGCTTGAACAGAAAACAACTCGTGCTATGTAGCACGGTCCACAATAGAATACGTATACCTGTTTTGCAGAAAACTGCACTGTCAAAATTTCTGCAAAAAATGACGAAAACACCTGTGCAGAACTTGCAATGCAAAAACGGAGCCCGAAACGACCTCAGATGCGATTTCTGAGAACGCAAAGCTCTACGGGATTATTTGCAGAGTATAGGGACCTGCAAGCGATCGTGAAAGCTCACCTCAATCGGAGAACGTGAGTTGGAGGGTACTGGCGGCATAGCCCTGGGAGCCGATGCCTACTCTGATACCAATTGTTGGAATTAGGGTTGCAGGAAAGCACACAAAGCTTGGAGAAGAAGAAGCAAGAATGCACACAACACACAATGTATTAGATTGTGTCAATGTACAAAAGATAAGTTAGCCCTAGAAGGATGGGCGTATATACAAGCTGGGGGAAAAAACCTCCTAAAGAGGGAAAAAGTGCCCCGGCGGTCCTAAATGTGTTCACACACATCACTGCCTAGATATATATGGCAACAAGGTTAATGGTTCATTTGCATTATAGAAACATAAAAAACTTCATGAAACGACTTTAGAAAATTTAATTCTCATTGCTCATTAACACACTAACAAGATTTCTCTAAGAAGTGCACCTTTCAGATTTTTTAGACTAATTGTTAGGAACAATGCGATGGATACTCCAATCATGGAATATAGAAGAAGCCTCTCTCACAATCCTTACAGAGCATGTTAACCAACATTGGTTTTTGATTGAGTTAATTATTTTGAGTACAATAATGAATCTTTTGTGTGTATATGTGTGTGTGTGTGTGTGTGTGTGTGTGTGTGAGAGAGAGAGAGAGAGAGAGAGAGAGAGAGAGAGAGAGAGAGAGAGAGAAAAGACCATACATAGGGCAGAGAGGTGGCACAATTCTCTCTTTCAGTTTATAAACATAGGGGAATGTGCCCTTCCCCTATTTAGAAAATCACTTTTAGTGTTGAAAGTGCAGAGAATGGATTCTTTTTGTGACAACATGTAGATTGTCAGATGCTCGAACTTCTTTTAATGCCTTTTAGTGTCCACGCAGTTCCTTCTTGCTATCTCAAATGCCTAAAGGTGTAGGAATACAAAAAAGTATTAGATGATTAAAAGAGAAATGAGATTCTGGACATACTTATTGCCAATGTATCCAGTGTGGAATACTTGTTGCCAAAATGGATCTATTGTGTGGAATAGATGTAGCCTTGTTTACCCAAAGCTAAAAAGTGAAACTGCCCTTATGTAATCCTAATCCATCTTTGCCTAAATGTAGCAAGCACTTTAATGACTCCATCCAAAGCTCTTGCATGACTTAGATTCATCTTTCTTCCTATTTTGCATGCGCTACCATAATAGCTTTTTTGTTGATTATTAGCAGTACTTCATTCTAACACTTGCTTAAAGATTCAATACTATCTAGAGATTACATGTTATCTTTCAAACATTAGTTAAAATAGTTGGCGATGCTTGCTCGGTTGCCAAGCTAGCCACATTAGTTGTGTTGGTGGTGATTTTGACATACTCAATATCATCACTCACAAACATTATAACAATCCAAATTTTTGCATGTAAGATTGCTTCACATAGCATCACCTTCACACCACATCAAGATGGACACCCCTAGCAAGACAGCCATTTAGAAGCACATGATGGGTTATCCACAAGTAGACATGAGAATGCACCATCCCTCATCTTGCCTAACTCACTCACTCTCACCCAAATCCCCAAAGACTATATATAAGGTTCCAAATTTTTGCACGTGAGATTGCTTCATATAGCATCTCCCTTCACACCATGTCAAGGTGGATACCCATAGCAAGATGTAGTCGTTTAGAAGCACATGATGGGACATCCATAAGGGACCAGGCATGAGAATGCACCATCCCTCATCTTGGCTAGCTCAGCATGCCATTATGTACCAATGTGCACCCCTCACTCACATCACCTTCTCACCCTGATGCCGCCAACGTGAGCACCGGTTGATGCCCATACTTATCGTGCATGCACAATTAAGACCACGTTGTGGCTTGTGCATTATCATATTGAGTTAGTGGTGCACTTGACCTTGCCATGCCACCGTTAAATTTTTCCTCAACTAGCTCACCAACCCATTATTTTGTTCACAATGTAAATTGGATGTAGCCTTGTAAGTTCAAGGTTATGATCAGGGAAAGCAATGACATGAAAAAAGTTTGTTTCTTTTTTTACGGCTAAAGCACATGATCCCATGCTAGAAACTAACGTGCCAATAGTTGAATACCTAGGACATAAAGAGAAGCTAGCAATAAGAAGGCTACATTAACGATGGTTGGTGGAAGCACTTACAACCGTGAGAGCTCGAGAGTTTTTACAAGGTTAGTAATAAGCTTGGTTTCCCAATAGCCCTAGCACAATGACAATCAAGGTAGTCTTTGCCAATATCACTTGATGGAGATTAATGTGCATGCCTTTGAAAAGCTTGGTTTCCCAATAACCCTAGCACAAGAATAATCAAGGTAGTCTTTGTCAATATCACTCAATGGAGGTTAATGTGCATGCCTTTGAAAAGCATATGCAAGATAAGAAAGTGGAGCCATCAGCTGCTTAAGAACAACACCATCAAGAAACACCAGACAGCCTATGCATCTAGCATGGGGTTAGAGGTGCAACAACATGCCAGATACATATGAAAGAGGCGAGAGCTTAGGTGTTAGTGAAGCTCATTCAGAGCAATACATATGGAGCATTCTTTTGCAAGTTATAGCAACCAACTTAAACAAGTAAAGGTGTTGAGAGGAGCTTGTTCTAAGGCTATGCATATGAAGCATTCTTTTAAAGGTTACCTACATAACCAACTAAAACAAGAAAGGAGAGGAGGAATACCTGCATAACCAACTAAAACAACAAGTAAAGAGAGGAATACCTGCATAACCAACTAAAACAAGTAAAGAGAGGAATACCTGCATAGAGACAACCTACAAGGAAGAGAAGTGTTACAAGCACCGAGCACTGATCAATACAGAAGAGAAGTGTTGCTAGCACTGATTAATCTAGTAGCATGCACTAAATTGAAATGACACTACTTTTCAAAGCCCTTGCCTTTTTTTTCGTAGCTAGTTCATTCATTTTTTTTTTTTGCTTTTTATTAGCCAACTTGATGATGCAAAGTGGCTCATTGAGGATGCAAGTTTTCCATCGCCGTTATTATGCTACCGAAGTTTTAAAAATGTAAGCACAAGCAAGCGTGTTTATACATCATGACAGATAGAGTGTTGTTGTTTGTTTTTTAATTTTTTAAGAAAAGATGGGTATGGTAATAAGGCCCACACCTACTCATCATAGCTACTAAAAAAGCACCCACCCCCTTCCCAAACCCACCCACTTGCACCTATTGATGTAACCAAATTTCCAATGGACAAGTCTTGATATGACAAGTAGTTAACCGTGTATTTTAATCACAATTATTAGATGTAGCCAAAATTTCCAATGGATAAGTCTTGATGATTGGGTTTCTCTACTTTGTATGAGTCGTGAAGGGTTCTCTGCTTGGATGTCCCCCAAAATATGATAAATAATCTTATGTATTATTATTTTTAAAGCCTTATTTTTATAAAAGACTATGGATTCTCTCATCCCTACTTAGAAACAAGGGGTATCTTTGCTTTGAGGCGCTGATGTAAGTTGTCTTTTGTCTCTCTAATCAAGATATGACCTCTAAGTCTTTTGCACTGAGCCATGCTTATTAGCCTCTGAGCCATGTTCATGAGCCTCTAAGCCATGTTCATGAGCCTCTGAGCTAGTTATGGGGACATGGCGTGTTTCTTTTCTAGTATTAGAGGACAGGAACTATTGAAGGCCACTCTAGCATCTTCACCTTTACCTTCACTCCAAAGAGGGGTTTATTGGATATTTGGAGCTTCAGTGTCTGAACACTCCCTATGAGTGTATGTGTGTGAACACCTCTTAAAGGTGAATGTGTGTAAGCATGTGTGAACAAGGGCTTTTAGCCACTTAAGTGTTTGTGTGTGTAAGTAGTGATGTCACTGGTATAGCCAAGTGTCACTGCCCTAGTGAGTAGAGCATTGAGAAAGATGAGGGATTATGCCTATAAAAGCATTGTACCTTGTGAACTTCAGATCAATCAATACTAGCATTACATTATACTACTATGCAATCATCAGCTCTCAGTTACATGACACACTCCCTTTTTCTTCTGCACATACACTATGGAGGCCCATCATCCTCCATAGCTCTCATAATTTTCATATTTGGAATCGAACTTAAGCATCAATGTTCTACACAAGCCTCTTAAGTATCTTATAGTTTATCAAATACATGGTAGTTCAGAATGCTTTAGGCTTTCAAGATTCCTTAGTTCATGTGTTTTGTGTTATTTCTATTTTTACCACCTCTCTTTATTTCCATGTCGAAGGGGTATTTTTTAAGAAAGGTTTGACTCGTACCCTATATTGACCCATGACCCATGACCCATTCATAACATTGGATACTACTAGGAAGCATATAATGAGTTTGGCTTCTTCTTTTTTTCATGTTATGTAGATTTTGTTCATAATAGATTCAACATAGAGTAGAGTTTGTATTTAAAATAAGTTTGTCAAGGTCCTATAAAAGCCTATTATGTGAAAGGAGCTTGTACATGAAGATTTTCTCTGTCCATATTAATCAAATAAATAGAAGAATTCAAGTACTATGAACAAAACATCAATCCTTGCACCAAGCATATAACAAACACTGTGTGAATATAAAAAGATAGAAATTTCTCTCTTAGAGTATTTAATTATTCATTTATCAATTACTCATAGAATTTAAACATAAAATTTAAGAGAATTCTAATTTTGAAATAAAAATTCTTTATACATCTATTTATGCATAAAAATAAACTTCAATGGGAATAACACTTTGATTTAAAAAAAACCTTTTATGCATCTATTTATGCATAAAATCAAATTTAATAGGAATAACACTTTTAAAATAAAAATAATTTCTTTATGCATCTATTTATGCATAAAAATCAATTTTCATAAGAATAACACTTTTTATAATAAAAAATTTCCTTTATGCATCTTTTTATGCATAAAAATAAAATTTAATAAGAATAACACTTTTATCATAAAAAAATTCCTTTATGCATCTTTCTATGCATAAAAATCAAATTTAATAAGAAAAACATTTTTGTAATTAAAAAACTCCTTTCTGCACCTTTTTATGCATAAAAATCAAATTTAATAAGAATAACACTTTTGTTTAAAAAAAATTCCTCTATGCATATTTCTATGCATAAGAATCAAATTTAATAAGAATCAAATTTCTATGCATAAGAATCAAATTTAATAAGAATGACACTTTTGTAATTAAAAAAATTCCTTTATGCAAAAAATCAAATTTAATAAGAATAACACTTTTATAATAAATAAATTTCCTTTATGCATCTTTCTATGCATAGAATCAAATTTAATAAGAATAACACTTTTGTAATTTAAAAAAAAAATCCTTTATGTATCTTTCTATGCATAAAAATCAAATTTAATAAGAATAACACTTTTGTAATAAAGAAATTCCTTTATGCATCTTTCTATGCATAGAAATAAAATTTAATAATTAATATCAATGATATCCATGCATATTCATAGATGAATATGTACATGGAGTAATTAGAATATTTCTTTTAGATGCAAAAATGATGGGAATTACTCTTTTGGAATAACATAAAAACAAACTTTCTTTTTCACAAAATTCTAGAAAATTTTGCCATAACCTCCTTTGTGTGGCTGACCATTTCTCATTTTTATCTTTCTTCACTTAACTTAATTAACCCAATTTAGAATTATAGAACTCTAATCTACACAATTTTCTAAATTCATGAGAGTAAACAATTAATTAATCACTTAGTTAATCTTTCTAGGATTAAGAAAGGTTGAAATGTAAAGAAGAGAAGGGGGTGGCCTTTTCATCAAAGGCATAGCTTTTGAATTTAATTCAATCATTTGCAAAACATAAAAATCAAGAAAACCATAGATTTTTCATTAAAATTCATAAACAAAGTAAGAAAATTAGCTTACATGGAGCTTGTAAGCTCTCCTTTGGCTTGAGGGATTCAGGGTTCTACTCTTGTTTGAAGCAATAGTGGCCACCAATTCACTTTGGAGAGGATTAGGCCAAAAACAATTGAATTATTAAAAAAAATCAATGTAGATGCCTCAGGACAGGAGTAGAGTAATAGTGCATAAACACCATTAAGCTTTTACAAAGGGGGAGGCTTCTATTTATAGGAAAAAGTGAGCCTCTAACCAAGCAAACTGATTCTAGAATTTTCCAGATCAGTTTGGTCAATTTTTGACCATTTTTGGGTCAGTTCAGCCAGTTCAGCTTACTTTTTGGATCTAGATGAAAATATCTCATTTTATTGATTAAAAATTGGGGGTAATGATGAGAAAAAAGCCGTCTACTGCATGAGGGGAGATCCCCACACTAAGGTGTCAAAATTCGGTTTTTTAATTCTTTTCTTTGGTCCTTAGTCCACTCTTCATCTTATGTAAGAATTTACTCATTTTTGGGGGGTTTTCCTTCTATTCTTCAATTTATCTCCTCCCTATATTTGCATTAATCTAATTGGCCTATCAAACCTTTGTTTGGACCTTAATCCAAAATTTTTTGAAAACAGGGGCCCTTAGGCTAAGGTCTTTTGTGCACATTTTTATAATTTATTTCTAATACACCTTAGAAATTTCTTTTTAAACTTCTGTTTCGGGGGAATTTATTTTAATAAGAAGGGATATTTTTCCATCCAAAGATATCTAAAAATTGAATTACCTCTCTCTAGGCCAAAACAAGTAGAAACAAGATCTTTTATTATTCTGAAAAGGGGATAGATTATAGGGGAAGAAACTAGACATCTTGAGGGGTTGGGGAGGAATCTTACATCCTCTCCCACTTGAAAAACACGAGATGTCCTCATCTCGCAAACTGGGGGTAATCCCGCATCAGTTCAGCTTCTTTCTCCCAGGTGGCATCTTCAAAAGGATAGAACTTCCATTTAAATAATAATTCTCTCAAAATTCTGTTCCTGAGAACCTTCTCTCGAACATTAAGGATTTCTTCAAGTTGGAGTTCCATCTGCCCTTGGGTTGAAGAAGTTAAGAGTTCAACATTAAGCACATGATTCGGGCTTGGTACATACTTCTTAAGTAGGTTGACATGAAATGCATTATGTACTTTGAGATGAGGAGGCAGAAGAAGTTCATAGGCTAAGTCACCTTACTTTCTTTGTAATTAGATGTGGCCCACAGTATCTGGGGGATAACTTCTTGTACTTCCCAAGAGATAGAGAACTTCTTTTGGGGCGTACTCGAATGAAGACCATATCTACTTCTTCGAATTTCTGCCAGACCTCTTCTTATCTACATACTGCTTCTGCTTTCCTGCATAAGTAGGGTAGCAATAGGCCAAAGAATCTATCCTGCATGATCTTCTCTCTTGCTTCATTAATCAATGGATTTGACACCACTGTGATTGCAAGCAAGGAGGCTTTTCTGATGAGCGCATATGCTACCAAATTTTCTTTGCCTAGGTGGTACTTGATTTCAAAGACAAATTTCTGCAGGGTCTGCATCCACCTTCTTTGGCACATGTTGAGATCCTTCTGAGTGAAGATCCGCTTTAATCTCTGATGATCTATCATCAAAGTGAATCTTTGACCCAGTAGGTAATGTAACTTCAAGGCATAGACTACTGAAAGTAGCTGGAGGTCATGGACAGCATATATTCTCTCATGCGTTTTGAGTTTTCGAGATTCATAGGCCACTATATGACCTTCTTGCATGAGCGCACCTCCCAGGGCAAAACCACTAGCATTAGTTATTATTACTACCTCAAAGGGTAGAGATAAATTTGGTAACTTGACAACGGGATTGGTTACCAAGGCAGTCTTTAGCTTATCAGAAGCGCTGACACCTCGCAGACCATTGAAATGAGGTATTCTTCTTAAGAAGATTAGTCAAGGGGGTGGGGGGAAGCTATGAGAGCATACTTAGGTATAAAAATTCTATACTAACTAGTTAATCCTAAGAATCCCCTGACTTCTTTCACTATCTTTGGTTCAGGCCAATCTATGACTGCTTGGACTTTTGCAGAATCTAGGGAAATTCTCTCTTTGGATACCAGAAAGCCCAAGTATTCAACATGGTCGACAAAGAAAGTGCATTTGCTCTTTTTTGCAAAGAGTTGGTGCTTCCTTAGAATCTCAAGAACTTTACGGACGTGAGCTTCATGGTCAGCTGCATTCTTTGAGTAAATCAAAATATCATCAAAGAAAACAAGAACAAAATCATCCAAGTATTCTCTGAGAATGTCCTGCATTAGGCGATTGAATGAAGCTGGGGCATTTGTCAATCCAAATGGCATGACTGTAAGTTCATAGTGCCCATAGCGAGTATTGATGGCTGTCTTTGGAATATCTTGATCATTAATCCTGATCTAGTAATACCCTGATTTGAGATCTATCTTTATGAAGATCTGGGCTCCATTTAGCCTATCCAGAAGCTCATCAATTCTGGGGATAGGATACTGTCAGCTGATTGAGATCTCTGTAATCCACACAGAGTCTTAACGTTCCATCCTTCTTTTTCTGAAAGAGAACTCGCGCTCCCCAAGGTGAAACACTGGGTCTTACAAACCCTTATTCTAATAGCTGTCTAAGCTGCTCCTTGAGTTCAATGGCTTCAGAGAGGGACTGGCATTTTGTACGTGCGCTGGGCTACTGGCTGAGCTCTGGGGGTCAATTCTATCTCATGATCTACTTCCCGAATTAAAGGCATCTCAGGACCACCTCGTTGTCCCTCGCCCATCATACATTTTTCAATCATACCGAGGCTGGTCAAGACCTAGGGAGGCTTTGCTACGTGAGCTATCCTTTCAACACTCCCTCCAGCATTTTGGCGTAAGATAATCCTTTAAGAAAATAGAGTTTCTATGCAAGTTTTCAGTTTGATTTTCTTTTGAATACAAGGAGTATTTCTTGAATCAGTATCCCCAAAACTTCTTGATCGGAATTCTGAATTTCATACCACAATTCCTTGAACTCTATAACCTTCATCCACAGATCAATTCAAAGGGTCTCAAACTTAGTTTCAGATTTGGCAGGAGTTTTGAGTGTATTTTTCTAACTTGGTCGCACCTTCTTTCCTCGAAACTGACGAAAGAGTTTGGACTTGGTCATAGTCTGATTCAAGGTTTGAGTCGGATAAGATTTTTCCTGAACTATCTTTCTCGAAAAGGTTTGATAATTCAATTACTATTTTACTGAATTTCGTTCCTTGAATATTCACTTAACTGATTTCTAAATTACAATATGTGTGAATATAAAATGATAGAAATTTCTCTCTTAGAGTATTTAATAATTCATTTATCAACTACTCATAGAATTTAAAAGAATTCTAATTTTGATATAAAAATTCTTTATACATCTATTTATGCATAAAAATCAACTTCAATGAGAATAACACTTTTATATAAAAAAAACCTTTTATGCATAAAATCAATTTTAATAGGAATAACACTTTTAAAATAAAAAGAATTTCTTTATGCATCTATTTATGCATAAAAATCAATTTTCATAAGAATAACACTTTTTATAATAAAAAAATTTCCTTTATGCATCTTTCTTTGCATAAAAATAAAATTTAATAAGAATAACACTTTTATAATTAAAAAAATTTCCTTTATGTATCTTTCTATGCATAAAAATCAAATTTAATAAGAAAAATATTTTTGTAATAAAAAAATTCCTTTATGCACCTTTCTATGCATAAAAATTAAATTTAATAATAATAACACTTTTGTTTAAAAAAAATTCCTTTATGCATATTTCTATGCATAAGAATCAAATTTAATAAGAATAACACTTTTGTAATAAAAAATTTTCCTTTATGCAAAAAATCAAATTTAATAAGAATAACACTTTTATAATAAATAAATTTCCTTTATGCATCTTTCTATGCATAGAATCAAATTTAATAAGAATAATCCTTTATGCATCTTTCTATGCATAAAAGTCAAATATAATAAGAATAACACTTTTGTAATAAAAAAAATCCTTTATGCATCTTTCTATGCATAGAAATCAAATTTAATAATTAATATCAATGATATCCATGCATATTCATAGATGAATATATACATGGAGTAATTAGAATATTTCTTTTAGATGCAAAAATGGTGGGAATTACTCTTTTGGAATAACATAAAAACAAACTTTCTTTTTCACAAAATTATAGAAAATTTTGCCATAACCTCCTTTGTATGGTTGACCATTTCTCATTTTTATCTTTCTTCACTTAACTTACTTAACCCAATCTAGAATTATAGAACTCTAATCTACACAATTTTCTAAATTCAAGAGAGCAAACAATAAGAAGAGTTTAATTAATCACTTAGTTAATCTTTCTAAGATTAAGAAAGGTTGGAATATAATGTAAAGAAGAGAAGGGGGTGGCCTTTTCATCAAAGGCATAGCTTTTGAATTTAATTCAATCATTTGCAAAACATAAAAATCAAGAAAACCATAGATTTTTCATTAAAATTTGTAAACAAAGTAACAAAATTAGCTTACATGGAGCTTGTAAGCTCTCCTTTGGCTTGAGGGATTGAGGGTTCTACCCTTGTTTGAAGCAATAGTGGCCACCAATTCACTTTGGAGAGGATTAGGCCAAAAATAATTGAATTATTAAAAAAAATCAATGTAGATGGCTCAGGACAGGAGTAGAGTAACAGTGCATAAACACCATTAAGCTTTTACAAAGGGGGAGGCTTCTATTTATAGGAAAAAGTGAGCCTCTCACCAAGCAAACTGATTCTAGAATTTTCCAGATCAGTTTGGTCAATTTTTGACCATTTTTGGGTCAGTTCAGCTTTTTGTGGATCTAGATGAAAATATCTCATTTTATTGATTAAAAATTGGGGGTAATGATGAGAAAAAAGCCGCCTACTTCATGAGGGGAGATCCCCACACTAAGGTGTCAAAATTTAAATTTTTAATTCTTTTCTTTGGTCCTTAGTCCACTCTTCATCTTATGTAAGAATTTACTCATTTTTGGGGGGGTTTTCTTCTATTCTTCAATTTATCTCCTCCCTACATTTGGATTAATCTCATTGGCCTATCAAACCTTTGTTTGGACCTTAATCTAAAATTTTTTGAAAACAGGGGCCCTTAGGCACTAAGGTCTTTTGTGCACATTTTTATAATTTATTTCTAATGCACCTTAGGAATTTCTTTTTAAACTTCTGTTTCGGGGAAATTTATTTTAATAATAAGGGATATTTTTCCATCCAAAGATATCTAAAAATTGAATTACCTCTCTCTAGGCAAAAACAAGTAGAAACAAGATCTTTTATTATTCTGAAAAGGGGATGGATTATAGGGGAAGAAACTGGACATCGTGAGGGGATGGGAGGAATCTTACATCCTCTCCCACTTGAAAAACGCGAGATGTCCTCATCTCGCAAACTGGGGGTAATCCCACATTAGTTCAGCTTCTTTCTCCCAGGTGGCGTCTTCAAAAGGATAGAACTTCCATTTGACTAATAATTCTCTCATAATTCTGTTCATGAGAACCTTCTCTTGAACATCAAGGATTTCTTTAGGTTGGAGTTCCATCTGCCCTTGGCTTGAAGAAGTTAAGAGTTCATCATTAAGCACATGATTTGAGCTCGGTACATACTTCTTAAGTAGGTTGACATGAAATGTATTATGTACTTTGAGATGAGGAGGCAGAAGAAGTTCATAGGCTAAGTCACCTACTTTTTTTGTAATGAGATGTGGCCCACAGTATCTGGGGGATAACTTCTTGTACTTCCCAAGGGATAGAGAACTTCTTTTGGGGCGTACTCGAATGAAGACCATATCTGCTTCTTCGAATTTTCTGCCTGACCTCTTCTTATCTACATACTACTTCTGTCTATCCTGGGCAACTTTTATATCCTTGCGGATTGACTGCATCTGCTGCTCCATGTTGTCAAGCATCTGTCTGGACATCTCGACCCTAATTAATGGGCAGACCAAGTTAATGGTGTTAGGCAGTCTTGTCCATACAGAGCTTTGAAAGGGCTCATCCTGATACTTCGGTGATAAGAAGCATTGTAGGCGAATTCGACTAGGTGCAGATAGCTTAGCCACTTCTTAGGTTCCTTGCCACAGCATGACCGAAGTATATCTTCGATTACTTGGTTCACCCTTTTAGTTGTTTGACCATCAGTCTCGGGGTGGTAAGCTACGCTGAGATCCAAGAAAGTTCCTACTGCTTTGAAGAATGTAGTCCAGAATCTTGACGTGAATTTGGGATCTCGATCACTTACTATTCTCCTGGGTAGGCCATGCAATCTGAAGATTTCCTTGAGGAACACTCTGGCCACATCCACTGCAGTGTAGGTTTCTTTTACTGGAATCAGATGGGCAACTTTGGTTAGTTTGTCAACTACCACGAAGATGGAGTTGTAACCTGATTGCGCTGAAGGTAGTCCAGTAATAAAATTTATACTGATACATTCCCACTTCATCGGGGGGATGTCTAATGGATGTAACTTCCCAAGCATTTTTACTCTCTCAGCTTTGACTTTCTGACATATCAGGCATTGACGTACATGATTAAGTACATCCTTTTTTAGTCCAAGCCAAAAGAAGCTTTTCTTTACAGACATGTAGGTCTTGATGAAACCTGGATGTCCTACTATAAGGCTATCATGGGCTTCATTCAGAATTTGACCCTTAGTTCCCTCATCATTGGGAATGCATAGCCTGCTATTATAATACATAATTCCTTACTCCAGACTGTACCCTTGAACTGGGTTCAACTCTTGAGGAGTTTTGCTTTCCTGCATACGTAGGGTAGCAATAGGGCCAAAGAATCTATCCTGTATGATCTTCTCTCTTGCTTCATTAATCAATGGATTTGACACCACTGTGATTGCAAGCAAGGAGGCTTTTCTACTGAGGAAATATGCTACCAAATTTTCTTTGCCTGGGCGATACTTGATTTCAAAATCAAATTCCTGCATGGTCTGCATCCACCTTCTTTAGCACATGTTGAGATCCTTCTAAGTGAAGATCCACTTTAAGCTCTGATGATCTGTCATCAAAGTGAATCTTTGACCCAGTAGGTAATGTAACTTCAGGGCATAGACTACTGAAAGTAGCTCGAGGTCATGGACAGCATATATTCTCTCATGCGTTTTGAGTTTTCGAGATTCATAGGCCACTGCATGAGCTTCTTGCATGAGCGCACCTCCCAGGGCAAAACCACTAGCATCAGTTATTATTACTACCACAAGATAAATATGGTAACTTCACAACGGGATTGGTTACCAAGGCGATCTTTAGCTTATCAGAAGTGCGCTGACACCTCGCAGACCATTGAAACGGGGTATTCTTCTTGAGAAGATTAGTCAAGGGGGGGGGGGGAAGCTATGAGAGCATACTTAGGTATAAAAATTCTATACCAACCAGTTAATCCCAAGAATCCCCTAACTTCTTTCACTGTCTTTGGTTCAGGCCAATCTATGACTGCTTGGACTTTTGCAGAATCTGGAGAAATTCCGTCTTTGGTGGATACCAGAAAGCCCAAGTATTCAACATGGTCGACAGAGAAAGTGCATTTGCTCTTTTTTGCAAAGAGTTGGTGCTTCCTTAGAATCTCAAGAACTTTACGGATGTGAGCTTGTTAACCCATGATGGACATTGAGACATACTATGTTTTACGTCATTAATTTAAATATTCTGAGTCATGGGCCGGGCTTGTCGTCACCATATGTTAAGGATAAAGGGATTGGGTGATCGCCGATGAGAGGCGCACCTTGAATATCAGTAGGATAAGGGTTAGGATCGGCCGGCCATGTATGGGCGCCCAAGTGTGAACGGCCAAGTCACCTATAAGAGTCATATGTAACCCTAAAATCCTCATTCTCATGTGTTGTGAATACAAGAGTGCTCTTGCCTTATCTCCTTGGTTTCCTTCTCCTGCGTGTGTGTGAGAGAGAGAGAGAGAGAGAGTGAGAGAGCGATCGAGCGCACTGTGTAGCGGCACGGCGGTGGCGGCGAGGCGGTAGAGCGACGGCGGGCGGCGGCTCCTCCTTCATAGCTGCGACGCGGGAATCCTTCAAGGCGGCAGTTAAGCGGTGAGTGACACACCTTTGCATTCTGTTTTGAGCTTCCTTCCCTGGTTGTATGCTTGCAGCCATTCGTGGCTCGCATACGGTGTCCGGCAAGTCCCCAGCTACGACCTGTGCGGCAAAAGCGCACATTTTTGGCGCCGCTGCCGGGGAGTTGCCCTGCACCAAGCTCCAGTTTGCAGCTCGGCTGCTGCGTGAAGTTTAATCTACACTGCAGGAAAGCGACTGTGTGTTTGTTGTTGAGGTGTTTTTGTGTTTTGCAATCTGTCTTCTGCAATTTGTCTTCTGTATTTCTGTTTCTTTTGTTATTTTTCCGCTCCGCGTGTGGGCGTGCGATCTGTTATCTGGTTATCTGAGTGCGGGGGGATTTCTGAATCCCCAGATCTGTGCTGTGTGCGAACCGCGCCGCGGCCAAGGCTGAATCCTAAAGAAACCCTAGAAAACTTATCTTAAAAAAAACAGAAAATAAAAATAAAAATAAATAAAAAAAATAAAAAATAAAAAATTTTATTTTATTTTTAAAGAAAGAACCAAACGTGTGGAGAGGAAAGATTTTCTAATTGGAGAAAACATTTTTGAAAAGAAAGAACCCCAATTGACCCACGGCCCACGGCCCCGGCCTCGGCCGCGGTCTTTTGATATATATATATAGGAGAGTGAGCCTCCATAGCTTTCTTTCAAGTGAGAGCTTATGGGAAGTCGTGCCCTATATGTAGCCCACTCCCCAAGGAGTAAAGTGAGCATGTGGGATAAAGCCCTCACCATTTCCTCCACAAGCAAATAGGCTTTTGCCCCTTCCCCCCAAAGGAAACGGACTGTTTTGAGGACTACAGGAGCTCTAGATAGGCGAACACGGTGCTGTAAAGCACACTAGGACCCTTTGAACGATACGCTCGTTTCGAGCTATCACACGCCCTAGTCCAAGTTTGACCGTAAGTAAGGGGGTCAAAAACGAGTTAAAAACAGTCTAAAAACAATCTAAAAACAATCTAAAAACGGGGTGCGAAATACCCAAGAAACCACTTGTGTGGGCTTCAAGGGTAGTTACCAACACACGTAGGGTACCCACGTCACATGCATCTACGTTCTGGTCGGGTGCTAGAGCCTGAACCACTAGAAAGTGTTTCAGTTTACGCAGGCTCACACCATCCCTCCACGTTGGCATCTTGGCCTTCGGCTGGAACCCAAGGGAGTGCAACCCAAGATCCACGAATAGTGGATAGTGACTCATCCTCTGCTGACTCAGAAGCCATGGAAGGGCACCCTACCAAGAACCCTGAGGAGACAAGCCAAAACATGCCAGTGTGGGCCCCACAACCCGGATCTAGCATGTTTAGTCGTCTAATAGAGACCTTTAGTAGAGCTACACACTCTGAACATGCGACAAGCGAAGTAAATGAGGAAGGAGGGGTAGTAGATTCGCCATTCACATCTTATGTAGACCCTACCCTCCCAAAGAGTGTCCACATGGATATTCTACCCACTTCGTTTAATGAGGGCCCTACTGAGCTACCACATTCTGATGCTCTTCCTAAAGTAGAGGTCCCTAGAAGCCAATCCATAAGAAGTGACATTGCGTCCACTTCAAGAGAACCGTTTGGCACACCAAGTCTAGATGGGATATTTCTCAATGAAAATTGGGAATATGATCTACACACAGAGACTCTAACGGACCTATACACGGGTTACACCTACCATGTAGGTTGGTTAGAAGTCCTACGGTCTACATCTAGCGCCACTAATCTAGAAGAGCAACAGCAAATGATATGTGAGGTTATTCATAGAATTATCCAAATTGAGAGGCAAAATAGGGGAGTGGACCTAGTTTCCACTGGCCCTATGAGGTTTTTGGATACGGGCAAGGCCAAACAACCAACCCTATCACAATTGGAGACTCCCTTGGTGAGTCCCATAGACCCTTCGTATGTTGTTTCGCCTGGAGTCTCAATGCAGGTTGAGCCCACGAGTAGTAACTTTAGCTTTCCAACCTTGGCTCAACTTTCCATTAGGGAATCCGCAATGCCTACCCCAATGATGAGCATAGCTGAAAGTGCACCTGTTACCGCTGTAGTTAGTACGACACCACTACCTAGTGGAACAGTACCTACAACAGTGCGTGCCAGTGCCTATTAACCATATGTACCTATGGCTACTCATGCTCATGTAGCTCCTATGCCTCTTAGTATGCCAATGGCGTATGCTCCATGACCACCTTATCATAACCATTATCCAAGGGGAGCTAGGCCTAGTCACATATCATATCCTACGTCATTTGCCAACATACTCAGACCAACGCCAACTCCTATCAGCCAGGCTATCCCAGAAGTGCCTCCACCAACTATGCCTGCTCACTTAGGTGATCTCGCAGCATTTGCTCAGATGATCGGACGATCCATTGCGGAAAACATGCGGGGCATGCCTGAGAGAGAACCTAGAAGCAAGGCAGTACAAGTGGCTAAGCTCACTCAAAACTTCAGTGGTAACGAGGATGTTAGGAAGCACATTGAAGTCTTTGAACACGTGTGTGATTCCTTGGAAGAGCACAATGAGTTGCATAAGTGTAAAGCCTTAGGCTTAACCTTGAGTGGGAAGGCCAGAGATTGGTATCGAACCTTAAGGGTTGAAGAGCGCACTCACTACCCCACTCTCAAGAGATTGTTCTTGAAAGAATACATACGCGAGGGTGTGCTTTGGGGGGTAGCATCTCAACTTCAAAAAGCTGAACGCGAGGAAGGGGAGTCAGTGAGAGACTTTATAAGTCGATTGAAGCATCTAAATTCTCGCTGCACTCCTGATGAACGCTTCAATAACAACCAACTCCTCGATAGATTCATCCGAGGATTGCGCCACGAGGACATTTACAATGGCCTAGTCATTAGAGGTCTTACAACATGGGAAGCAGTCACTGCCAATGCAATCTAGTTAGAAGACAACTTGATGATTATAGGTAAAAAGGTGTCTTCAGAAACAAAATCCGTTAGTTCGCAAGTATCTAGGCACGAGCCAATGACAGTAAAACCTATTGCCAAGGAGCCCAAGATATCTGAAATGTCTGTGACTGACCTTACTAAGGCTCTCCAAGAATACTTCAGGGGTAATCGAGCTCCTTAGAATAGCCATATGTACCCAAGGAGAGAGCAACAATGGTGTTCGGTGTGCTTAGGACCACATAGCACGAGTGAATGTCCCACATTTAGAGTCAAATTCAATGGGAATTGCAATGCATGTGGTAAGTATGGCCATCAATCTAAAGATTGCCTGGTACTTAAGCGAATGTTGGCAAATCAGGCACCACTAGCCTGGTCAAACACACCTCAAGTACCCGCGCTAATGCCTGCACAACCTGTCGAGCAACCGTCAGCACATAGTTCCAAGGAATCCGAATGTAGTCCAGTCTGTGCCGTTACCACCGCCAGTGCTAGGACCACAACCTCCACATCCCCCAAGGATTACTCCTATAAACCAGATGGGTTGTGAGTCACATAGTGCGTGTGGGGATTATGAAGAGGAGATAGACCCCACGGCTCCATATGGGATTGATACGTTTGAAATGATTCCCCAGTACTACATGGAGGATCATTTCGGGCAAGTTAAGCCTATATATCAAGCGGCTGCTCTCGCCACAAGAGGGCAAAACCTTAATACCATGGCGAGGAGACCACCTCTTCAATGCTACGATTGTGGTGGACCGCATCGTGTAGCGGAGTGCCCTAATAGGCTACAGAAGATCGCTACTCATATGCAACCAAATCAAGGGAGCACATCGGGAATGCCGGTACTTACATGTAATCGTTGTGGCATAGATCATTTGATTGCTCAATGTCCACATAATCCTAATGCACCCAAGATTACGCCATTGAATTTGGTTGAGGTCACCAACCAAGCACGAGAAACCACACCCATTGTACCCGTGAATGTAGTTACACGATCAATGCTTCAAAATCAAAACTACATTCTTGAAGAGAGGGATACCGCATCAATCGCTCAGGCAAAGAAAAAGAAAACACGGCGGAAGAGATCGCTTAATGCCACGAGCTCTAAGCCCAGTTCAAAGACCAACATAGGGACAGGAGACGACCCCGTGTATATGAATGATCCTGAAGATGATTCCGATTCAATAGAAACCATGGGGACCAAAGCCACTACCTTAAGGGAGGAACCCACTCGGGAGCTCAACGAAGGAGAATCAAGCAAGTACATAAATAAAGGGAAACAGAAGGGAACTTCCTCGGCCCCACAACCAAGTCAGTTAATTCTCTCTCGACCACCCAAACTGACTGAGACTCCCCAAGACAAGCCACGTGGGCCAAAAACCCTTAAGAAAAAGATTGGAACTTATCCAAACCCAGTTGAGGAGATTGAACAAGTGCAACACTTAAGGGGTTTGGTGGAAGAAACACAAAGAGAACTGGAGCCAAACCTGAGAAAAATCAAAATTCCAGACACAGTGTTTCCTACGCAAGTTCAGCCTCACAGGAACCATAAACCGTTAGCTATACCTAGTATCATTCGGGAAGAAAGTGAGGATAGGACATCAGGAAGTGGGCGAACACCCTTCTTGCTGGAAAGAATGTTTAGTGAGGGAATGCCTGACCCCATCGAAGAGGAAGTAATTTCATCTTCACCAGTCCCTAGTCAAGGGGTGATGTCTCGAAAAGTACCGTTGAATGTGTCTAAGCTAATGGATTTCATGTCCTCTGAAATCAGAACCACGATCATATCCAAATTATACGGAGATCCTGAGCTATTCTTAGCTCTTCGGGCATTTCTCAATGGAGAACTAAAGGCGGGGTTACCACAATTTGCAAATATGGATAGACCTGACACGCTTCAAGATGAAGGGGAACATTGGGATCTACAACCCAACCCAAATGAAGATTCGGTCGTTGAAATACCTGTGAACAAGTTGGGACAGTACTTTGAAGGTGACGAATCTAATGCAACCCTCCCCATTACTACCAAGGGATTAACTTTAAAGGGAATCCTTGATGGTGGTGCTGGAGTGAGCATTGTGACTAAAAACTGTTGGGAATCTATGGGGAGACCTCACCTCGAAGTCACAAACATAGTGGTTAAGATGGCAAATAGAACTATTGCTAAACCTATTGGAATGTTAAGGGACCTTAAGATCAAGGTTTTGGGATACAAGGTAAGACATACCTTCATTGTAATGGATTTCTCCAAGCATCCTATGTCATATCAAATGATCTTAGGACGTCCTTTCATGAGGGAAGCACAAATGGTGCATGACTGGTCGAAAAACCATGTCTACCTACAATTCCAGGACTCTGTCATTCGAGTTGATCTTGAGAATGGTCGTGCACATCCTTTAGGAAGCAAGGTTATCATCGATAATCGATCGGATACCACTGTTCATTCCGCCCCATTAAGGTATTGCTATACATGCAAAAAAGAGACTGATGATGGGAAGGATTCTCCTTACATGGATGTCCTACCGGGTATGACTGAGTCGGATAACGTGGATTGGGTACACCTAGCGGCAACCATAGACACATGGGAAAATAGAGGCACAAGTTGGGTAACACCTGAGGGGCAAGATATGCCACCGTTAGTGCCAATAAACATGATAGGTGTTATGCACTTGACTCCTGATGGCGAGGAAGTGGCAAACTCCACTGACACTGAAAGTAGCGAAGACTCTGACCAATGCAACTCTGAGTATGAATCTCAAGAAGAAACTGACCCTGAGCCTGATGGGGGAAATGAATCAAATATTCACCCAAATGTGGAAGCAAGGTGCTCAAGGCCTAGGACAGTGACCTCCCTGCAGTTCGTCCGAAAGTGAGGGGGACACAAGTGAAAATCGACCAAGTGAGTTCGAATCTGACAGAAACAAAAATCAAAAACTTGTTAAGAAGAAAACGAGACATAAGCGCCAACGCTATCGAGCTAATGTACGAACTGCAATAAATAAGGAGAGATCCACTGCAGAATGGCTTAGTTATGTAGGAGCCATTGACGCTCATCGGAAGATAGCGGATAATTGGGGACAATACCTCCAAAGTGTCATGTGGTGTATTCCGCAACCTCATGACGTCGCCCAATTAGAAATCGAAGAGAAGCCAAAACTAAGTCGTATTGCAAGAAGGCGGCAAAACCAAGAGTTGGCTCAGCAACAAAAGGAAGCGGAATTGAAAGAAAAAAGCCTGGCACAACAAGAACCAGTAGACTTACACCCCGCACCCGAGTATTTCAAATCATTCACTACAGGGGAACGTAAAGTGGTCTACACAAAAGCCCAACGAACACCTACCAATGGGAGTAGCGGTGTCTACGATGGTCCTGCGGTAGTTAAGGAGATAGACTTAGCAGATCCGGGTGAGGAGTCTAAACCAGTTTTTATTGCTCAAGACCTCACCAAGGCGGAAGAAGCTGCACTTACAAAGCTTCTTAAAGAATTCAAGGACATATTTTCTTGGACATATCATGATATGAAGGGTGTTCCACCCTCAGTGGTGCAACACACGATTCCAATGATTAGCACTGTTAAACCAGTCCAGCAACGTCCCTACCCAATGAATCCTAAGTACGCAAAGATTGTACAAGAGGAAATTGAAAAGCTGGTAAAATGTGGATTCATATACCCAATTGAGCACTCAGAATGGGTTTCTCCGATAGTCATCGTGCCAAAGAAGAATGGGAAACTCAGAGTGTGCGTTGATCTCAAAAAGGTTAATGCAGCCACCAGAAGGGATCATTACCCCTTGCCATATTCTGAACATGTGCTTGAAAGAGTGGCAGGCAAGGACGCATATAGCTTTTTAGATGGGTACTCGGGTTACAATCAAATCACAATTGCAGTCGAGGACCAAGCTAAAACAGCATTTATCACGGAGTTTGGAGTGTTTGCCTTTCGCGTCATGGCTTTTGGTTTGACCAATGCACCTGCAACATTCCAACGATTGATAAACACGGCCTTTAAGGAATATCTAAGGGACTTCTGTGAAGCTTTCTTAGATGATCTTTGTGTTCATTCCTCTTGGGACGAGCACTTGATGTGTTTACGAAAAATATTTGAAAGGTGTAGATTATATCGCATCTCCTTGAATCCTTTCAAATGCCAATTCTGGGTTAAACACGGAGTTATCTTAGGGCATATAGTGTCCAAAAATGGGATTTCCACTGACGAGAGTAAAATCAAGGTCATTCTGGAATTGCCCCCACCCACCAACTACAAGGGAGTCCAACGTTTTATGGGCCACGTTGGTTATTATCGAAGGTTTATTCTCTTCTTCGCCGAGATAGCTCGACCATTGTATAAGCTTCTCATCGAGTTTATTTGGACCGAAGAATGTGACCATGCCTATGAGCTATTAAAGAAGGCCTTGGTAAGTGCTCCAATCTTGAGAATGCCTAACTGGGATTTACTCTTCCATGTGCATATTGATGCATCAAACTTTGCTATTGGGTGTGTGTTAACTTAACCTGGAGAACACAAGCTAGACTACCCCATTAGCTTTGCCGATCGCTAGTTGAACGATGCTGAGATGAACTACACCACTACGGAGCGAGAAGGGTTGGCAATGATATATGCAGTAAGGAAATTTCGTTATTACCTCCTTGCCACCAAGTTTGTTTTCTATGTGGATCATCAAGCATTGTTGTATCTGGTAAACAAACCATGCTCCACAGGGAGAATCACACGATGGCTATTGATTCTTCTTGAGTTTGATTTCACTGTTGTTGTGAGACCTGGCAAAAAACATGTTATGGCTGATCATTTGTCTCGCATACCTAATGGTGAGGCTCCTACAGGGGTTGATGATGACTTACCTGACACTTCCCTGTTCATGGTGGAGACAATGCCTGAATGGAGTGAGAAGATTGTTAACTTTTTGGTTAATGGCTTTCCACCCAAGGAGCTTCGTAAAGATCTAGCTCGAAAGCTGATCAAAGAATGCGAACCCTATTGCCTGATAGCCGGGACTCTTTACTCCTTACTATCCGCCAAGCGAATAGCCAAGCCGAGAGTACCAACAAGACTTTAATCTCTGTTTTGACAAAGACAGTTGAAGCTCATCGCACGGATTGGGATCTAAAGCTTACGACAGTTTTATGGGCCTATCGTACTGCGTACAAAGTGGCTATTAATTGCACACCATTCAAAATGGTATATGGCCAAGAAGCAGTCATGCCGTGGGAATTTGTCATTCCTAGTCTTCGTGTTGCAACTCAAGAGGGTTGGCATGGTAATCCCTTAGCAGAGCGTCTGTATATCCTTGAGCGGCTAAACGAAGAAAGACAATTGGCTGTTTACAATGCCCTTGTGGAGAAGGATAGAAGGAAAAAATGGTTTGATCGCCACCTAAAGGACAAGGACATCAAGGTTGGAGATAAAGTCCTGATGTATGGAGTGCGTAACGAAAAGAAGAAGCTCAAATATGCTGGTAGAGGACCATATAGAGTATGTGAAATTACCCCGCAAGGTACCATTAGAGTGGAGACTCTCGACGGAGTTGAAACCATTGGATTCCTTAATGGGAGTAAATTCAAAAGATACTATGACCCCCTGAGCCAGGAGGAGTTACATGCAATCCATCAAAAGAAGGCAGCTAAAGAACAAGCTGAGCTTAAAAAGATACAAGCGAGAGTCGAAGCCAAAGAACGTCAACAGCGTGCTAGGAGACAACGAGAAGCCAACTTGGGAATTACGCAAGTATTTTTCGAGGAAGCAGAGGAGGATGCACTGGAATCTGACCCACCTCTAAGATACCCAATTGAGTTACAGAGTCCTTATGGGGAGGTGCTGTATAATGCATTATTAGATACAGGAGCTTAACACAATTTGCTATCATATGGCGTGTGGTGTCAACTGGGAAAACCACCTTTATCCAAGAGTTCTATCCAAGTTCAAGGAATCAACAAGAAGAAAACCCCTGTCTCAGGAATTCTGCACACTCCGGTTGCTTATGACAAGGGAACCATAATTCAAAGCTTTTTGGTTATGCCTGCTGGTACCATGGAAGGGACTGTAATCTTAGGGCGCAAATGGATGATGGCCACCAAGTGCAATATCGATTGGGCAACCAGACAAGTCACAACGCAAGAACCAACACTAGGTCTGACCGCTCAAAATCCCGCACCTAAGTCATCCACTCAAATATTAGATAACGAAAAATCACAAAGTCCAGTGGCAAAACCATCTTCGATTGTTGGCCACCCCTCTAACGCTTCAACGCCAAGAGTGGAAACAGGCAAGGTGGTCTCTAAAGCTCCGCTTACTATGCCAAAAAACACATACAAATGGGTCCCAAAGGCTTTGTTAATAGCTACTTCCCCTGCTTAATCTCGTTCAGCCACCAAGAAGCCTCGTAAAAGGAAAGCAGCTATCCACTCGAGAAAGGGCAATGTAACATCACGATGGATCCCTAAAAAATTATTAGTAGCCCAAGGGTACTACGAGGGGAATGACCAGATTTGGGTCCCTAAACATAAGTTGAATCCCTCTACATCACCTGTAAAACCTTGCAAACCAATTGTTGCCACCCCAATGACAATTTAAGATCGTGGTAAGGGAAAGGTAATAGAGTGCTCTGCACCACTTCTTCCAGAGTTAGTTTGGATTCCCAAACGATATCGATCATTACCACCTAGCTCAGGAAGGGGGGAGCCACATGAAGCTTCTAGCTCCTCATGCCAGGCACACACTCATATAGAAGTTTCTACATGCTCTACACCTACTCTTGTCAACACCCAACAAAAAATCGATGAGTCTACGTCTCCCCTTGTAATAGTATCGTCGGAAACCATTTCCTCCATTCGTCAATGGGAGCGTACACTACCATCTCTGCAATTGGATGTGGCTACAAGGGTCATAAAAAGCTATCTGCCCACATCACAACCGATGACCCGTTGGACAAATTGGTTCTAAGAGGTTGCAACATCATTGCAAATAATATGATCTACCCAAGGAAAGGGGGAGCATGTACTCACGCTCGACATTCTAATGCTTCCTCCTTAACCTTCTCCCCTGACCATGTAATTGCCAAATTCAAGGGGATGTATATATATAGCTTCATACATTTTTTTTAAAAACAAAGAAAAGAAAAACAAAAAATAGTAAAAAGAGCAAGAGCACAAAAACAAGAGAAATATCCGTATACAATCAAGAACTAGATTGACCTGTCTCATAAACCTACTGATGTGTTTGCAGATATGGCAGATGCCCGATCATCATACACTTCATCCACTCCTACCTTTGGTGAGAGGTATCATCTGTACCTTTCTCAGATATTCCACATGTGCTATCCTGTAATTGAAACTGAATGGGATCATATAGATGTACTAGCCAGAGAAGAAAATGTTGAGGAATTAGAATGGTTAATTCGCCTATTGACCATGACTGACCCCTACTCCGTAGAGGACATATCCCCGATAGCCCAATGCTTTCCTTTTCCACAAGATGACTATCCTCGCATGGTTACATTTTTGATGAGTTTATGTGGATGGGAAAATGAAAAGGAAATATCTGACAATGATGAATGGACGGATGAAACTCATGGCACTACTGAGGTTGACTTTATTTGTTTGGATGATGCGGATAGAGGCTTAGCCTTAGGGCTAGAGCCAGGACTCTACAACATCCTCTTACCGTATCCTCAGTAGTAGTGTGGTGACTGGTAGGTAGGTTAGTGTTTTCAAGTTTTTTCTAGTTTAGATTCCTTAAACAAGTCTTGAAATTTTCACACTGATGTGCCTCTCGAGGTATAGTGCTTGTTAGTTGATTGTACAGGTTAAAAAGTTTGAGGTGGGTTCGCTTTCAAGTCTTGAGACTGCCGCAATGTTCATCAAAATATATCTACATCAAATTGCAAGCTGTCTCGTCAAATCAAGGAGATCTCCAATTACAGGTGTAATTCTTCCATACCCACTCTCTTTCGTTTTTACTGTTCAATTAATTGCATAAACTATAATGCATGACCACATGGAAATTGTCAATGTACTACTTAGTTTTTGAAGTTGCTTGCATGCTAGTGTAAATCATTAATGAGCTTAACTTTATTGGAAATATTCCTAGGCAGCATGACGTCTTTAGTTAACCTTGGAATACGATTGTCTTAGGTCTAGGGTCAAACCATCTTAATGTTTGACACCTGGCCATGTGTGTGTTGACCTCTAGGATATAGCTATTACCCCTTTGTCGAAAGGATGCAAGACAAATTATAGTTCAGGAGCGAAGATCAAAAGAAATAGATTTAAAAAAAAAAGCCTACAATAAATGGCAATACAAGTCTATGATGTGCTTTAATGTTGGCCTATCGCCTTATTGATACTTGGTAGGCGAGGAGTATTCTACTCCAGACCGATGCCTTGGTTGGTAGGGAGTAGCCTTGCCTAAAGTGAGCTAATAGATTCCTGGATAATGCCTTGTGTTAAACATGGTACCAGGATCGATGTTAGTTTTGCCTTAGGAAGGTCGCCATTGTGTGTAAAAATTATCACGTGCAAAAAAAAAAAGGCAAAAAGCTCCTGTAACTCTGATGTTTCTTGTTTCCCTAGGCTTGTGGTATTAACTTGTTCTTAGAGTAGACACAGTGTGGTCATGTGTTTATTTATTAAGCTTGGTTATTTTCCTTGACTTAGGCCAGTTATAAACCTTGATTAACCTTTCACACCTTGCTTACTCTTGATTTACTTTCAATAATTTTAAACTCCTGTTAATTTGCTACACTAGCTCATTCATGTGACCCTTAAACTAAGTTCTCATAGCAACATCCATTGTGGTCTAACATGCTTGAATTTATACACTTTATATCTTTTGAATTCCAGCATACCTTCACTCTACTTCCCTGTTTTGCAGACGGTCTACCACAACAACCCTCTCGAGCTTACCATACCATAGCTTCCGAGGATGGAATCTACATCAGGAAGGGAGGCATGTTAACCCATGATGGACATTGAGACATACTATGTTTTACGTCATTAATTTAAATATTCTGAGTCATGGGCCGGGCTTGTCGGCACCATATGTTAAGGATAAAGGGATTGGGTGATCGCCGATGAGAGGCGCACCTTGAATATCAGTAGGATAAGGATTAGGATCGGCCGGCCATGTATGGGCGCCCAAGTGTGAACGGCCAAGTCACCTATAAGAGTCATATGTAACCCTAAAATCCTCATTCTCATGTGTTGTGAATACAAGAGTGCTCTTGCCTTATCTCCTTGGTTTCCTTCTCCTGCGTGTGTGAGAGAGAGAGAGAGAGAGAGAGAGTGAGAGACCGATCGAGCGCACTGTGTAGCGGCACGGCGGCGGCGGCAAGGCGGTAGAGCGACGACGGGCGGCGGCTCCTCCTTCACAGCTGCGACGCGGGAATCCTTCAAGGCAGCAGTTAAGCGGTGAGTGACACACCTTTGCATTCTGTTTTGAGCTTCCTTCCCTGGTTGTATGCTTGCAGCCATTCGTGGCTCGCATACGGTGTCCGGCAAGTCCCCAGCTACGACCTGTGCGGCAAAAGCGCACAGAGCTTCATGGTCAGCTGCATTCTTTGAGTAAATCAGAATTCATCAAAGAAAACAAGAACAAAATCATCCAAGTATTCTCTAAGAATGTCCTGCATTAGGCGATTGAATGTAGCTGGGGCATTTGTCAATCCAAACGGCATGACAGTAAATTCATGGACGTCTTCGGGATATCTTGATCATTAATCCTGATCTGGTAATACCCTGATTTGAGATCTATCTTTGTGAAGATCTGGGCTCCATTTAGCCTGTCCAGAAGCTCATTAATTCTGGGGATAGGATACTTATTCTTAAGTGTCAGCTGATTGAGACCTCTGTAATCCACACAGAGTCTTAATGTTCCATCCTTCTTTTTTTGAAATAGAACTCGCGCTCCCCAAGGTGAAACATTGGGTCTTACAAATCCTTGTTCTAACAGCTATCTAAGCTACTCCTTGAGTTCAATGGCTTTAGGGACTGGCATTTTACGCTTTTGTACGTGTGCTGGGCAACTAGCTAAGCTCTGGGGGTCAATTCTATCTCATGATCTACTTCCTGAATAGGAGGCATCTCAGTTAGCTCTACTGGGAATAAATCATCATACTCACTTAACCATTCTGGTTCTTTAGCCTTTAACTTTGTGTCTACTGGATTCATTTTGACAACATAAATGAGCTGCTTGTTTCTAAGTCCTTTGAGTAACCTAGAATCTTTTATTAATTGCAGATCTAGGGATCCGAAAATTCCAGTTCCTTGAACTTTGTTCCCGTGAAGGTCATGGAAGGAAATGGTTCCATTGTGATAGTGAATGTCAGCTTGATTTTTGTGGAGCTAATCCATTCCAAGGATTTTGTCAAAAACTCCCAAAGGTAAGACTCTAAACTGGCAGTCAATTACATTCCCATCTAGATTAAACTAAATACAATCTGTCTCATGGTGAGTGAAAAGAATCTTCCCACTGGCCAATTCAACTTGCATAGGTTTTCCTGATTTCTATTCTAAGACTAGCTTATGCAAGCATCTTAGGGAAATAAATGAATGAGTACTGCCTGAATCAATCAAAAGCTTAAATGGCTTACCCTTATACTTAGATAGAGCATGGATGATAGAGTATTGATGATTTGGCCCTTGGTTTTCAATCGCGACATAAATCTGACCTCTTTCCTCTTCCACTACTTCTGCTATCGTAACTGCTCTGGGTGCTGCAGATTGGGGAGGAACTCTTTCTCTTTGGTTACCCTAGTTCTGGGAGGGAGTTCTGAGATTACTCTGAGCAGAGGCAGATGGTTGAGCTAGAGTCCTCTTGGGATTACCCTGATTTTGGCAAGACAGACCATAATTTGACTGATACGAAGGGGTTGGTCTCTGCACTCTGGGTCCTTGACTTCCCTATCCTCTTGACATGGCAGGAGTCGGGGACAGTCTTTAAGCTGGTGACCAAAACCCTGACACCTAAAACACCTATTCTCACTTATAAGCTTATCCCTCTAAATCCTTGAAAGAGGTGGGGCTCCTGAGAAAGTGTTCTGAGGAGGGAAGGGTCTTCCTTCACTTCTGAATTTCCCAGCATCTTGATTTTGATTAGGGCCTTGCTGCCTATTTGGGGGTGGAAAGTTTGAAGCACTTCCCTAGGTTTGGAACCTTTTAAAGTTTGAGGGTGCAAGCTTCCGCGAGACCTTAACAACAAATGCTTTGGCAAAGTCCTTTGCCATTCTGACAGCTTCTGCCACATTGAGACTGGTTTGGCATTTTTCACTAAAGTGTCCAATGGCTCGTTCATCCCTCGAATCAATGTGGCCATCAACTGCTCTTCATCCAAAAGTGGAGAATATTTCAGGAGAAGGGCAAATGCCTGATGGTATTCTTCAATCGTCCAACTATCTTGCTTCAGCTCCAAGAACTCATTCATTTTGGTTTCCAGGAAGCCCGGAGGGCAGAACCTCTTCCTGAGGTAAGCTTTAAGATCCGACCAAGTCTGGGTATTTTGGTCGAGACGGTTTGTCTCGCAATGGTTCCTCCATGCGACCTTGGCCGTTTCCACAATTCTCAATCTGGCGAGAGCCATCTTGCTCTTCTCGTTATAACCGGTTACATCAAAATACTCTTCCATTGCCTCGATCCATTTTTCCACTACTTCTCCTAACTGTTCCCCTTCACCCTTGAAGGGACCAGGTTGGGATCTGTGTAGGGCTTTACGACCGTCTAGATCTAACTCTTCATTATCGATAAGAGGATCGGCCGCGCGCCTCATGATTCTGATTAAACGATATTTTTGTCAACTTAACTTTGTCATCAGATTTATGACTTTAATTTTTGAGATTTATTTCTTAAACAAATAAATATTCCATCATAATTCTTGAAAACAAGATTCACTCTGATAATTTTATTAAACCAATATTCACAACCACGAAAACAATTTGGAATCTTTTGCAAAACATCATTTATTATCAACAGTTTTTGATATATACATAGAGCGTCTCAGCTCCAAAAGTCACCGCCTCAATCGCGTACGCATAAAAGGGCGATACTGCGATGGAGACATGCTATGATATACACGATTCATCACTCATAATGGTGTTGTAATTCTTCTCCTAGGAATAAAGCGGCTAAGAAGTCTAAAAATACGGCAAGAATTTCTAAAATTCCAGGGTGAGTGATTATGGAGTTGTACATAATGAACAACTCCTAGCCTCATCAAGATCATGGCTAGCGAGATATTCTGTCTGAGTCTTGGTCGTTGATTAGTATTGACGCGAATACTTCACCCTCCAGAGAACCACATATGCTGACGTCGCTCTACTGGATCAGGAAAGTATAGATCCTCAAAGTGACGAGCGAGTCTCTCTGCTTCCACGGGTAGCGGAGTTGATGAGATTTTCGAAGGCAAAGGCGATCATATCGTGACTCTGGGAGAGTCCAGGAATGCTAGACAGATTTGGGGTATCCATCTAAAAATCCAATTCAATTTAAGAGTTTTCAATTTATGAAGTTCATTTCAAACATAATCTTAACAAGTGAAAACATTATTTCCCAGATTTACTTTAAAATTTTAGGCAATTTCTGTTGCTGTTTTGTAAGTTTACAACAGCGCTCTGATACTAGTTGTGAGACCCCTCTGCCCCCTCCACGCACCGATTTCTCGGTTGCTAGCAGCGGAAGTAGCTTCCTCTTGCGCGGGGCAGGGTTTCCCACTCGGGGCCTCGCCCTCGAATGTCCGGACACGAGACTAATCTGGTGGTCATTCCGAAACCAAAACCGAGAAAATTTTCCTTGCTCGAAAAACGGGGACGATTCCACCTTTTTTATTTTCTAAACTAATTTTCTAATGGGGTCAAGAGACTAAACTATCCTTCACCTGATTAAACCAGATAGAAGGAAAACTATCACTGACTTAATTTGAAGAAATCAATGCTTTTTTCCTAACCGAAATCAGGCACAGTCGTTGATCTAATCATTTGAGAAAATCAACGCTTTTTTCCAGGCGCACAGCCATTGATCTACTCATTTGAGAAATTCTTCAGGTTTTTATTTAACTACTCGAATTCTAAGCGTATTCCTATTATTTCAATTTAATTATTAAAACTCCACTAATTCCAGCCTACCCATCCGGCCCATGGGTTAGCCACCACCCAACCACTGGAATCAGTAGAACCAGACAATTACTCACCCACCCATAATTGAATGCCTTTCTTAACTTTTGCTTTCGAATACAGATATGCACACACTCCTCTTTCAAACTTTTGCTTTCGAATACAGATATGCACACACTCCTCTTTCAAACTTTAACATATAAAATAATCCATTGACAAATAATTATTGGTTAAAGATGTCATAACTCAAAAATTCCATCCAATCCCTTGTTTCTCAAAAAACAGTATCACTCTGGACTCTCCGTTGAGACCAACTGGTCAGCAACAACTAGATCCAGTAACAGATTACAATAATCATTTCATCCATCATACATATCTTCCATGACATACGCATGGGTGTCATAGGGGCAGCACTGCGAGCCCGTGCATCTCCTAGTCAAAACCCTCCAGGATCCTCCTTAGGTGTCCTGGCACTTCACTCAGGGACCGCTTCGTTGACCCTCACCCATTGTACCGGAAACGCACCATTTTTCAACCATACCGAGGCTGGTCAAGACCTAGGGAGGCTTTGCCGCGCGTGAGCCATCCTTTGAACACTCCCCGCCAACTGTTGCAACCGAACTTCCCTTAGAAAAACATATACCAAATGCGCCCTCCAGCATTCTGGCATAAGAGAGTCCTTTAAGAAAACAAGGTTTCTATGCAAGTTTTCAGTTTGATTTTCTTTTGAATACAAGGAGAATTTCTTGAATCAGTATCCCCAAAACTTCTTGATCGGAATTCTAAATTTCATACCAGAATTTCTCGAATTCTATAACCTTGATCCAAAGGTCAATTCAAAGGGTCTCAAACTTAGTTTGAGATTTGGCGGGACTTTTGAGTATATTTTTCTAAACTGGTCACATCTTCTTTCCTCAAAACTGATGAAAGAGTTTGGTCTTGGTCATAATCTGATTCAAGGTTCGAGTCGGATAAGATTTTTCCTGAACTATCTTTCTCGAAAAGGTTTGATAATTCAGTTACTATTTTACTGAATTTCGTTCTTTGAATATTCACTTAACTGATTTCTAAATTAGTTACGAATTCTAAAGAGAAATAAATAAATCATTTATCTGAATATTTTGATCTCGATAGATTTCCTGAATTTTCTTTTTACAATCCGTGTGAATATAAAACGATAGAAATTTCTCTCTTGGAGTATTTAATTATTCATTTATCAATTACTCATAGATTTAAACATAGAATTTAAGAGAATTCTAATTTTGATATAAAAATTCTTTATGCATCTATTTGTGCATAAAAATCAACTTTAATGGGACTAACAATTTTATTAAAAAAAATCTTTTTTGCATAAAATCAAATTTAATAGGAATAACACTTTTAAAATAAAAAGAACTTATTTATGCATCTATTTATGCATAAAAATCAATTTTAATAAGAATAACACTTTTGTAATAAAAACAATCCCTTTATGCATCTTTCTATGCATAAAAATCAAATTTAATCAGAATAACACTTATGTAATTAAAAAAATTCGTTTATGCATAAAAATCAATTTTAATAAGAATAACACTTTTGTAATAAAAAAATTCCTTTATGTATCTTTCTATGCATAAAAATCAAATTTAATAAGAATAACACTTTTGTAATAAAAAAATTCCTTTATGCATCTTTCTATGCATAAAAATCAAATTTAATAAGAATAACACTTTTGTAATAAAAAAATTCCTTTATGCATCTTTCTATGCATAAAAATCAAATTTAATAAGAATAACACTTTTGTAATAAATTTTTTTCCTTTATGCATCTTTCTATGCATAAAAATCAAATTAAATAAGAATAACACTTTTGTAATAAAAACTTTTCCTTTATGCATCTTTCTATGCATAAAAATCAAATTTACTAAGAATAACACTTTTGTAATAAAAAAATTTCCTTTACGCATAAAAATCAAATTTAATAAGAATAACACTTTTATAATTAAAAAATTTCCTTTATCCATCTTTCTATGCATAGAAATCAAATTTAATAAGAATAACACTTTTATAATTTAAAAAAAATCCTTTATACATCTTTCTATGCATAAAAATCAAATTTAATAAGAATAATACTTTTGTAATAAAAAAATTTCCTTTATACATCTTTCTATGCATAAAAAGCAAATTTAATTAAAATAACACTTTTGTAATAAAAAAAATCCTTTATGCATCTTTCTATGCATAGAAATCAAATTTAATAATTAATATCAATGATATCCATGCATATTCATAGATGAATATGTACATGGAGTAATTAGAATATTTCTTTTAGATGCAAAAATGGTGGGAATTACTCTTTTGGAATAACATAAAAACAAACTTTCTTTTTCACAAAATTCTAGAAAATTTTGCCATAACCTCCTTTGTGTGGCTGACCATTTCTCATTTTTATCTTTCTTCACTTAACTTAATTAACCCAATTTAGAATTATAGAACTCTAATCCACACAATTTTCTAAATTCATGAGAGTAAACAATTAATTAATCACTTAGTTAATCTTTCTAGGATTAAGAAAGGTTGAAATGTAAAGAAGAGAAGGGGGTGGCCTTTTCATCAAAGGCATAGCTTTTGAATTTAATTCAATCATTTGCAAAAAACATAAAAATCAAGAAAACCATAGATTTTTCATTAAAATTCATAAACAAAGTAAGAAAATTAGCTTACATGGAGCTTGTAAGCTCTCCTTTGGCTTGAGGGATTGAGGGTTCTACTCTTGTTTGAAGCAATAGTGGGCACCAATTCACTTTGGAGAGGATTAGGCCAAAAACAATTGAATTATTAAAAAAATTCAATGTAGATGGTCTGTAAACAATAATTGTTTGTCAATGGATTGTTTTATAAGTTAAAGTTTAAAGAGGAGTGTGTGCGTATCTGTATTCTAAAGCAAAAGTTAAGAAAGGCATTCAATTATGGGTGGGTGAGTACTTGTCTGGTTCTACCAATTCCAGTGGTTGGGTGGTGGCTAACCCATGGGCCGGATGGGGTAGGCTGGAATCAGTAGAGTTTTAATAATAAAATTGATTAATAGGAATAGGTTTAGAACTCGAGTAGTTAAAAGCCTGAAGACTTCTCTAATGAATAGATCAACGGCTGTGCCTGATTCAATTAGGGAAAAAGCGTTGATTCCTTCAAGTTAAGTCTGTAATAGTTTCCCTTCTATCTAGTTTATTCAGATAAAGGTTAGTTCAGTATCTTGACTTCGTTAAAAAAAATTGTTAAGAAAATAAAAATGGTGGAATTGTCCCCGTTTTTTGAGCATGGAAAATTTTCCCGGTTTCGGTTTTCGGAATGACCCCCAACTTAGTCTCGTGCCCATACATTCGAGGGTGAGGCCCCAAGTGGGAAACCCTGCCCCGCGCATGAGGGAGCTGCTTCCGCCTACCAGCTACCGGGAATCCGGTGTGCGGAGGGGACAGTGGGATCTCACAGTTGGTATCAGAACGCTATTGTAAATTTACGTAGCAGGAACAGAAATTGCTTAAAATTTTAAAGTAAATTTGGAAAATAATGTTTTCGCTTGTTAATATTATGTTGAATTAACTTCAAAAATTGAAAACTCATAAATTGAATTGGAAATTTATAGATGGATACCCCGAATCTATCTGGCATTCATGAACTCTCCCAGAGTCAGGATATGATAGCCTTTGCATTCGAGCATCTCATCAACTCCACTGCTATGACCCAAGTAAGCAGAGTGAGACTCGCACGTCATTTTGAGGGTCTTTACTTTTCGGATCCTGTAGAGCGACGTCGATATATGTGGTTCTCTGGAGGACGATGTATTAATATCAATACCAATCAGCGTCAGAGACTCGAGCAAAATATTTCCTTAGCCATGATCTTCATAAGGCTAGGGGTTGTTCAGTATGTACAACTCTTTAATCATTCACCCAGGAACTTCAAAATTTCATGCCGAGTTTTTAGGCTTCTTAGCCGCTTTATCCCTAGAAGTAGAATTACAGCACCTCTTTTTGTAATGAATCGTGTGTACCATGGCTTGTCTCCTTCGCAGTTTTGCTTCTTTAAGCGTATGCGATTGAGGCAGTGACTTTTTTGGAGCCGTGATGCTCTATGTATATATCAAAAACTTTTGATAATAAATGAGGTTTTGCAAAAAAAAAAAATCCAAATTGCTTTCATGATTATGAATATGGTTAGTCTTGTTCAGATTATGAATATGGTTAGTCTTGTTCAAGAAGTATGATGATGAAGAGCAGCTGATGGTGGCCAGGTTCATTCAAGGAATGAAGGAGCCATTGGACACCTTAGTAAAGAATGCCAAACCTGTCTCAATGGGGCCGAAGCGATAAGAATGGCAAATCCTTTGTAGTTAAGGTCTCGCCGAAGCCTACTGTTGGAATTAGGGTTGCAGGAAAGCACACAAAGCTTGGAGAAGAAGGAGCAAGAATGCACACAACACAAAGTGTATTAGATTGTGTCAATGTACAAAGATAAGTTAGCCCTAGAAGGATGGGCGTATATACAAGCCGGGGGAAAAAACCTCCTAAAGAGGGAAAAAGTGCCCCGGCGGTCCTAAGTGTGTTCACACACATCACTGCCTATATATATGGCAACAAATCCCCCCTGGGAGTGATGGTGTGAACGAGAGCTGGCACTCATGTATAGGGGAGTGCCATGCCCGAAGTAGATCAATCCACAAAGGGGAGCAAGCCCAAAGCTTTGCGGAAAGCTTCGAACTTCTCACGAGGAAGCGCCTTTGTGAAAAGATCGGCGAGGTTGTCCTGTGTTGGCACATAGGTCAAGCTGATCTCTCCTGCTGAGAGTCTCTCCCTGACATAGTGATAATGCACCTCAATGTGCTTTGTGCGAGCATGAAAAACTGGGTTTCTCGCAACTGCCAATGCGCTCTGACTGTCAGTGAAGATAGAGGTGGCAGACTCCTGTCCAACACCCAAGTCAGCCATAAGCCGTCTGAGCCACACACACTCAACCGTAGCTGTGAAAGCTGCCCTGTACTCAGCTTCACAACTAGAAGTGGCCACAGTAGGTTGCTTCTTGCTCAACCAAGATATGCATGAGCTACCGAGCATGAAACAAAAACCACTTGTGGACACTCTTGTGTCATAGCAACCAACCCAATCTGAGTCCGAAAAAGCATGTAAATCTGGCGGCAGCGATCCCCCCTTGGGATAAAACAACCCAAGATGTATGGTGCCACTCAAGTAGCGAAAGATGCATTTAACTGCCTTCCAATGCTGAGACCCTGGGCTATGCATAAACCTGCTCACCTGTGAGACTGCAAACTGAATGTCTGGCCTCGTAATGCATACATAAATGAGGCAACCAACAGCTGTCTGATAGAGTGTGACATCAAAGTGATCTCCAGCATCATGAAGACTCAACTTCAAACCTGTCTCCATTGGAGTAGCAATAGGCTTGCAGTCTTCAAGGCCAAATCTCCACAATAATGTCTCAATATACTTTGTCTGACACAAAGCAATACCTCCATCACACTGCTTAAATTGTATCCCCAAATAATGATGCAAATGCCCCAAATCTGACATCTCAAAAGAGGCATTCAAATCAGCCTTAAAATCAGCAATATGACTTTCATTTGGTCCTATGAGCAGCATGTCATCGACATAGAGAGCAATGATTAGATGTACACCATCCACACGTTTAACGTACAAAGTGCTTTCTATTGGACTATTCTGAAACCCATGTGTAGTCAAATATGCATGTATCTTTTCATACCAACAAGCTCGTGGAGCTTGCTTTAAACCATATAAAGCCTTTTTCAACCTACACACTTTATTTTCCTGCCCTCTTTGAACAAAACCACGAGGCTGCGATACATATACCTCCTCATGCAAATCTCCATTCAAGAACGCAGTCTTTATGTCCAACTGATGTACATTCCAACCATTATGAGCTGCCAATGCACAAATGCTACGAATGGTAGTCATACGACAAGTGGGAGCAAAGGTCTCATCAAAATCAATGCCCTTTTCTTGAGCATAACCCTTTGCAACAAGCCTAGCCTTATAGCGATCAACACTGCCATCTGGCTTTTGTTTCAACTTAAAAACCCACTTACATCCAATGGCCTTTTTACCAATAGGCAAATCACACAAAGGCCATGTACCATTCTTCATTATAGCATCATATTCACTTTGCATTGCAGCCAACCAATATTCTGAATTTTGTGCCTCATCAAATGAAAGAGGTTCTTCCTCTTCACACATACTAGACACAGCCAAAGCATAACAATCTGATGCATAAGAGGCATGCTGAAAACCTGAACGAGTACGACTAGTCATAGGTGCATCAATCTTACTATCACGCAAGGTTTGCACCAGCCATTTAGGCATACCTCTAGCCTGCTCATTTTCAGCCCTATCCTCATGAATTACATCCTGTAAATCTGCATCAGAAATAGGCTGATCTATGATGTCGTTTGAAATCTGCATAGGCTGAATATTTGCCTCATTAGGACTTACATTTGAATTCCCACCTGTAAAGAGAGGCAACAACGTATCAAATACATCCCGTGAGCTCACACCTGTCTCTTTGGTACATGATAACAAGGGCTGCACAGCATCTTCCACAAAAACAACATCTCGACTAATCAAGATACGCTTTGACTGCGGATGATACAATCTGTAACCCTTGCTTTCAGCACTGTAACTAACAAAAATGCATTTGACAGCCTTATCATCTAATTTTTTGCATTGTTGCACAGGCACTAAAGCATAGGCCAAGCAACCAAAGACACGCAAGTGACCAATAGAAGGTTTCCTGCCATGCCAAGCTTCATATGGAGTAATAGACTGCAAGGCCTTAGTGGGACACCTGTTGAGTACATATGCAGCACACATGACAGCCTCAAGCCAAAACGCATGTGGCAAAGCTTGGCTCTTGACCATACATCGTGCCATCTCCATAAGTGACCTGTTTTTCCTCTCAGCAACACCATTTTGCTGAGGGGTATACGGCACTGTACATTGGTGTTTTATCCCACGACTAGCCAGAAATGCATCAAACTCTTTAGACATGTACTCCCCCCCTCGATCAGAACGGAGGGTGCCCACAGTACAATTGGATACATTTTCAACCATAAGAAAAAACTTTTTGAAGCACAAAAACACTTCGGACTTTGCCTTCAGTGGATATACCCATGCATGCCTTGAGTAATCATCAATGAAAGTCACGAAGTACAAGTGTTTACCAAATGACGGAGTTTGCATAGGCCCACATACATCACTATGTACAAGTGCTTACCAAATGACGGAGTTTGCATAGGCCCACATACATCACTATGTACAAGTTGCAATTTGCAAGTGGCCCGCACAGAACCATCCTTTGGAAACGCAGAACGCTGCATTTTGCCCAAAATACAGCCTTCACAAACATGTTTCAATGGTGCCTCAAGAGGGGGCAATGAAGCAACCATATCAAATTTCTGCAAACGCAGCAAACTAGCAAAGTTCAGATGACCAAAACGAGCATGCCATAGTTTTGCATTTGAAACTGCCTTTTCATTAAAAACTGCATTTGCTGAATCTTCCACACACTTGTCATAAGAATTGAGCCTATACAGCCCACAAAACAAGGTGCCAGATACAATAATCGTATCACCAGAAGTCAAATCATGAACAGTACATCTGTCATCCACAAATTTGACTACAAGTCCAAGTCTAGCAAGCGCAGAGACAGACAATAGATTCTTCTTTATCCCTGGCACATACAAAGCATCTGAAAGTGTGAAAGCGCTGCCATTTGCAGCCGTAAGCATAATTTTACCAACGCCCTTCACTGGGTAAGAAGCATTATTGGCACATGTGACAGTATTCCCATTAGGGACAGCCTCAAGAGAAGTGAACATATCACGATGCGAGGTAATGTGCTTTGTAGCACCACTATCAAAATACCAAACATGAGAGTCAACAGAAACTGCCAAACATGCATCATGTACAGATGGGTTATACTGGCAATACACGCTAAACGCCCATTCTGTATCCTGCACAACATTTGCAGAATCTGCATTTGTAGAAGCATCGGCTATTGTGGCTGCATTTGACTCTTTCTTCTTTGCCTCTTTAGCCTTTAGCTTAGGGCAATTCTTAATGACATGATCATTTGCCTTACAATAGTTGCACCTGATCTTTTTCTTGTCTTTATCAAGAGCCTTCTCAGACTTATTGTTGCTACGTGTGGAAGGGGAAGAAGTTACAGACCTACTAATAGGAGAAGACACAGTGGAAGGGGCTGCCTTACCACTTCTTCTCTGCATAAATGCTTGATCAACTGCACGCTGCCTGGCCCTGTTTTGCCTGGACTGTGCTTCTTGCAAGAGCTTGTTGACTAAAGTATCATACTTGACAGCATCAGGTCTGTCCTCATTAAGAAGTCTCCACGTGGAAGCAAAAGTCTGATATGTCTCAGGTAAAGCATCAAGAACAGTCTGCACAAGAGAATGATCAGGATTAATCTCACCTGCAGAAATCAACTGTTCTTTGAGATCTTTAATCTCAGCAAGAAAAACATTCATGTCATCATCTTCTTGCATAATCTTCAATTCTAGCTCTTTACGCAGGTAAGCGATTTTTGCCTCGTTACGACCTGCATACAAACCAGCTAGAATATCCCAAGCCTGTTTTGCTGTTTTAGCTGAACGAATATGTGGGGTGATGTTACGTTTGACAGAAAGTGCAATCAAGGCATGAGCCTGCGCATCTTTACCATCCCAACGAGCTTGTTCAGCAGTGGGTAAAACAGCAGCAACAGTAGAGCTGCTAGAACCTGCAACATCCTCAGCAGATCCTACATCCACAGAACCTGGACGTACATCCATACCCTGCACAATGTTCCACACTCCTTTTGCAACCAAAACATGCTGCATCATGTATGCCCAAAGTGGGTAGTTGCTGTCTCCATCCAGTTTGTCTTCAGCAGACAACATGCGAAATACATCATTGTTGTTATCAGCCATGGCCACTGACTGAAACTGATGCAAAAGCTGCCTGTAATGAAGTAAAGACTGAACAAAAAACAACTCGTGCTATGTAGCACGGTCCACAATAGAGTACGTATGCCTGTTTTGCAGAAAACTGCACTGTCGAAATTTTTGCAGAAAATGACGAAAACACCTGTGCAGAACTTGAAATGCAAAAACGGAGCCCGAAACGACCTCAGATGCAAATTCTGAGAACGCAAGGCCAATGGGCTTATTTGCAGAGTATAGGGACCTGCAAGCGCTCGTGAAAACTCACCTCAATCGGAGAACGTGAGTCAGAGGGTGCTGGCGACGTAGCCCTGGGAGCCGATGCCTGCTCTGATACTAATTGTTGGAATTAGGGTTGCAGGAAAGCACACAAAGCTTGGAGAAGAAGGAGCAAGAATGGACACAACACAAAGTGTATTAGATTGTGTCAATGTACAAAGATAAGTTAGCCCTAGAAGGATGGGCGTATATACAAGCCGGGGGAAAAAACCTCCTAAAGAGGGAAAAAGTGCCCTGGCGGTCCTAAGTGTGTTCACACACATCACTGCCTATATATATGGCAACACCTACACCCTCTAATTTTAAAAGATTCCAAGCCCCGAGAAGTACTTCAAACTTTCCACCCCCAAAGAGGCACCAAGGCCCAATTCAGAATCAGGATGCGGGAAGACTCACAAGTGAAGGAAGACCCTTCCCCCAGAACACTTTCTCAGGAGCCCCACCTCTTTCAAGGATTCAGAGGGACGAGCTTAGAAGTGAGAACCAGTGTTGGATGATGCCTGGGTTTTGGATGCCAGGGTTTTGGTCACCAGCTGAAAGACTGCCTGACTCCTCCTGCCATGTCAAGGACCTAGAGTGCACAGACCAATCCCTTCGTGTTAGTCAAATCAGAGTCCGAGGTCCGCCGTCTCACCCAAATCAGGGAATCCCAGCAAAACTCCAGCTCAGCCATCAGCCTCTGTCCAGAGTAGCCTCAGAACTCCTTCCCAACCAGAACTGGGGCAACCAAAGAGAAAGAGTTTCGCCTCAGACTGCAGCAGCAGCCAGAGCAGTTAGTTGAGGTAGTGGAAGAGGAAAGAGGATAGATTTATGCTGCAATTGAAAACCAAGGGCCAAATCGCCAATTCTCAGTCATCCATACTCCAACAGGGTTAGCCTTTTAAGCTTTTAATTGATTCAGGCAGTACTCATTCTTTCATTTCCCTAGGATGCTTACATAAGCTAGTCTTAGAACAGAAATCAGGGAAACCTATGCACACTGAATTGGCTAGTGGGAAGATTCTTTTCACACCTTGAGACAGATTGTATTCAGTTCAATCTAGATGGAAATTTAACTGACTGTCAGTTTAGAGTTATACCTTTGGGAGTCTTTGATGGGATCCTTGGAATGGATTGGCTCCACAAAAATCAAGCTGACATTTATTGTCATAATGGAACCATTTCCTTCCGTGACCTTCACAGAAATAAAGTTCAAGGAATCCAAATTTCAGGATCCCCAAGTCTACATTAGTAAAAGCTTCTAAGTTACTAAAAGGACTTACTAAAAGGACTTAGAAAGAAGCAGCTCATCTATGTTGTTAAAATGAATCCAGTAGACTCAAAGTTAAAAGCTAAAGAACCTGAATGGTTAAGTGATTATGATGCTTTATTCCTAGCAGAATTAACTGAGATGCCTCCGATTCGGGAAGTAGATCATGAGATAAAATTGACCCTCGGAGCTCAGCTAATAGCCCTGCGCACGTATAAAATGCCAGTTCTTGAAGCCATCAAACTCAAGGAACAGCTTAGACAACTGTTAGAACAAGGGTTTGTAAGACCCAGTGTTTCACCTTGGGGTGCGCCAGTTCTCTTTCAGAAAAAGAAAGATGGAACGCTAAGACTCTGTGTGGACTACAGAGGTCTCAATCAGCTGACAGTTAAGAATAAGTATCCTATCCCCAGAATTGATGAGCGTCTGGACAAGCTAAGTGGAGCCCAGATCTTCACAAAGATAGATCTCAAATCAGGGTATTATCATATCAGGATTGATGAGCAAGATATCCCAAAGACAGCCACATCAATACTCGGTATGGGCATTATGAATTCACTGTCATGCCGTTTGGATTGACAAATGCCCCAGTCGCCTAATGCAAGACATTCTCAGAGAATACTTGGATGATTTTGTTCTTGTTTTCTTTAATGATATTCTGATTTACTCAAAGAATGCAGTTGACCATGAAGCTCATGTCAAAAAAGTTCTTGAGATTCTAAGGAAGCACCAACTCTTTGCAAAAAAGAGCAAATGCACTTTCTTTGCCAACCATGTTGAATACTTGGGCTTTTTGGTATCCAAAGATGGAATTTCTCTAGATTCCGCAAAAGTCCAAGCAGTCATAGATTGGCCTGAACCAAAAATAGTGAAAGAAGTCAGGGGATTCTTGGGATTGACTGGCTAGTATAGAATTTTTATACCAAAGTATGCTCTCATAGCTTCCCTCCTGACTAATCTTCTCAAGAAGAATACCCCATTTCAATGGTCTGCCAGGTGCCAGAGTGCTTTTGATAAGCTGAAGACCGCCTTGGTAACCAATCCTGTTCTGAAGTTACCAGATTTCTCTCTACCCTTTGATGTAGTAAAACTGATGCCAATGGTTTTGCCCTGTGAGGATGTAGGAAGGTTATGCAGTGGCCTATGAATCCCGAAAACTTAGAACGCATGAGAGGAATTATGTTGTCCACGACCTGGAACTACTTTCAGTAGTATATGCCCTGAAGTTGTGGAGACATTACCTACTGGATCAAAGATTCACTTTGATGACAGATCATCAGAGCTTAAAAAGGATCTTCACTCAGAAGGATCTCAACATGCGCCAAAGAAGGTGGGATGCAGACCCTGCAGGAATTTGATTTTGAAATCAAGTACCGCCCAGGCAAAGAAAATGTGGTAGCATATGCCCTCAATAGAAAAGCCTCCTTGGTTGCAATTACTGTAGTGTCAAATCCTTTGATTATTTAAGCAAGAGAGAGTTTTGCCCTGGGAGGAGCACTCATGCAGGAAGGTCATGCAGTGGCCTATGAATCCCGAAAACTCAGAACGCATGAGAGGAATTATGTTGTCCACGACCTAGAACTACTTTCAGTAGTATATGCCCTGAAGTTGTGGAGACATTACCTACTGGATCAAAGATTCACTTTGATGACAGATCATCAGAGCTTAAAGTGAATCTTCACTCAGAAGGATCTCAACATGCGCCAAAGAAGGTGGATGCAGACCCTGCAGGAATTTGATTTTGAAATCAAGTACCGCCCAAGCAAAGAAAATGTGGTAGCATATGCCCTCAGTAGAAAAGCCTCCTTGCTTGCATTTACTGTAGTGTCAAATCCTTTGATTATTGAAGCAAGAGAGAAGATCATGCAGGATAGATTCTTTGGCCCTATTACTACCCTACTTATGCAAGAAAGCAAAACTCCACAGGAGTTGAACCGAGTTCAATCGAGTTCAAGGGTACAACTTGGATGATGGAATTATGTATTATAATCGCAGGCCATGCATTCCCAATGATGAGGGAACTAAGGGTCAAATTCTAAATGAAGCCCATGACAGCCTTATTGCAGGACATCCAAGTTTCATCAAAACCTACATGTCTGTGAAGAAAAGCTTCTTTTGGCCTAGACTAAAAAAGGATGTACTTAATCATGTACGTCAATGTCTGACATGTCAGAAAGTCAAGGCCGAGAGAGTAAAAATGCTTGGGAAGTTACATCCATTAGACATCCCCCAGATGAAGTGGGAATGCATCAGTATGGATTTTATTACTGGATAACCTTCAGTGCAATCAGGTTACAACTCCATCTTTGTGGTAGTTGATAGACTAACCAAAGTTGCCCATCTGATTCCAGTAAAAGAAACCTACACTGCAGTGGATGTGGCCAAAGTGTTCCTCAAGAAAATCTTCAGATTGCATGGCCTACCCAGAAGAATAGTAAGTGATCAAGACCCCAAATTCACGTCAAGATTCTGGACTGCATTGCAGTAGGAACTTTCTTGGATCTCAGAATAGCTTACCACCCCGAGATCGGTGGTCAAACAGAAAGGATAAACCAAGTAATCGAGGATATACTTCGGTCATGCTGTGGGCAGGGAACCCAAGAAGTGGCTAAGTTATCTGCACCTAGTCGAGTTCACCTACAATGCTTCTTATCACCGAAGTACCGGGATGAGCCCTTTCAAAGCTCTGTATGGACAAGATTGCTTAATTCCATTAACTTGGTCCGACCCATTAATTAGGGTCGAGATGTCCAGACAGATGCTTGATGACATGGAGCAGCAGATGCAGTCAATTCGCAAAGATATAAAAGCTGCTCACGATTAACAGAAACAATATGCAGATAAGAAGAGGACAGACAGAAAATTCGAAGAAGCAGATATGGTCTTCATTCGAGTACGCCCCAAAAAATGTTCTCTATCTCTTGGGAAGTACAAGAAGTTATCCCCCAGATATTGTGGGCCATATCTGATTACAAAGAAAGTAGGTGACTTAGCCTACGAACTTCTTCTGCCTCCTCATCTCAAAGTACATAATGTATTTCATGTCAGCCTACTTAAAAAGTACGTATCAAGCCCGAATCATGTGCTTGATGATGAAAGCTTAACTTCTTCAACCCAAGGGCAGATGGAACTCCAACCTGAAGAAATCCTTGATGTTCGAGAGAAGGTTCTTAGGAATAGAATTTTGAGAGAATTATTGGTTAAATAGAAGTTCTATCCTTTTGAAGATGCCACCTGGGAGAAAGAAGCCGAACTGTTGCGGGATTACCCCCAGTTTGCGAGATGAGGACATCTCACATTTTTCAAGTGGGAGAGAATGTAAGATTCCTCCCCAGCCCCTCAAGATGTCCACTATCTTCCCCTGTAATCAAATCCCTCTTCAGAAATATAAAAGATCTTGTTTCTACCTATTTTGGCCTGAAGAGAGAAAATCTTCTAGAGAGAGGTGATTCAGTTTTTAAATATTTTTGGATGGAAAAATATCTCATCTTATTAAAATAAATTTCCCCGAAACAGAAGTTCAAAAAGAATTTCAGAAGGTGCATTAGAAATAAATTATAATCTGTTCAAAAGGCCTTATCCTAAGGGTCCAGATTTTCAAAAAATTTTAAATTAAGATTCTTATGGACCAATAAGATTAATCCAAATGTAGGGAGGAGGAGGTAAATTGAAGAAATAAAGAAAATCCCCCCAAAAATGAGTAAATACTCACATAAGATGAAGAGTGGACTAACGACCAAAGGAAATACTAAAAAAATGAAATTTTGACACCTCAGAGTGGGGATTCCCTCTCATGAAGTAGGCGTCTTTTTTCCATCATTGCTTTTGAATAATAAATCAATAAAATTAGATTTTTCATCTCTCCTCTCTCCTAATTCAAAACTGGATCCAAAAAGTGAACTAAACTGACCCAAAAATGGTTAAAAATTGACTAAACCAATCTGGAAAATTCTAGAATTAGTTTGCTTGGTTAGAAGCTCACTTTTTCCTATAAATAGAAGCCTCCTCCTTTGTAGAAGCTGTTTTATGCACTGTTACTGTACTCCTCTCCCAGAGCCAAAAACAGTGAATTTATTGATAATTCATTAGTTTTTGACCATTTCCTCTTCAAAAGAATTGGTGGCCACTCTTGTTGCAAACAAGAGTAGATCCCTCAAACCATCAAGCCAAAGGAAAGCTCACAAAAATTCATGTAAGCTAGAAATCCTACTTTTTATTTATTTCATTTAATGGTTTTCTAATTTTTGTTTTCTTTAAAATGGAAAATGATGTTATGCCTTGTTGGAAAGGCTTTCCCCCTCTCTTCATTCTTGAATTCAGCCTTTCTTTATCCTAGATATGTAATCAAATTCTTAGAATTAAACTTTTCATATTGTTCTCTTTAAAAAGTGAAATTTGATTAGTTTACAATGCTTTAAACCATTTGGGATAATTTCTAAGTAACTTGAGAATGAAAAAAAATTGAAAAATGGTCAGCCATATAAAGGAGGTTATGGCAAAATTTTCTTAAATTTTGTGAAATAAGTTTTATCTTTTATTATTCAAAAAGAGTAATCCCCACTGTTTGTGTATTCTAAAAGTGTTATTTTCATTCTATGCATAGAAAAATGCATATTATAATTTTTTTAATTATAAAAGTGTTATTTCCATTAGAATTAACTTCTATGCATAAAAAGATGCATATTGGAGAATTTTTTTAATTCTAAAAGTGTTACTTTCATCAAAATTGATTTTTATGCATAAATAGATGCATAAAAGAATTTTTTTATTATAAAAGTGTTACTTTCATCAAAATTAATTTTTATGCATAAATAGATGCATAAAAGATTTTTTTAATTATAGAAGTGTTACTTTCATCAACATTGATTTTTATGCATAAATAGATGCATAAAAGAATTTTTTATTATAAAAGTGTTACTTTCATCAAAATTGATTTTTATGCATAAATAGATACATAAAAAAATAGATTGTAAAAGTGTTACTTTCATCAAAATTGATTTTTATGCATAAATAGATACATAAAAGAAATTTTTTATTATAAAAGTGTTACTTTCATCAAAATTGATTTTCATGCATAAATAGATGCATAAAAGAAATTTTTTTATTATAAAAGTGTTATTTTCATCAAAATTGATTTTTATGCATAAATAGATGTATAAAATAATTTTTTTAATATAAAAGTGTTACTTTCATCAAAATTGATTTTTATGCATAAATAGATGCATAAAAGATTTTTTTAAATTATAAAAGTGTTACTTTCATCAAAATTGATTTTTATGCATAAATAGATGCATAAAAGGATTTTCTTTTATATAAAAGTGTTATTTCCATAGAAGTTGGATTTTATGCAGATGCATGCATAATTTTTATATCAAAATAAGAGTTCTCTTTAATCCTATGTTTAAATCCCATGAATATTGGTAAATGAATAAGTAAATACTCTGTGAGAGAAAATTCTACCGTTTCATATTCTCTAGGATGCTAATGAGAAAACTCAAAAAAACTATCGAAGTCAAAATTTTAGATAAATGATTAATTTATTCCTCGAAATTCGTGATTAGTTTTGAATTCAGTTAAGCAAATACTCAATGAATGAAATTCAGTAAAGTAGTAATTCAAATATTACCCTTCGAGAAAGATAGTTCAGGGAGAACCTTTCCAGACTTAAACCCTGAATGAGACTATGACCAAGACATAACTCCTTCGTCAGTTTCAAGAAAAGACGATGTGACCAGTTTACGAAAATTCACTCAAATCACCCACCAAATCTGAAATCAAGTTAAGACCCTTTGATTCGGATCTGAGGATCAAAGTTACATAATTCATAAAATTCTATTGGAATTCAGACCTGCGATCTAGAAGTATTGGGATACGAATTTAAGATATACTCATTATATTCAAAAGAAAATAAAAAATGAAAACTTGCATAAAAACCTTGTTTTCTTAAAGGACTGTCTTATGCCAGAATGCTGGAGGGAGCATTTGGTATATGTGTTTTTCTAAGGGAAGTTCGGTTGCAACACCTGGCGGGGAGTGTTCAAAGGACGGCTCACGTAGCAAAAACTCTTCAACGACCCCAGGTATGATACCCCGCATTTTCCTATTGGTTTTCTTTTTTTTACTCTTCTTGAGCTTCTTCAAGATTTCCTTTGTGTCTTTTAATAATGCATGCCCTTCTTGCAGCTCTCCAGAGGTGAGTGCTAGTGGTTCTACCTGTGTTGCTTGTTGTTCCTGTTCTTCATGCACTGGATCTAGAATAAGAAGCTGTGCTACATGACTTAGCACCTCAGTAAGTAAGTACGGGTTGTAAACCTTTGACTGGTGGGCCTTCAAGTAGTTTTCCATCTCCCTATGAATATACCGGGCCCAATCATCTTCCTTTTCTTCATGCACCTTAGCAAATCTGTTAAGAGAAACCATGTTGTAATGGTCAACGGGTTTTACCTGCATAATGAGAGACATGGCTCTACAAGCTTTCTCTGTCACCTCATCCCTGATATTTTCATATTCAGCCCTGTTGGAATTGTAAGAGCTTTTCTTCAACATTACATCCAAAGGCATCTTTTCAAAGTTGTGAGAGTGGATCTTTATTGGCGGTGGTAATTGCAAGGCTTCCCGGATCAAGTCCTCTAAGAGTAAGAGCTGTTATGTGGTTCCATCTGCTTTGGTAACTTTCCCTCTCTTAGTGGCCTTGTCATAGGACTTTAGATACTCTGCACACAATTCTGTATTGATAGTGCGGGGGAGTTACTCTGCCATGCGTCCCAAGCCTTCCTTCTCTAGCTTGTCCTTGACTTCTGAGTCTTCCAAACATTCTGGTCTGTGGTACTGCAGAACTATCTTCTTCCCATGGGTAGTTTGGACATCCTTGCTAATTATTGAGCCATGGAACGTCTATGCGTATTGTCCCAAATAGCCTAGTGTTGGACCACATGATGGTCTCTTCTTCCTGTTTAGGTGATCGTGTAGCACTAGCTTGTGTGACAGCCAGAGTCTCCTCGACTTCCAGTTCAAAGGTAGCGGAGGTCGACATCTGTAACAATGCTCAAAGTTTTTGCCTCGATTCCCCAATTACTCCTTTTGCATCATAATATTTCCAGGCTTGGAGTTGGTTCTTAGACACCCCACTGCTGAATCACTGGTGACTTTGGCTCTTTTTTGTGTAGGGACTATGATGTTGACGCTTTATTTGGTACGTGAGCTGCTTTATTTGGTACGTTTCTTGCATAGGGATTGTGATGTTGGCGCTTTCTTTGGTACATGAGCTACTTAATTTAGCATTAGTGTTTCCATACCATCAATCATAACCTACTTTCCCTTGTTTATTGGGCTCTATAAGGGCACAGTAATGATATTGTTGCCCTCATTGAGTTGTGCAGCCCTCTTTTCCCACCACTGGATATTATAATTATTGGCGCAAATCCAGGATTGTCCAAGGATCATTTCTTCCTCCATAGATCATGCAGGCATAACAAACACCTTTCCAACCATGGTATTATTTCTGCTGGAAATATTAACACTTAGGAATCCCACAACAGTGGTAGGTTGACAAGTGCACACTTCATACTTGTGCATTGGTGGCCTCAAGGTGGGGTTTGTCTAGAGCTTCCCATGCCTTATAAGAGATAAGATTATGACTTGATCCCATATCTACTAATGTAATGCTCGTTGCATGACTTTTAGTCATGAAGATTTTCACTCTAAGCCGTGTGCTGGGTCAATGTCCAAGTCATCCTCATCAAGGAGGGCTAGTGAATCCATGTTCACATGCAATACTCTCTCTTGGAGTCTATGTTTGGCCCTGGCCTCTCTTGCCTTGGCTTCTTCCTGAGCTCGCTTAATTTTTTCCTTCGCTAGCTCTTTCTATTGTTTTGATAGATGCTCTTGCATGGGTTAATGGTCCGTAATACTTTTTAAGCTTGCTTCCATTGATGTAACCCTCCATTTGCATACCCTCAATAGTTTCAATTCTAACTGACCCTTGAGGTGTGATTTGTGAAAAGATGTAGGGGAGAAGAGAGCTTTTTCTCTTGCAAGCACACACACACTCACAAAACCCTAAAAGAGAACACACAAGGTGAGAGGCTGAAAATCTTCTTCTTCTTCACTCAACACTCAACACACCATATACAAAGATAAGAGTACACACATATGAAAAGGTACACAACCAAATACATACTAGGGTTCTCTATAGTGTGAACCCAGCTAAATGAGCTGGCGCTATAACTATACCAGTCTCTAGAATGGCTGTCATACAGCCTGTCATCCCACTGGCCGCATATCACCCATGATCTCACCAACCATGCCAGTGGTGTAAGTGTGGGGCCTATCCCCCAGGCGGGTCATCAGTGTCCACCGCCTCACTAGATGAGCTCGATATCTCAACACTCCCCCTCGAGCTCAACTCCATCTCATGTACACCAAGCGAAGCCCTGAATCTGCGGAGCTTCTCTGTACCCAATGCTTTGGTGAAGATGTCAGCGACCTGATCCTGTGTGCTGACATAAACAAGGTCAACGTCTCTTGCCAAGACCTTCTCTCTGACAAAATGGTAGTGGACCTCTATATACTTCGTGCGAGCATGAAAAATTGGGTTTCTGGCCAACTGTATACTGCTAATGTTGTCACAAAAAATGACAACTTGTCTATCACTGATAGACTCAAATCTGCAAACAACTAGCTTTCTCAACCAAGCTACCTCACATGCTGCCATAGCAGCACCTCTGTACTCAGCCTCTGTAGTACTGGATAGAGCAACCGTAAGCTGCTTCTTGCTGCTCCAAGTCACAGCAGCACTCCCCAAAGAAAACATGAAGCCACTAGTAGATCTTCTATCTGAGATACTACCAGCCCAATCAGCATCTGTGTACCCATGTACACATATCTTTGTCCCAGTTTCATAAAATAGTCCACAATGCAAAGTAGACCTCACATATCTCAGTATGCATCTCAATGCAACTAAATGTGGCTTTCGTGGAACCTACATAAACTGACTCACCAACCCAACAGCATAGCTCAAATCCGTCCTGGTGATCGTCATGTAGATCAAGCTTCCTACTATGCGCCTATACATAGTAGGATCCTCCAAAATCTCTCTTGAATTTGCACTCAACTTGCCATTCTGATCCAATGGCACTGAGATAGGCTTACAGCCTGTCATACCATACTTGGACAACATGTCCAAGCCATACTGTCTCTGCAGTAATCCAATACCATATGGTGACCTAATCACCTCAATGCCCAAGAAATATCTGAGCTCCCCCAGATCTTCATCTCAAACTTCTATCTAAGCAAGATCTTTATATCAAAGATCTCTGCATCATGGTCCCCCGTAATGATCAGGTCATCTACATAGATGACAACAAGCACAACCCCTCTATCACTGTGTCTCACATAAGCGAGAAATCTGCATTGGCTACATGAAAGCCAATAGTGACAAGATATTCAAAAATCTTGTCAAACCATGCTCTTGGTGTTTGTTTTAAGCCATACAAGGCTTTCTTCAACCTACAAACATGCTTGGGGTGACTCACATCCTCATAACTTAGGTGGCTACAACATATACACCTCTTCCTGCAAATCCCCATGTAAGAATGCATTCTTTACATCCATCTGATGTAAAGACCATTTCTTTGACGTTATCACAACTCTCACTGTTGCCATCTTGGCAACTGGGCTGAAAGTTTCCTCATAATCAATGCCATATGTTTGTGCATATCCTTTGGCTACCAATCTAGCCTTGTACCTGCTTATGCTTCCATCACTGTTATGTTTTACTTTGTACACCCACTTGCATCCAATGGCTTTCTTGCCTTCAGGCAATTGCACTAAATCCCAAGTCTCATTTCCATATAGTGCATCCATCTCCTCATCCATAGCTTTCTCCCAACACACATTTCCAACAGCCTCATCAATGCATGTGGGCTCTACAACTTGTACAACTTTTGCCATGTATGCATAGTGATGTGCCACATAACCATCATAGGTAAACCTCTGCAAGCACAGGATTCTTCACTCTCCCAGATCTTCATAGCTTTGCATTCATGGCTTCCATAGCCTTCTTTACACCAGGTGTTCTCATAGCTGGTATCCTGAGATCCTCATCAAGGCTCATGTCTGAGCCACTAGACTCTCCATCAACATGAGAATGCCCTGTAAAAATGTCACGCATACTAAATGGGGCTCAACCACTTTCTCTTTGCCTTTATGTGATGTACTAACCACATTTGCAGCATTGGTATTATGACGCAGCCTGCCACTCCATGGTCTATCCAACTGAACCACTAGATGAGGACTCTCCTGGTCCACTCAAAGACTGTGATTGCTGACATGTATTCTGTGCAACCACATTTCCACTCACATAAGCCCCAATAGCTTCTTTTTCAGCAGCATACCAGCTGCTCATCTCATCAAAAACAACATCCCTGCTTATCCTCAACTCACGTGTAGCAGGGTTATAACACCTGTATCCCTTTTGCTCAAGGGAGTATCCAATAAACACACATTTTTCAGCTTTTGGATCCAGCTTAGTTCTCAGCTCATCTGACACATGCACATATGTAATGCATCCAAAGACTTTTAGATGAGACAAATTAGGTTTTTTACCCCACTAAACCTCTCCTCTGGAGTTACATCATATATGGCTGCAGTTGGAATCCTGTTCATGATGTAAACTACTGTAGAAACAGCCTCAGCCCAATAGCTATGTAAACTACTGTAGAAATAGCCTCAGCCCAATAGCTATGCAGCATATTCTTCTCTTCCATCAATGCTCACGCAATCTCAGCAATGTGCCTATTTTTTCGCTCAGCAATTCCATTTTGCTGCGGAGTGTATCTGCATGTAAACTCTCTCCAAATACCATTTTTCTTCAAAAATTTAGAGAACTCATTGGAGAAGTACTCTCCCCCTCCATCTGACCTTAGGCACTTTACATATTTCCCTGTTTGCTTTTCAACCATAACTCTGAAATTCTGAAAATGAGTGAACACCTCACCCTTCTCCTTCATGAAGTATACCCACACTTTTCTTGTGTGGTCATCAATAAATGTCACATAGTATCTGCAGCCTTCCATAGACATGGTCTTCGTAGGACCCCATACATCTGAATGCACAACATCTAGTGCATTTCTGCTCACATTTCTGTTACATGGAAATACATGCTTGGTTTGCTTTCCAAATTGGCATGCTTCACATATTTTTTGCATACCTTCAACTTTAAACTTTGTCAGTCCTGTCACAATTCCTTTTGTCTGCATAGACTTCATTCTCTGCACATTCACATGTCCAATTCTTTTATGCCAAATGTCTACGTCTGCAACAATTCTTGAACCATTTGCAAACATTGTAGCACTCACTTCAGGCATGTTTACATTCAATGTAAACATTCTGCCCACTATGTTGCCTTTTGCAACCAACTTGCACTTGTCTTTAAAGTCTTCAGCATAACAACCATCAGGGTTAATCCGAACCTGCAAACCCTGCTCAATCATCTAGCCAACTGAAACCAGATTCTTTGTTATGTTCGGAACATGAAGTACATCTGCAAGGTACTTCACTTTGCCATCCTGCATCATAGACAATGGCACATCTCCAACATGGGCAATTGGATGAGCAGTGTCATCCCCTATTTCCACAAAACCTGGTCTTTCAAGGTTTTTCATCTCCTTGAACCACTCCCCCCCATGACTTGTCATGTGGTTCAAAGCACCTGAATCAATGTACCATACATCATCTTTATGTGCTGCTTCAACATTTTTAGACATGGCATTAATGACATGCTGCATAACAAACAACCTTTCATTATCCTCATTGTTTCTGCTCGAGGATGCATAGTTGTTTTGCTACAATTTCCCATTTCGCATGTCAGCCTGCTTCTTATAACAATCTGCCTGCACATGTCCAGGCTTACCACAATGAAAGCATCCATGTGTATCATTATACTGTCTTTGCCAATTTCTACGACCTCTTTGACTCCCCTTGCCTCTGAATTGGCCTCTTCCACCTGCGTGTTGTTGTTGTTGTTGTGAATTCTGGGACTATTGTTGTTGCTGCTGCTGGCCATAATTCTAATTACCTATTCGGCCACCTCCTTGGCCATGTCCACGGCCTCCTCTACCTTGTCCTCTTCCTGAACTTGTGTAGAAGGCCTGTTGCTCTGAACTGTTTTTGTTTTGTGAAGACTGTTGGTGTTCACCCAAGCTCTTCTCTTCTATAATCAACATAGACACCAAATCTATGAAATTGGGAATGTTTTCCCGAGTCTGAATAGACGTCTTGAACTGTTTTTGTTTTGTGAAGACTACTGGTGTTCACCCAAGCTCTTCTCTTCTATAATCCTATAATCAACATAGACACCAAATCTATGAAATTGGGAATGTTTTCCCGAGTCTGAATAGACGTCTTGAACTGTTTTTGTTTTGTGAAGACTGTTGGTGTTCACCCAAGCTCTTCTCTTCTATAATCAATCTATAATCAACATAGACACCAAATCTATGAAATTGGGAATGTTTTCCTGAGTCTGAATAGACGTCTTGAATGCCTTGTATTGTAGCCCGAGACCTGTGGCCCGAGACCACGTAGACAGACTTCCACCTTATCATCATCATCTACTGAAACACCAATAGATGCAAGGGATTCCACAATACCCTTGATCTTCAATGCATAGTCATTCACAGACATACTCCTTTTCTCCACAGTATGAAGTTCATTCTTCAACTGTATCTTTTGTGCCTTGGTATTCGTTTCATAGAGTTTTAGTACCAAGGTTTCCCACGCCTCCTTGGGGGACTTGGCATCTTGTATGTGCCCAATCATGGTGTCCTGTATACTGATAGAGAGCCAATACATAACTTTTCTGGCTCCTTGGTTCCAATCCTTGAACTCTTTCACATCTGTAGCAGTCCAATTGATCTCCGGTATCTCTGGTGCCTCTTCATGCTCACCTTCTATATAGTCCCAGTAACCCTTTCCCATCAGGAAATTTGTCAGCCTGAACCTCCAAGCATGGAAGTTGTTCTTATCAAGCTTCTCGGCAACAATCTGGTTTATGCCATCATTTGACATCTTGCCAAACACACAAATTTACCAGAAACAGCACTCTGGTTTGTCCTACACAAACTGCTGTATTTTCTACAGCGGTACTATACTACACTCAAATGTCATAACCACTGACCTCAATGTGCATACATACACCCAATGGCAACTATTGACCTCCTTGCAGCACACACAATGTCTGCACAACCAAACTACCTTCCTGTAATTCTTAAAATAGAGTTCTGCAGAGAATCGATGACTTATCCGTCGCAGTGCTCGAAATCGCTTGCTTTCTAAAAAAACGGAGGTCGTAACGCGCCCGAAATGCGTTTCTAGCCTGAAAATAATTGTCCAATAGGATAGTATAGTTGCCCTATAGCTTTACTCTCGCGAAGAAAGCTCCTCAATCAAAAATCGTTTGCCGGTGCCTCCCGTAGAGCTCCTGGACAAGGGTGTAGTCGCCAACACAAATAGGGAAGAGTAGTTGAAGCTCTTACCCCCTCGAACCACTTCCTGTGCTTCTCTTGCTTGTAGGTCAGCCCTTAGCATGAACCAGGCTCTGATACCATGAAAAGATGCAGGGGAGAAGAGAGCTTGAGCTCTTGCAAACAAGCACACACACTCACAAAACCCTAAAAGAGAACACACAAGGTGAGAGGCTGAAAATCTTCTTCTTCTTCACTCAACACTCAACACACCATATACAAAGATAAGAGTACACATATGAAAAGATACTCAACCAAATACATACTAGGATTCTCTATATAGTGTGAACCCAACTAAATGAGCTGGCGCTATAACTATACCAGTCTCTAGAATGGCTGTCATACAACCTGTCATCCCATTGGCCGCATATCACCCATGATCTCACCAACCATGCCAGTGGTGTAAGTGTGGGGCCTATCCCCCAAGCGGGTCATCAGTGTCCACCACCTCACTAGATGAGCTCAATATCTCAACAATTTGGAACACTCGAAAATATCCTAATCCATTGTACTTGAGTTTCTTTTTTCTGGTGCTTCCGACACCATACATGAGGACGAGGTCCCTCGTTTTTAGTTCTTTTTGTTTCAGGTTATGGGTGGTCAAACCAACGCTTCCTTCACAATTTCTAGACCATAAGCCCATGTGATGTAATTAGCCAGGTTTCATCAAGCTTCTCTAAGTTAACCATCCTTTTGGCTAGTGCATTCTTAGTTAATCGTCCTTGCACCGTAATTCGTAGGCTTCAAACCAAGTACTCCATAGGCATTGCCACCTCAATGCCATAAGCTAGACAGAAGGGAGAATATCCCGTTACTACCTTACATGATGTTTGATATGTCCATAAAGCTATAGTTAGCTTATATTCCCAATCCATGTGACTTTCTTCTAAAGTTTTTGTCAAGATAGTATACAAAATCTTATTTGTACTCTCCACTTGACCATTTGCCTATGGATAATAAGGGGACGACTTTTGGTGGACTACAAGGAATCCAGCAAGTAAGTGATCAATCACCTCATTAATGAAATGTGAACCACAATCACTGACTAATTCCAATGGGCAACCGAATCTCGAAATGATTTGTTCATATAAGAACTTAGTCGTTGTTCATGCAGTAGCTCGCTTAGAGGCTCTTGCCTCTACCCATTTTGTGAAATAGTATGTGGCCCCACGATCACATATCGAGCTTGTGATGATGGATGCATAGCTGGACTAATGGGTCCAACAAAATCAATTTCCCATTTCTCAAAAGGCTGTCTCACAATCACTGGGGTAAGTGGCAACCTGTCTCTTTGTTGTGGAATAGCAAATCGTTGACACTCTTCACATCTTTTTACAAACTCCATAGCGTCCCCGAATAATGTAGGCCACCATAGTCTTGCCTTGAAGGACCTTGCGAGCTGTAATTTCCCCAACGAAGTGTCCTCCAGCTATTCCTGAGTGTGCTTCATCTAATACTGTGACAAATTCATCTTCCCACACACATCTCCTTAAGACATTGTCCTTACCTAGCTTGTATAATTCTCCAGCAATCAATTGATCAGGTGCAGCTAGCTTAATAAGCCAACACATTTTATCTTTGTTCAAAGGTCATTCTTGTGGAAAACCATAAGCTAGATAGTCTGATATTTCTTCACTCTATTGAGACCATGTCTAGTTTGAACAAATAGGCATCTGGGAGGTCATCACCCATTAACACCAGTTTTATCGATTCCCCATTTGGAATTATCGACATATGATCGGCCAACACATGATGTGTTCCCTTTCTCACCGCCCTGACCGTGAAAATTGAATTCCAATAGTAATAATAACTAGCGTGTGATTCTTCCCGTGGTGCTGCAAGGCTTATTCACCAAGTATAATAAAGCCTGATGGTCCACAAAGAATACAAATTTGTTAGCCAATAGGTAATGTCGATACCTCTTGACAGCATAAACCATGGCCAAAGCATCTCGTTCTATGGTGGTATAATTTACCTCTACATCATTCAATTGGCAGACTAGCAAAGCAGACTAGGTATTTGAACTCACCAGGCTATGCCAATACGCATCCTATAGTGAAGTTTGATGCATCGATGTGTACATGGATATAAGATCCCAGTTGGGTGGTCTCAGAATTGGTGCACTGTCCAGTGCTTGCTTCAATTTATCATATTCTTCTTGGCATTCTTCAGTCCATTGAAAACAATGAGTAGCCTATATAATCGCCTGGAAATTTCAACATAAAATACTATGAAGCAGTGATAATACCCAACATGGCCCATAAACCTCTATAAACCTTTGTAATTAGTGGGCGGGGTAGTTCCAAGATCAACTTGACTTTGCTTTTATCTATGGAGATACCATTCTGAGAGATAATGTGTCCCAAGATCACACCATGTTTGACCCAAAATTGGCATTTCAAAGGGTTTAAGGATATACGATACAATCGACATCGCTCAAACACCTTTCTCAAGCAAGCCAAATGGTCTGACCATCGTGAGTGTGCACCACAGATCATTAATGAATATCTCCAACCACTTTTGCAAAAGTAGTCTTTGAAGGCTATGCACATTAATCATTGGAACATTGTTGGGGTATCGTTGAGACCAAAAAGCATAATTAAGCAAATGTCCCCCACATTGTATTGAAGGTCGTTTTATGTTGGTCTTCGGGTGCTATAGACACCTAATTGTAACCTAAAAATCTATCTAAGAAGATGTAAGCGTCTTCACTAGCTACTCTTTACAAAACATGTTCAATATAAGGCAGTGGGTAATGGTCCTTCCTAGTAGCTACATTGACCTTTTTGAGATCGACACAGACCCTAAGTTTCCCATTCTTCTTCAGCACTATCACAACGATTAGTGATAGCTAATCGGTGTGTTCTATCTTGTAGATGAAATCCACATAGCAATGAGTTTATCAATTTCCTCCTTTACAATTGTTACATATTTTGGATTCATCTGGTATGGTTTTTGCCTGGTTGGCCTTGATCCTTCCATGATTGGGATTGTGTGTTGTACCACTTTAGGCAGTATGCCCTTCATCTCTTTGTAGTTCCAAGCAAAACAATCCTTAATACCACTTTAGGCGGTATGCCCTTCATCTCTTTGTAGTTCCAAGCAAAACAATCCTTAAGAAGAGTAACAAGTTCCTTTTCTTTAGCTGGAGTCAAGTCCTTAGCGATATAAACAGGTTTGGTTTCCTCCGCTGGCTCTACAATATCAATTTCCTTGACCTCAGCTAGGACCTCAGCTAGGCCGTTGTATGATGTGGATAAACCATCTTCTTAACTCTTTTGGTCGTCAATTGGACCACTTTTTGTTTGTCAATTGTGTATGTCTTGAAATGGTCTGGCACAGAATGGTTTATCCTCATCCTCTCTTTTTGTTTAAGCCATCACCTTCTTAGCCTCGTGCTCAGCTTCCGCCAAAGCCTTGTTTCGTTTTCCTTGCCCATCTTTTGTAAGCTTAGGCATTTCTAGTTCTTGAAGGGTTGACGTCCCCCTTGTGTTTTCCTTTAAGGGATATCTTGCTGAACTCCTCCCCCAATTCTTAGAAAACTCATCGTATACCTTAGTAGCTTCGAGGTATCTCAGCCACTAAGCACCCGTGGGTTTCCTTCATAGAGCAGGTCGAGCGTTATACCATTTATGCTTTCGCCATCTTCTAAGGCATTGGGCACTGGTACGGCCTTGTGATCCAGTCCCTTCTATGCTGGAAGCTTCCTCCTCGGATTCCTCTTCAATTGGTTACACATTGACCATACAAATAGAGTTAGTGGGAACATTCCCAGATTCAACGTATTGGGTCCCTCTCAGGGCTGCATAACATCTATTGTGGCCAGCACATGCATCCAGTTTTCACTGAAATTTGGAGGAGGTAGAGATGCATACATTTCAACTTCTTCTTTCTCCTTTGAAAATTCCACCGTGGGCTGACATACTTTGTAAGGTCCCTCCCAAGCCATGTATGTATGTGTCTCTTTTAATATAGATTTCAATAAGGAAAGAGAGTGTAATTAGAGAAGAGTGAGACAACAAGGCTAGAAACATTAGGAAAGTGTTAGAATAAAAATATTAGCTCCAAAAATCCTAAAAGAAATAAGAACATAAGAATAGTTCTATTAAGAGGTAAGTATCCCCAAAAATAGAATTTCGAATTTAGGTGATAAGAGGTTATATTTAGAGTACTTTTACACATTTAGAGTCCATGCATACTAAAAATATGGAAAAACAACGCGTTTCTAAAGATGGTGACGTTTATGCCTATTCTGCCCGCGTTGGCTTGTAGACTAGATATCTTTCCGTTCTTTTGACTGGTTATATGACTATATTCTGAGTTTTTATCAGAGAGTTATGGCCGAAACAATTTGCTATTTCTGTCAAGGTCTCTACACAGAAAACTATGAGAAGGCAGCAAGTAGCCTCAAGGTAATCCTAGAGTTTGAGATGTATATATCCCTTAATTCTTATCTAATATCTTAGAAAAGAAGCTTAGATTGCTATGGTCTTTCAGACGAAGAGACCAAAACTCCATAGCATTTCTTTTAGAGAAAGAATAGTATCCCATAGCCCTGTAAGAGAAGAAGGCTATTTTGCCATAGACCTTAGAAAGAGAGAAGAGTCACAGTATGAGTAAGAGGAGATAAAGCTTGGAGATTATTGGATGATTTCAATCAAAAGACAAGGTATTAGAAGACTCTATTCTCATATGTCAAGTTCTAAAGCTCTTGTTAACGAGAAAAGGCAACGATAAACGACAAATTTCTATAAGGTATATACATATTTTGTTTTTCAATTATATATCATTCTTAGGGGTTGAGGTATGGCCCCGGCTTCCCTATAAATTGTTAATAGTGATCTATTTGATTGATTTACTATTTAAAGTTTGTATTCTTTTAAACAACAATATATGCCTAAATAAAGAATGTCTTATCTGCAATCTCAAGTTGAAATGCAAAAATCTTTGTGTGAAAAGGATTGTTTTCTTAAGAAGGTAACATGGATTCTAGTCCTATGGTTTAGTTGAGTAAATGGATTGTTATCTTGGTTAAATTAAGGTACAGGTACAACTTCTCCCTGCCTTGATGCTGCCCCGTTCTTGTGCTTGTGTAGCCAAACGGCGGAGACGTTAGTAAGGCCCGGAGTTGGCCCATGGTATCCCTCATACCATTGGGAGAATGAGGTTTGCCGATTGAGGCGAGTGATTGTGATGCTGCCTAGTTCTGAGGGCCCAGGCTAGTGCGGCGAATTAGCCCACCCTAGTGCGCAGACATCCCTCTGAGGGGCGGGAGGATCGAGCGATGGAGCCTGAGAGGGCGACAGGCCGGCTTGAGTCCTCGCCAGCGGGCGGCCGACGATGAGGTGTATGGTCCCGTAGGGTTTTGCCCAGCATGTGGAGGCTGGAAGGCCGAATTCTAGATCATTGGCGGTATAAAGGAAAAGAATAAGAGAGCCAGTTTGGCTTGTATGAAATTGATTCATGTTTAAACTTTGTTTTTATAAATCTTGTCTTTGGCATTATTGTATTGTGAAAAAAGGCTGTTTTAACAAACCTTGTGAAAAGGGCCTTAATTAAGGAACATGTTTATTTATGTCAAACAGTGTGGTAGGATTAATTAGAAAACAAATTGACGCGTGAGTAGGGTGGAAAGTGGGAGGATTGAATGCCCCGACGGCACCATCCTCCGGACGAGTGGACCCGATTAGTCGGGTAGCTTTCCAACAGATTAAGTGAAAGCCCTACATTAGATAAATAGGTTCTCGGGCAATTCTATTCTAGAAGACTAGGCTAGCGGCTGTGCCTTGCATGGATGAGGAAAAAAGTGTTGCCTCTAGAAATCAAGTCTTGTAGTTGCCCAATTTATGAGATCAATTACCCTATGGGTGATTTGATTTTTAGAAGACCACGCTCCCCCTGCGGGATAGAATTAGGTCTTACCTATGAATCGTATCCTTGAATCTCTGCATGGTCAAGGTGTCGATGAGTAGAAAATTTTCTCCAAGTTAAGACTTAGTGGACTATCTTAAGTGTTTTCCCTATTTTGGAAGGGGGGAACCTTACATACTTGCACGGATGTGGTTCACTCGGTTGTGACCAAATAGTTGCCCTTCCATGGTGTGCTTTCCATGTTCGCAGATCTATCTTTAGGATTTTTAGGTCCCTGCGATTATACACACATGGTCTAATGCCTAATCGTGCACCAATTTGAATTCCCTCTCATGAAGGGTCTTCCCAAGATTATGTCATATGAATATGCTTGGGGCATAAAGTCCATTACAATAAATGTGTAATGGTAGCAGAACGTAAAGAGTCACACATTCTCCAAAAGCCCCATGGGTCTTGAAGATGTTCTGTCTGCCATTTTAATGATAAGATCCTCTCTTTTCAGATCGTGTTTTCCCCAATTCTCCCAACATCATTTTGTGATGATGCTAACTCTTGCTTCACCATCCAGGATAGCCAATGCTTGGTATCCATTATGATGAATTGGGATTATAGCATTATTGTCATCACTTTCATAATACCACCTCAATTGATTGACTTATTTGTTGACAAATCTAGGCGTTCTTTCCCCCCGCGTGTTAAGTTTCTTTTATATAGCTAAAGGTGACTGGATCTCCTCTGCAGTGGTCTTTCGCTTTAGTCCTCCCTCTACCCATTCTCTTATGTCTACCCACAATGTTGGTGAACTACGTAGCAGTTATCCCAATGGCATTTGTATGAAAGTGGATAGTACAGCTCTGCGAGACTGCCTATGTCTCTAGGCTCTCTGGCAAGTGAGGGTTCCTCCACGTGTGCATCTTATATATCCACCCCTAGGGAATAAATGAATGGACACATCCTACTCAACCTCCTCAAACATTCTTGCCATAAGGTTTCCTTGAGATCCTTCTTCAGACTCTTCTAGAATTGAAGTAGGTACATCCAATTCTCTAACCCTTATCGGCTCGTTTCTTGGATACATTGTATCCCTAGCCCGGTTAGCCCTTAATTTGGCTTCATGAAGTCGTTGCCACTCTTCTACGGCCCTATCAACTCCACATTTAGTACAAGTAAGCACTGGCATGTCATTAGGTGGTGCAGCCATTTGCAGAGTTTAATGCGCATGAACCACATTCTTGTTAGGACATTCTACTATTCGATGAGGTCCACCGCAACCAAAACATTGTAGTGGCCTATTTGCATTTATGTCCTTACCTTTCCACTGTATCATGGTTTGGAACACTGGCACTGGCGTGTTATTTTGTAAGACATAAAATTTAGGTGCAATCTCCGCAGCTTCCTCGTAGTACCCACTATCGATTTCTACCTCATGAGCCATTTCACCCTCATCTAATGGCTCGTCAATCAACACTTGGTTGATTTTAGCTTGTGGTGGTTGTGGCGGTAGAACAGGTGTAGCAGCAAAGGTGGCATGTCTTGTATTTGAAACATCCCCTAGGTAAATAGGATGGGTTTGCCTATCCTGTAGCTATAGTGATTTGCATTGGTGGTGCTAGTAGTTGTGCTATGGTTTGGAATTTTGAATACATGCACATGGAAACGTCATGGTTTCCTAATTTTACACAATGCGTGCAATAGAGTAATTGCCTTACTCTTAATTGAGGGCATTCAGTGGTGGTGTGATTAATTCTGCACACATAGAACACCATACCATATCTCTATGAGGGTAGAGATGAGCATGCCCATGCCCTGATGCTTCTCTTCCATCCTTCACCTTCAATTTTTCCAGTATGGCATTACCGAGTTCATCCACAGTCATGTTCCCAACTTGCTTACTCCAAGTTCTTGTGTCTTGGTGACTCAAAACTCACACGAAGTCGTTGGCTGCTAATTGCCTTGACATCTTTAGGTTGTGTCAATTCAAGCATATTATCTTTATATTCGATTGCTAACTTACAGCATGCATCCAGAGTAGCCATCAGGCTAAACTAGATAATCATGCATTTTGTGATCTCGGACCTCTTCAGAAGCAGGACAATAACTGATCACCAGCTAGCCTCTCCCATAGTATGCATCTTGAATTCAAGTGCTTTAGCCAGGATACATAGTCTCGCATAGACTTATTTTCTTTCTATTTGATATTATGCAGTTGTGCCATAGGGCTCCATCTATCACCACTTCGAGCAAAGCTTGGCACGAACACATTCTTGAGCCGAGTGAAATTGATCTTATCTTCTGGCTTGAGGGTTTGAAACCATTGAGATGAGCCTTTCCTTCTAGGGTCAGTGAGAAGGCATGAATCATGGTTACATCACTTACTGGCCCACAGGTTTTGCATGTGGACTCAAAGATCTCAACATGTTGGATCGAGTCCCCATCCCTTGAGAACTTTTGTATGAGCTTTAAAATGATGATGTGTGGCTTCATTTGGGATGGTCTGGTTTCTAGAGCAGTATCTAGTTCCCTAACCATTCCTCGGCTCATTTCTGCAACCATATTCAACAAATCTATCCTTGTGGCCACATTAAGATCTACATTTGGTTCCACCATTGGTCTTTGAGGAGCTACTCCCCCCTACCTAGACCTTGTCCTCTTCTAACATTGGCTCTTCTAGGCATTTTGAGTCTATGGGTAGGTTCGGCCACCTCATTCTAGCCTAATTCATTATTAGTAGCCTTTGTCAGTCTTTGTAGAATCAAGAGCTCCATATCTTGTAAGAACGTGGGATGATTGATCATTTGCTCTATATCTTTCTTGGTGTACAGGAGGTCCTCTACTTCCACAGTTTCCCCAGGTAGGTTATCCCCTTCGTTTTGGGTATCAAACCCTTCCTCCACTCTTGGCTCTTCATTAATGGGCTCTAAGTTTGGGATGTCTCCCTCAGTCCTGCCTATGACCATTTCTGGTTCCTTGCCATGTGATTGAAATGGATTCACATTTTCCATTTCCTTTTGTTCGGCCCTAGCTCTTCAAGTGTCAAGCTCTTGTTTCCTTAAGCTTAATTCTCGTAGTTGTCGCTCTACTTCAGCCCTTTTCAAATCTAATTCTACTTCCTCTGAGGTTGGGAATAATACTTGACCTATCCTGGTCACACTTTCTAAGTCTCTTCTCATCCTGGGAGTTCGTGTGTTAGAAATCCTATAACTTGAATGTTGGGTTGGTAATTCTTGCCACTTAGTCGAATGGTTGGTTGACAAGGTTGTACCCGCAAATTACACTTCCTCATTGCTGGTTTGGAGATAAAAAAATCCCCGGGCTATATCAATGATACCACTAGATATTGTAGGGGAAGGTGGTTTTTCCTCTTCTCCAAACCCAGAGAATCGTAGCCTTCTTCTATGGATTCTTCACTACTTGTATCTATGGTGGTCAAATTTCTCAAGACACTCAATTGAGTGCTTACTGAGTGGCCTAAATGAACACTCTTTTGATAGGAAGATCCAAGGTGGTTCGATGCACTATCGTTGGGAGTAAGGTCATCTCCGATAAGTTTGCCAGACCTCAAGTGCATGTGAATATGATTTGATAAGCTAATTTGCTACCCCAAATAAATTTTGGTAGGGTTCTGTCGATCTGAATTTTTTGGCCATGAGAATTAAAAAGATGCAGGGGAGAAGAGAGCTTGAGCTTTTGTAAGCACACACACACACACTCACAAAACCCTAAAAGAGAACACACAAGATGAGATGCTGAAAATCTTCTTCTTCTTCACTCAACACTCAACACACCATGTACATGGAGCTTCTCTGTACCCAATGCTTTGGTGAAGATGTCAGCAACCTGATCCTGTGTGGTTCTGACATAACCAAGGTCAACGTCTCCTGACAAAACCTTCTCTCTGACAAAATGGTAGTGGACCTCTATATGCTTCGTGCGAGCATGAAAAACTGAGTTCTTGGGGGCCAACTGTATACTGCTAATGTTGTCACAGAAAATGACAACTTGTCTATCACCCAAATCTGCAAGCAGCTTTCTCAACCAAGCTACCTCACATGCTGCTATAGCAGCACCTCTGTACTCGGCCTCTGTAGGATTGGATAGAGCAACCGTAGGCTACTTCTTGCTGCTCCAAGTCATAGCAGCACTCCCGAAAGAAAACATGAAGCCACTAGTAGATCTTCTATCTGAGATACTCCCAGCCCAATCAGCATCTGTGTACCCATGTACACATATCTCTGTCCCAGTTTCATAAAATATTCCACAATGCAAAGTAGACCCCACATACCTCAGTATGCATCTCAATGCAAAGTAGACCTCACATACCTCAATATATGCATCTCAATGCATCCAAATGCGGCTTCCGAGGAACCTGCATAAACTGACTCACCAACCCAACAGCATAGCTCAAATCTAGCTTGGTGATCGTCATGTAGATCAAGCTTCCTACTATGCGCCTATACATAGTAGGATCCTCCAAAATCTCTCCTGAATCTGCACTCAACTTGCCATTCTGATCCAATGGCACTGAGATAGGCTTACAACCTGTCATACCATACTTGGACAACATGTCCAAGCCATACTATCTCTTTGCAGTACCATGTGGTGACCTAATCACCTCAATGCCCAAGAAATATCTGAGCTCCCCCAGATCCTTCATCTCAAACTTCTGTCTAAGCAAGATCTTTATATCAAAGATCTCTGCATCATGGTCCCCCATAATGATCAAGTCATCTACATAGATGACAACAAGCACAACCCCTCTATCACTGTGTCTCACATACGGCAAGAAATCTGCATTGGCTACATGAAATCTAATAGTGACAAGATATTTAGAAATCTTGTCAGACCATGCTCTTGGTGCTTGTTTTAAGCCATATAAGGCTTTCTTAAACTTGCAAACATGCTCGGGGTGACTCATATCCTCAACCAAGTGGTTGCAACATATACACCTCTTCCTGCAAATCCCCATGCAAGAATGCATTCTTTACATCCATCTGATGTAAAGACCATTGCTTTGACGCAGCCAGTGCTATCACAACTCTCACTGTTGCCATCTTGGCAACTGGGCTGAAAGTTTCCTCATAATCAATGCCATATGTCTGCGCATATCCTTTGGCTACCAATCTAGGCTTGTACATGCTTATGCTTTTATCACTGCTTTTATGTTTTACTTTGTACACCCACTTGCATCCAATGGCTTTCTTGCCTTCAAGCAATTGCACTAAATCCCAAGTCTCATTTCCATATAGTGCATCCATCTCCTCATCCATAGCTTTCTCCCAACACACATTTCCAATAGCCTCATCAATGCATGTGGGCCCTACAATCTGCACAACTTTTGCCATGTATGCATAGTGATGTGCCACTCACATAACCATCATAGGTAAACCTCTGCACAGGATTCTTCACTCTCCCAGATCTTCGCAGCTTTGCATTCATGGCTTCCATAGCCTTCTTTACACCAGGTGTTTGAAAAGATGCAGCGGGAAGAGAGCTTGAGCTCTTGCAAGCACACACACACTCACAAAACCCTAATAGAGAACACACAAGGTGAGAGGCTGAATATCTTCTTTTTCTTCACTCAACACTCAACACACCATATACAAGATAAGAGTACACACAATATGAAAGGTACTCAACCAAATACATACAAGGGTTCTCTATAGTGTGAACCCAACTAAATGAGCTGGCGCTTTAACTATGCCAGTCTCTAGAATGGCTGTCACACAACCTGTCATCCCACTGGCCGCATATCACCCAAGATCTCACCAACCATGCCAGTGGTGTAAGTGTGGGGCCTATCCCCCAGGCGGGTCATCAGTGTCTACCGTCTCACTAGACGAGCTCGATATCTCAACACTCCCCCTCGAGCTCAACTCCATCTCATGTACACCAAGTGAAGTCTTGAATCTGCGGAGCTTCTCTGTACCCAATGCTTTGGTGAAGATGTCAGCTACCTGATCCTGTGTGCTGACATAAACAAGGTCAACGTCTCCTGCAAAGACCTTCTCTCTGACAAAATGGTAGTGGACCTCTATATGCTTCATGCGAGCATGAAAAAGTGGGTTCCTGGCCAACTGTATACTGCTAATGTTGTCACAGAAAATGACAACTTGTCTATCCACTAATAGACCCAAATCTGCAACAAGTAGCTTTCTCAACCAAGCTACCTCACATGCTGCCATAGCAGCTCCTCTGTACTCGGCCTCTGTACTGTGGATAGAGCAACCGTAGGCTGCTTCTTGCTGCTCCAAGTCACAACAACACTCCCCAAAGAAAACATGAAGCCACTCGTAGATCTTCTATCTGAGATACTACCAGCCCAATAAGCATCTGTGTACCCATGTACACGTATCTCTGTCCCAGTCTCATAGAATAGTCCACAATGCAAAGTAGACCTCACATACCTCAGTATGCGTCTCAATGCATCCAAATGCGATTTTCGTGGAACCTGCATAAACTGACTCACCAACCCAATAGCATAGCTCAAATCTGGTTTGGTGACCGTCATATAGATCAAGCTTCCTACTATGTGCCTATACATAGTAGGATCCTCCAAAATCTCTCCTGAATCTGCACTCAACTTGCCATTCTGATCCAATGGCACGAAAATAGGCTTACAGCCTGTCATACCATACTTGGACAACATGTCCAAGCCATACTGTCTCTGCAGTAATCCAATACCATGTGGTGACCTAATCACCTCAATGCCCAAAAAATATCTGAGCTCCCCTAGATCCTTCATCTCGAACTTCTGTCTAAGCAAGATCTTTACATCAAAGATCTCTCCATCATGGTCCCCCATAATGATCAAGTCATCTACATAGATGACAACAAGCACAACCCCTCTATCACCATTTTTCACATACAGCGAGAAATCTGCATTGGCTACATGAAAGCCAATAGTGACAAGATATTCAAAAATCTTGTCAGACCATGCTCTTGGTGCTTGTTTTAAGCCATACAAGGCTTTCTTCAACCTGCAAACATGCTCGGGGTGACCCACATCCTCATAACTAGGTGGCTGCAACATATACACCTCTTCTTGCAAATCCCCATGCAAGAATGCATTCTTTACATCCATCTGAAGTAAAGACCATTTCTTTGACGTTATCACAACTCTCACTGTTGCCATCTTGGCAACTGGGCTAAAAGTTTCCTCATAATCAATGCCATATGTCTGCGCATATCCTTTGGCTACCAATCTAGCCTTGTACCTGTTTATGCTTCCATAACTGTTATGTTTTACTTTGTACACCCACTTGTATCCAATGGCTTTCTTGCCTTCAGGCAATTGCACTAAATCCCAAGTCTCATTTCCATATAGTGCATTCATCTCTTCATCCATATCTTTCTCCCAACACACATTTCCAACAGCCTCATCAATGCATGTGGGCTCTACAACCTGCACAACCTTTGCCATATATGCATAGTGATGTGCCACATAACCATCATATGTAAACCTCTGCACAGGGTTTTTCACTCTCCCAGATCTTCGTAGCTTTTCATTCATGGCTTCCATAGCCTTCTTTACACCAGGTGTTCTAGCTGGGATCCCAAGCTCCTCATTAAGGCTCATCTCTGAGCCACTAGACTCTCCATCAACATGAGAATGCCCTGCAGAAATGTCAAGCATACCAAGGGGCTCAACCACTTTCTCTTTTCCTTTACATGATATACTAATCACATTTGCAGGACTGGTATTATGACGCAGCCTACCACTCCATGGTCTATCAACAGACCCACTAGATGAGGACTCTCCTGGTCTACTCAAAGACTGTGATTGCTGACCTGCATTCTGTGCAACCACACTTCCACTCACATCAGCCCCAACAGCTTCTTTTTCAGCAGCATACCAACTGCTCATCTCATCAAAGACAACATCCTTGCTTACCCTCAACTCACGTGTAGCAGGGTTATAACACCTGTATCCCTTTTGCTCAAGGGAATATCCAATAAACACACATTTTTTAGCTTTTGGATCCAGCTTAGTTCTCAGCTCATCTGGCACATGCACATATGCAATGCATCCAAAAACTTTCAGATGAGACAAATCAGGTTTTTTGCTAGTAAACCTCTCCTATGGAGTTACATCATGTATGGCTGCAGTTGGAGTCCTGTTCATGATGTATACTGCTGTAGAAACAGCCTCAGCCCAATAGCTATGCGGCATATTCTTCTCTTCCATCAATGCTCGCGCAATCTCAGCAATGTGCCTGTTTTTCTGCTCAGCAACTCCATTTTGCTGCGGAGTGTATCTGCATGTAAACTGTCTCCGAATACCATTCTTCTTCAAAAATTCAGAGAACTCATCGGAGAAGTACTCTCCCTCTCCATCTGACCTTAGGCACTTTACATATTTCCCTGTTTGCTTTTCAACCAAAACTCTGAAATTCTGAAAGTGAGTGAACACCTCACTCTTCTCCTTCATGAAATATACCCACACTTTCCTTGTGTGGGCATCAATGAATGTCACAATACCTGCAGCCTCCCATAGACATGGTCTTCGTAGGACCCCATACATCTGAATGCACAACATCTAGTGCATTTCTGCTCACATATCTGTTACGTGGAAATACATGCTTTGTTTGCTTTCCAAATTGGCATGCTTCACATATTCTCTGCATACCTTCCACTTTAAACTTTGGCAGCCCTGTCACAATTCCTTTAATCTGCATAGACTTCATTCTCTGCACATTCACATGTCCAATTCTTTTATGCCAAATGTCTGTGTCTGCAACAATTCTTGAACCATTTGCAAACATCGCAGCACTCATTTCAGGCATGTCTACATTCAACGTAAACATTCTGCCCACCCTATTGCCTTTTGCAACCAACCTGCACTTGTCTTTAAAGTCTTCAACATAACAACCCCATCAGGGTTAAACCGAACCTGCAAATCCTGCTCAATCATTTGGCCAACTGAAACCAGATTCTTTGTTATGTTCGGAACGTGAAGTACATCTGCAAGGTACTTCACTTTGCCATCTTGCATAGACAATGGCACATCTCCAACATGGGCAATTGGATGAGCAGTGTCATCCCTTGTTTCCACAAAACCTGGTCTTTCAAGGTTTTTCATCTCCTTGAACCACTCCCCATGACTTGTCATGTGGTTCGAAGCACCTGAATCCACATACCATACATCATCTTTTTGTGCTGCTTCAACATTTTCAGACATGGCATTCACGACATGCTGGATAACAAACAACCTTTCATTATCCTCATTGTTTCTGCTTGAGGATGCATATTTGTTCTGCTGCACTTTCCCATTTTGCATGTCAGCCTGCTTCTTATAACATTCTGCCTGCACATGTCCAGGCTTACCACAATAAAAGCATTCACGTGCATCATTATATTGCCTTTGCCAATTTCCACGTCCTCTTTGACTCCCCCTGCCTCTGAATTTGCCTCTTCCACCTGTGTGTTGTTGATGTTGTTGTTGTGTATTCTAGGATTGTTGTTGCTGCTACTGGCCATAATTCTGATTACTTGTTCAGCCACCTCCTTGACCGCGTCCACGGCCTCCTCTACCTCGTCCTCTTCCTGAACTTGTGTAGAAGGCCTGTTGCTGTGAACTGTTTTTGTTTTGTGAAGGCTGTTGGTCTTCACCCAAGCTCTTCTCTTCTGTAATCAGCATAGACACCAAATCTGTAAAGTTGGGAATGTTTTCCCGAGTCTGAATAGACGTCTTGAACGCCTTGTATTGTGGCCCGAGACCACGTAGATAGACTTCCAGCTTATCATCATCATCTACTGACACACCAATAGATGCAAGGGATTCCACAATACCCTTTATCTTCAATGCATAGTAGTCATTCACAGACATGCTCTTTTTCTCCATAGTATGAAGTTCATTCTTCAACTGTATCTTACATGCCTTGGTATTTGTTTCATAGAGTTTTACCAAGGTGTCCCACGCCTCCTTGGGGGACTTGGCATCCTGAATGTGCCCAATCATGGCGTCTTGTATACTAATGGAAAGCTAATACATAACTTTCCTGGCTCCTTGGTTTCAGTCTTTAAACTCTTTCACATCTGCAGCAGTTGGATTTATGTCCGGTATCTCTGGTGCCTCTTCATGCTCACCTTCTATGTAGTCCCAATAGCCCTTTCCCATCAGGAAATTTGTCAACCTGAACCTCCAAGCATGGAAGTTATTCTTATCAAGCTTCTCAGCCACAATCTGTGTTATGCCATCATTTGACATCTTGCCAAACACACAATTTTACTAGAAACAGCACTCTGGTTTGTTCTGCACAAACTGCTATATTTCTGCAGCGGTACTGTAGTACTCTCAAATGTCACAACCAGTGACCTCAATGTGCATACATATACCCAATGGCAACTGTTGACCTCTTTGTAGCACCCACAGTGTCTGCACAGCCAATCTGTCTTCCTGCAGTTCTTAAAATAGAATTCTGCAGAGAATCGATGACTTATCCGCGCAGTGCTTGAAATCGCCTGCTTTCTAAAAAATGGAAGTCCAGACGCACCCAAAACGCATTTTCGGCCCAGAAATTTGGTCCGATAGGACAATATAGTTACCCTATAGCTTTACTCCCGCGAAGAAAGCTTCTTAATTAGAGATCGTTTGTCGGTGCCTCCCGTAGAGCTCCCGACAAGGGTGTAGTCACCAACACAAATAGGAAAGAGTAGTTGAAGCTCTTACCCTCGTACCGCTTCCTGTGGTTCTCTTGCTTGCAGCTCAGCCCTTAGCACGAACCAGGCTCTGATACCATGAAAAGATGCAGGGGGGAAGAGAGCTTGAGCTCTTGCAAGCACACACACACTCACAAAACCCTAATAGAGAACACACAAGGTGAGAGGCTGAAAATCTTCTTCTTCTTCACTCAACACACCATATACAAGATAAGAGTACATACAATATGAAAGGTACTCAACCAAATACATACAAGGGTTCTCTATAGTATGAACCCAACTAAATGAGCTGGCGCTATAACTATGCCAGTCTCTAGAATGGCTGTCACACAACCTGTCATCCCACTGGCCGCATATCACCCAAGATCTCACCAACCATGCCAGTGGTGTAAGTGTGGGGCCTATCCCCCAGGCGGGTCATCAGTGTCCACCGCCTCACTAGACGAGCTTGATATCTCAAAAGTGTTCTCATAGCTGGTATCCCAAGCTCCTCATCAAGGCTCATCTCTGAGCCACTAGACTCTCCATCAACATGAGAATGCCCTGCAGAAATGTCAGGTATACTAAAAGGGGCTCAACCACTTTCTCTTTGCCTTTATGTGATGTACTAATCATATTTACAGGACTGGTATTATGACGCAGCATACCACTCCATGGTCAACTGAACCACTAGATGAGGACTCTCCTGGTGCACTCAAAGACTGTGATTTTGCTGACTTGCATTTTGTGCAACCACATTTCCACTCACATTAGTCCCAACAGCTTCTTTTTCAGCAATATTCCAGCTGCTCATCTAATCAAAAACAACATCCCTGCCTACCCTCAACTCACGTGTAGCAAGGTTATAACACCTGTATCACTTTTGCTCAAGGGAGTATCCAAGAAACATACATTTTTCAGCTTTTGGATCTAGCTTAGTTCTCAACTCATCTGGCACATGCACATATGCAATGCATCCAAAGACTTTCAGATGAGACAAATTAGGTTTTTTGCGAGTAAACCTCTCCTCTGGAGTTACATCATGTATGGCTGCAGTTGGAGTCCTGTTCATGATGTAAACTGCTATAGAAACAGCCTCAGCCCAATAGCTATGTGACATATTCTTCTCTTCCATCAATGCTCACGCAATCTCAGCAATGTGCCTGTTTTTGGGCTCAGCAATGTGCTTGTTTTTGCACTCAGCAACTCCATTTTGCTACGGAGTGTATCTGCATGTAAACTGTCTCCGAATACCATTCTTCTTCAAAAATTTAGAGAACTCATTAGAGAAGTACTCTCCCCCTCTATCTAACCTTAGGCACTTTACATATTTCCCTGTTTGCTTTTCAACCATAACTTTGAAATTCTAAAAATGAGTGAACACCTCACCCTTCTCCTTCATGAAGGATACCCACACCTTCCTTGTGTGGTCATCAATAAATGTCATATAATACCTGTAGCCTCCCATAGACATGGTCTTCGTAGAACCCCATACATCTGAATGCATAACATCTAGTGCATTTCTGCTTACATTTCTGTCCTGGAAATACATGCTTTGTTTGCTTTCCAAATTGGCATGCTTCACATATTTTCTGCATACCTTCAACTTTAAACTTTGGCAGCCCTGTCACAATTCCTTTTGTCTGCATAGACTTCATTCTTTGCACATTCACATGTCCAATTCTTTTATGCCAAATGTCTATGTCTGCAACAATTTTTGAACCATTTGCAAACATCGTAGCACTCACTTCAGGCATGTTTACATTCAATGTAAACATTCTGCCCACTCTGTTGCCTTTTGCAACCAACCTGCACTCGTATTTAAAGTCTTCAACATAACAACCATCAGGGTTAAACCGAACCTGCAAACCCTGCTCAATCATCTGGCCAACTGAAACCAGATTCTTTGTTATGTTTGGAATATGAAGTACATCTGCAAGGTACTTCACTTTGCCATCCTGCATAGACAATGGCACATCTCCAACATGGGCAATTGGATGAGCAGTGTCAAGTGTCATTTACTGTTTCCACAAAACCCCATCTTTCAAGGTTTTTCATCTCCTTGAACCACTCCCCATGACTTGTCATGTGGTTTCAAGTACCTGACTCAACGTACCATACATCATCTTTATGTGCTGCCTCAACATTTTCAGACATGGCATTAACGACATGCTGCATAACATGTGTGTTGTTGTTGTTGTGGATTCTGGGACTACTGTTATTACTGCTGCTAGCCATAATTTCGATTACCTATTCGGCCACCTTCTTGGCTGCGTCCACGGCCTTCTCTACCTTGTCCTCTTCCTGAACTTGTGTAGAAGGCCTGTTGCTCTTGAATTGTTTTTGTTTTGTGAAGACTGTTGGTCTTCACCCAAGCTCTTCTCTTCTATAATCAACATAGACACCAAATCTGTGAAATTGGGGATGTTTTTCCGAGTCTGAATAGACGTCTTGAACGCCTTGTATTGTGGCCCGAGACCACGTAGACAGACTTCCACCTTATCATCATCATCTACTGAAACACCAATAGATGCAAGGGATTCCACAATACCCTTGATCTTCAATGCATAGTCATTCATAGACATACTCTTTTTCTCCACAGTATGAAGTTCATTCTTCAACTGTATCTTTCGTGCCTTGGTATTCATTTCATAGAGTTTTACCAAGGTGTCCCACCACGCCTCCTTGGGGGACTTGGCATCCTGCATGTGTCCAATCATGGTGTCCTGTATACTGATAGAGAGCCAATACATAACTTGTCTAGCTCCTTGGTTCCAATCCTTGAAGTCTTTCACATCTGCAGCAGTCAGATTGATCTCCGGTATCTCCGGTGCCTCTTCATGCTCACCTTCTATGTAGTCCCAGTAACCCTTTCCCATGAGGAAATTTGTAAACCTGAACCTCCAACCATGGAAGTTGTTCTTATCAAGCTTCTCAGCAACAATTTGGTTTATGCCATCATTTGACATCTTGCCAGACACACAAATTCACCAGAAATAGCACTCTGGATTATCCTGCACAAACTACTGTATTTTCTGTAACGGTATTGTACTACACTCAAATGTCACAACCAGTGACCTCAATGTGCATACATACACCCGATGGCAAGTGTTGACTTCCTTGCAGCACACACAATGTCTGAACAACCACTCTGTCTTCCTGCAGTTCTTAAAACAAAGTTCTGCACAGAATCGATGACTTACCCGCCGTAGTGCTCGAAATTGCCTGCTTTCCAAAAAATGGAGGTCCTAACGCGCCCAAAATGCATTTTCGGCTTGAAAAATATCGTCCGATAAGACAATATAGTTGCCCTATAGCTTTACTCCCGCGAAAAAAGCTCCTCAATCAGAGATCGTTTGCCGGTGCCTCCCATAGAGCTCCCGACAAGGGTGCAGTCGCCAACACAAATAGGGAAGAGTAGTTGAAGCTCTTACCCTCATACCGCTTCTTGTGCTTCTCTTGCTTGCAACTCAACCCTTAGCATGAACCAGGCTCTGATACCATGAAAAAATGCAGGGGAGAAGAGAGCTTGAGCTCTTACAAGCACACACACACTCACAAAACCCTAATAGAGAACACACAAGATGAGAGGCTAAAAATCTTCTTCGTCTTCACTCAACACTCAACACACCATATACAAAGATAAGAGTACACAATATGAAAAGGTACTCAACCAAATACATACTAGGGTTCTCTATAGTGTGAACCCAACTAAATGAGCTAGCGCTATAACTATGCCAGTCTCTAGAATGGCTGTCACACAGCCTGTCATCCCATTGGCCGCATATCACCCATGATCTCACCAACCATGCCAGTGGTGTAAGTGTGGGGCCTATCCCCCAGGCGGGTCATCAGTGTCCACAACCTCACTTGATGAGCTCGATATCTCAACAAGAATTCAGATAGAAATTCATGTCGTGAGATGTCAAAGAATCATTCACGTCATGAAACCCTAAATGGTTCACGTTGTGAAATGGTAAGTAGTTCACGTCGTGAACTAGTTTCTGCACTCTCGTGTGCACGAGGATTACCTTGTATTTTCAGGTCCTTGTTGCCTTGATCTAAGTTGATTGGTCTAAAATTACTCAATTAAGGCACTTTCCTAACCTTAATCTGACAATTAGGTTCGTGAACTAGATCCGATTACACCGTGAAATTGGAGAAAATAGTTCACACCATGAAATAGTTACTGGTTCACGTCGTGAAAAGCTATATAGTTCACATTGTGAGATCTAATTGGTTCACGCCGTGAAACAGATAGTGTTTCACGTCGTGAAGTATTCTCTGCTAGTTCATGGGACGAAAATTATGTAGGACCCGTTTAGCCAGAAATGTCAGGATAAAGTGACTTATTTTTAGCAAGACAATCCCATGATTTTTGACGCTAATTACGGAAGTGGTTCACGCCGTGAGATAGCAAGAAATAGTTTACATCATGAACCATTTTCTTGAACTTTCACGTGTTAAGTTTACGGTCGAGGGAGGAGTATGGGTGCAAATTACCTAACCAGATGCTCCAAAATGGTTGTGCTAGTCATAAGGAGTGTAATGCAAGTTGAAAACACAACCAATAGTGTTGAGATTCAAGCTCGATGTCAGCTTGTGCCAGTTGCACTATGTGCTAGCATGTTAGGTAGTAGCATGTGTGACATAAATGACCGCGTCCAGCTGGCCACCATAGTAGCTAGGGTTAGATGTGTGTGGACACAACACAAGTAGTGTGTTGTGGACAGTAGCTAGGGTTAGCTGTGTGTGGACACAACACAAGTAGTGTGTTGTAGCTTTTAGGATTATGGCTTTATGCATTGTGTGAGATGGGACATGGCTTCCCTCTATGGTTAGGGTTTGACTAATACATTAGGGTTTGCTCATGTGTGTGTGTCTCCTCTCCCTCTACCTTTTTTTCATCATGGTACCTGGTGCTCTCTATTAGGGTTTATGAATGAGTGAGAGAAGAGGGAGAAGAAGTTGTGAAGAAAAGCTGTGGAGCTTGCCATTGGAGCTGTGAAGCTTAGAGCACACCAATTTTCACCAATTCTGAGAGCTTGGCCTACCGGGTAAGGAAAGCTAAACATCCTTGAGCGGATTGTAGGTGCAAAATCACAAACAATATCAGATTTGAGTTGCCTAAAGCAAAGAAAAATTTCTATTTTGCAAGCTCTCCATTGAAGCTTGATAGTGGTGAATGTATGATGCAAATGGTTGCAAATCTGGAACCATTTGCAGAAATGGTTGCAAATCTGGAAATGGGAATGTGTTGGCAACTCATGTGCAAGCCCTAGAGTGAATTTGGAGCAAGTTTGATGCATTGAAGTGATTGGAAAAATATTGTTTTGAAGCCCTCACAAAAACAGTGAATAGAGGTTCAATTTTGATGCAATTGGAGCCGATTTTGATGCAATTGGAGCCGATTTTTTGCAAAAATCAACAAATTGATGGCTTGGGTGCATGCCTAGGGGTTTTGGGAACTCCCATATAGCATCATTAGCCACAACCAACTCTCTATATCCCCCTAATTGCAGGCGGCATAGCCTGGAGGCTAAAACAGGGCGCAGAATTTGCCTAGTCTTGCATAGTTGAGGACTAATTGAAGCTTGGGTGGTTGATTAACTTCAAAATTCTCTTAGCAATATTGTGATACACATAGAGAAGAAGGTTGCTATGTGGTTTGTTGGAGCAATTATGCATTTGGGAGCCAATTATGAGCTGATTAAGAATGCTGTAAATTGTGATTAGTGAAACAGAGGGTCGTTAATCAACTAATTACTCTCTTAACTTTTGCAATTGGTCTAATTCCTTTTACATGGAGTTAGTAGACATCATTGCTAAGCTAATGAATTCCTGGTCCCTCAATTTTGGACAAGAATTGAAGAAATTAGAGCACTTTTCCTACTGGTTTTACTGGTTTTTCTCAAAACAGAGAAGGGGATTTGATATTTCTGGTATGTATGCACCTTGGTTTGTGTTAATATGCAACATTGATCTTGTTTAGGTGTCAATGCAAGTTATCCACACTTGATTGAACCACTATATTGCAATTTGAAGCATTTTGAAGCCTTGGAAAGTTCACCAAAATAGGGTATTTTGGACTACGTATGCTAGTTTAATTTGAATGCAATCAGTGTGATTTTCTACATCAACAGTGAAGTTGGTTGAGTACTCTAGAGTATTTGGGACACTTATTAGAGTGTGGTTGAGCTGAGGAAGGCTCATTTACAGAATTGGACATGTGCAGAAGGTGCATTTGCATATTAAGCAAATATGTCAGACAACCCAGTACAGATTGTGGGTGAGAAGTTGGATAGAAAGAACTTCCAGGCATGGAAGTTGATCAAAAGCTTTCTAAAAGGAAAAGGATTTTGGAATCTTTTTACAGGTGCGGAGCCAGAGCCCGGAGCCGGCGGATCTACCCCGACAACTTACACAACAAGTTGTAGCTCATAAACAACAAGTTGTAGCTCATGATTATGTACAAGAGATTAAGAAGTATGCAGATGCATTGGCAACTATCAATGCCCCCATGCCTGATGATGATTTGGTAGACATTGCCTTGCAAGGTCTTGGCAAGGAGTACAAGTCTTTTGATACATCTATCTCTGTTCGGATTACAGGTTTACCAGATTTTGATGAGTTGGTTTCACTCTTGTTTGTTGAGGAAATCAAACTCAATGACTCTTTTCATGATGCATCTACTAGCCATGATGATCATGGCAGGAATCAGGCTTTCTATTCACAAAGGAGATTTAGAGGCAGGGGTAGATTTGCATCACGAGGTCGTGGTAATGGTCGTGGATGGCAGGATATGTAAGATTCCTCCCCAGCCTCTCAGATGTCCAGTATCTTTCCCTGTAATCAAATCCCTCTTCAAATATATAAAAGATCTTGTTTCTACCTATTTTTTGGCTTAGAGAGAGAAAATGTTCTAGAGAGAGATTATTCAGATTTTAGATATTTTTGGATAGAAAAATATCTCTTCTTATTAAAATAAATTCCCCCAAAACAGAAGTTCAAAAAGATTTTCAGAAGGTGCATTAGAAATCAATTATAATCTGTTCAAAAGGCCTTATCCTAGGGGTCCAGATTTTCTGAAAATTTTAAATTAAGGTTTTGAGGGGCCAATCAGATTCATCCAGATGTGAGGAGGAGATAAATAGAAGAAATAAAGAAAATCCCCCCAAAAATGAGCAAATACTCACATAGGATGAAGAGTGGACTAAGGACCAAAGAAAATACTAAAAAAATGATTTTTTGACACCTCAGAGTGGAGATTCTCCCTCATGAAGGAGGCACCTATTTCACATGTGTGGTGGAGTTTTAAATTCCCAAAAATTGAGATATTTTATCTCTCCTCTCTCCTAATTCAAGTCTAGTTCCAAAAAGTAAGCTAAACTGACCCAAAAATGGTCAAAAATTGACCAAACTAATCTAGAAAATTCTAGAATCACTTTGCTTGGTTAGAAGCTCACTTTTTCCTATAAATAGAAGCCTCCCCCTTTGTTGAAGCTTAATAGTGTTTTATGCACTGTTACTCTACTTCTCCCCAGAGCCAAAAATTATGAATTCATTAATAATTTATTAGTTTTTGACCATTCCCTCTTCTAAAGAATTGGTGGCCACTCTTGTTGCAAACAAGAGTAGATCCCTCAAACCATCAAGATAACAAAGGAAAGCTCCTATAAATTCATGTAAGTTAGAAATCCTACTTTTTCTTTATTCTTTTAATGGTTTTCTAATTTTTGTTATCTTTAAAATGTTAAATTGATGCTATGCCTTGTTGGAAAGGCTTTCCCCCTCTCTTCATTCTTAAATTTAGCCTTTCTTTATCCTAGTTAAGTAATCAAATTGTTAGAATTAAACTTTTCATATTGTTTTTCTTTTAAAAGTGAAATTTGAATAGTTTAGAATGCTTTAAACCATTTGGGGATAATTTTTAAGTAATTTAAGGTTATGAAAATTTGAAAAATGGTCAGCCATACGAAGGAGGTAAAGGTAAAATTTTCTTAAATTTTGTGAAATAAGTTTTATATTTTATTATTCAAAAAGAGTAATCCCCATCGTTTGTGTATTCTAAAAGTGTTATTTTCATTCTAGGCATAGAAAAATGCATAGTAGAAATATTTTATTATAAAAGTGTTATTTCCATTAAAATTAAATTCTATGCATAGAAAGATGCATATTGATTATTTTTTTATTATAAAAGAGTGATTTTCATTAGATTTAAATTCTATGCATAGAAAGATGCATATTGATTATTTTTTTATTATAAAAGAGTGATTTTCATTAGATTTAAATTCTATGCATAGAAAGATGCATATTGATTTTTTTATATAAAAGAGTGATTTTCATTAGATTTAAATTCTGCGCATAGAAAGATGCATATTGATTATTATTATTTATTATAAAAGAATGATTTTAATTAGAGTTGAATTCTATACATAGAAAGATGTATATTGGATATTTTTTTTAATTATAAAAAGTGTTACTTTCATCAATATTGATTTTTATGCATAAAATGATGCATAAAAGAATTTTTTATTATTATAAAAGTGTTACTTTCATCAATATTGATTTTTATGCATAAAAGAATTTTTTTAATTATAAAAGTGTTACTTTCACCAATATTGATTTTTATGCATAAATAGATGCATAAAAGAATTTTTTTAATTATAAAAGTGTTACTTTCATCAAAATTGATTTTTTATGCATAAATAGATGCATAAAAGGATTTTCTTTTATATAAAAGTGTTATTTCCATAGAAGTTGGATTTTATGCATACATAATTTTTTATATCAAAATAAGAGTTCTCTTTAATCCTATGTTTAAATCCCATGAATATTGGTAAATGAATAAGTAAATACTCTATGAGAGAAAATTCTACCATTTCATATTCTCTGGGATGGTGATGAGAAATTTAGAAAAACTATTGAAGTCGGAATTTTAGATAAACGATAAATTTATTCCTCATAGGAATTTGTGACTAGTTTTGAATTCAGTTAAGCAAAATACTTAACTAAATTTCAGTAAAGTAGTAAGTGAAATATTACCCTTCGAGAAAGATAGTTCAGGGAGAACCTTTCCAGACGACTCAAACCTTGAATGAGACTATGACCAAGACATAACTCCTTCGTCAGTTTCAAGAAAAGACGATGTGACCAGTTCAGTAATCTATACTCAAATCACCCACTGAATCTGAAACTAAGTTGAGACCTGTGATTTTGATCTGAGGATCAAGATTTTAGAATTCGAGGAATTCTGCTTGGGAATCCAGACCTGTGATCTAGAAGTCTTGGGATACAGAATTAAGATATACTCATTGTATTCAAAAGAAAATCAAAACTGAAAACTTGCATAAAAACCCTGTTTTCTTAACGGACTGTCTTACTCCAGAATGCTAGAGGGAGCATTTGGTATATGTGTTTTTTCTAAGGAAAGTTTGGTTGCAACAGCTGGCGAGGAGTGTTCAAAGGACGGCTCACGCGGCAAAAACCTGCCCAGGTCTTGACTAGCCTAGGTATGGTGTAAAATGGTGTGCTTTCGATGTACGATGGGCGAGGGCCGACGAAGCGGTCCTCCCTGAGTGAAGTGCCAGGACACCTAAGGAGGATCCTTAAGGGTTCTGACTAGGCGATGCACGGGCTCGCAGTGCTTAGGACACCCATGCATATGTTGTGGAAGATATATATATGTATGATGACGAGAAAATTATTGTAATCTGTTACTCGATCTCATTGCTGACCTACTCGTCTCAACGGAGAGTCCAGAGTGATACTGTTTTGTGAGAAGCAAGGATTGAATGGAAATTTTGAGTTATGACATCTGTAACCACCAATAATTGTTTGTCAATGGATTGTTTTATAAATTATAGTATTCTAAAGCAAAAGTTAAGAAAGGCATTCAATTATGGGTGGGTGAGTACTTGTCTGGTTCTACCAATTCCAGTGGTTGGGCGGTGGTTAACCCATGGGCCGGATGGGGTTAGGCTGGAATCAGTAGAGTTTTAATAATAAAATTGATCAATAGGAATACGCTTAGAACTCGAATAGTTAAATAATAACCTGAAGATTTCTCAAATGAATAGATCAACGGCTGTGCTTGGTTCAAATTGGAAAAAAAGCGTTGATTCCTTTAAGTTAAGTCTGTAATAGTTTTCTTTCTATCTGGTTTAATCAAATGAAGGTTAGTTCATTATCTTGACCTCGTTAGAAAAATTCATTTAAGAAATTCAAAATGGTAGAATCGTCCCCGTTTTTCGAGCATGGAAAATTTTCTCGGTTTCGGTTTTCAGAATGACCACCAGCTTAGTCTCGTGCCCGGAAGTTAGAGGGCGAGGCCCCAAGTGGGAAACCCTGCTTCCGCAAGAGGGAGCTGCTTCCGCTGCCAGCAATCGGGAATCCGGTGTGCAGAGGGGGCAGTGGCATCCCACAGGATAGGTCACCACAACAGAATTTTCAGCCTTCATATGGTGCTAGAGGTGGTCGTGGATATACACCTCAAAGAGGTAGAGGTAATCCTCGTGGAAGAGGACGTTGGCAAGGCCAACAAGCATTTATGCAAAATGTGGAATGCCATAACTGTGGAAATTTCGGTCATATGGCACGTGACTGTTACCGGTGACTGTTACCGCCGCAAACAAAATGATTTGAGAGGGGGTAGAGCACAACATGGTGAAAATTATGCAAATAGTGGAAGTTTGCACAACATGGTGGAAATTATGCAAATGGTGGAAATTTTGCATCAAGCAGTCATGATGGTAGTAGTGCAAATCACTTGTTTGCCACCATGAAACATGTCGTGGGGTCTATGATGACACATGGTGACAATGATGACACTTGGTATATGGACTCTGGAGCATCAAACCATATGATTTTTCTTGGCGAATGTTTTAACATATGAAGCCAATGGATGTGAAAGGCTATCTGGAGACAGGTGATGATTCCCAGCATGCTATCACTCATGTTGGGGAGTGTACCATTGGTGATGCACAATGGTGAAACAAAGTCTATGTTAAATGTTTTATATGTGCCTTCTATTACAAAGAGTTTGGTCAAATGGTTGAACAAGGTTTACAGGTTCGTTTCAACGAGCATGGTTGCTTTGTTGAGGATTTTAAAAATGTATGTAGAGTCATTACCAAAGGCAAGAAAGAAGGCAGGTTATTTAAGTTGGATGCTGGGATTCCTAAGTTGGATGTTGGGATTCCTAAGTTGAAATCGGCTATGTTCTCTAAAAGCCGAAATGTGGTACAAGACATTGAAATGTGGCATAAAAGGATTGGACATGTGAACATACAAAAGTTAAAGAACATGCAGGCAAGAGGCATTGTTGGTGGGCTACCTAGATTCAAGTATGATGGGAATATGCATGTATGTGATGCTTGCCACTTTGGAAAGCAAGCAAGGTTGCCATTTCCTAAAGAAGGCAACATGAGTAGCAAGTTGAGATTGTTCATAGTGATGTATGGGGTCCTGTACAAAACCCATCCATTAAAGGTAGCATGTATTATGTGACATTCATTGATGATTTCAACAGAATGACTTGGATTTACTTTCTCAAAGAGAAGAGTGAAGTGTTGGGAAAGTTTATGGACTTCAAAGCTTTTGTAAAGAAGCAGTATGGCTCTTGGATAAAATGTTTGAGGACAGATGGAGGTGGTGAATACACCTCACATGCTTTTGAGAACTTCTTGAGAAAGAATGGCATAAGAAGGCAGCTAACTTGTAGGTACACACCTCAGCAAAATGGTGTTGCTGAGAGGAAAAATAGAGTCATTGTTGGTGATGTGGCTAGGGCAATGCTCAATGAAAAGAGCATGCCAGACTATTATTGGGCAGAAGTGTGTGCCACAGCGGTGTATGTACTTAATAAGACACCCAAAACTACCATACATGGAAGTACGCCAGAGATGCGTCTTACAGGTTTTAGGCCAAACATTGGACACCTCAAAGTGTTTGGCAGCATAGCTTATGTGCATGTGCCAGATGAGAGAAGGAAGAAGCTAGATCCTAAGGCAGAAAAGTGCATTTTTGTTGGGTATGCACAGGATCGCAAGGCATATAAATGTTACAACCCACATACTAGGCAAGTGGTTATCTCATGAGATGTGGTGTTTGATGAACTTGCCAGTTGGTACAAGGCAAAGGATGAAGGTGTCATTGATTCCATTGATGCTAAAATGTGTATGTGAACTTGCCACAAACAAGTTCTATTTCTATGTCTGGGCCAGCAGAGTCTGAGAGTAGCACTATACATCCATGGTCAGGATGCTTGAGACATGAGAGTGTGAGCACTGGGAGTAGTGCTATGGATAAAGGGAAAAAGAAGATTGAAGGAATTGGCATTACAAGTTATGAGTCGTCAAGTTCAGAAAGTTTGGATGAGGAACTTGGCATACCAGTTTTATGCACACCAGGTGCAAGGCAAGATAGATATGTGCCTCCACATGCTAGAGTGACAGGTGTTCAGAGTGATCCGCATGCATTTGCGGAGATCCCAAAGGGTCAGGTATCCACAGTTGATCGTGACTTTGCTATGCATTATGCATATATGACCTATTTGGTAAAGCATATGGAACCTACATGCTATACAGAAGCTATTGGGAAGCATGTATGGGAGAAGGCAATGGATGTTGAGATGGACGCATTGGTCCATAATGAAACATGGGATTTGGTTGCCTTACCACAAGGTAAAAATGTGATTGGTTGCAAATGGGTTTATAAGGTGAAATGCAAATCAGATGGTTCCATTGAGTGCCATAAAGCGCAGCTCGTAGCTAAGGGTTATGCATAAACCTAAGGCTTGGACTATGATGAAACATTTAGTCCAGTTGCAAAGATGGAAACAGTGAGAGCAGTCATTGTTATGGCTGCAGCAAATGGTTGGAAAATGCATCAAATGGATGTGAAAAATGCATTTCTAAATGGTGATTTATAAGAGGAAGTTTATATGGCACAGCCAAAAGGATATGTACACCCGAGGTACCCCACTCATGTATGCAGGTTAAAGAAAGCATTATATGGTTTGAAGCAAGCACCTCGTGCCTGGAGTGATAAGATAAGTCGATATCTTATCTCCCTTGGATTTAAGGTTTCTTCAGCAGATTCTTCACTCTATGTGAAGAAAACAGATCATAGGATTGTCTTGCTTGTCGTCTATGTGGATGACTTGATTGTCATAGGAGATCATGCTACAGATGTTATGCATGTCAAGAAGGCATTGAGTGGGCAGTTTGATATGAAAGACCTGGGTGAATTGAGATATTTTCTTCGGATTGAAGTGATCAAAGACCATGCATGGACATAATTAGTGCAATGCCAATATGCATTGGCAAAATATGGGATGACAGGGTGTAAGCCAATGAGTACACCTTTGGAGCAGAATGTGAAGCTGCGGGCTGATTTTGGTGAAGAGTTGGATGATCCATCTATGTATAGAAAGATGGTTGGCAGTCTTATTTACATGACTATCACACAACCGGATCTAAAGTTATGCTATGGGGCTAGTAAGCCAATTTATGCAAAGCCCCAGAAAACCTCATTTATGATAGCCTTATTGCAAGACATCCAGGTTTCATCAAAACCTACATGTCTGTGAAGAAAAGCTTCTTTTGGCTTGGAATAAAAAAGGATGTACTTAATTATGTATGTCGATGTCTGACATGTCAGAAAGTCAAGATCGAGAGAGTAAAAATGCTTGGGAAGTTACATCCATTAGACATCCCCTAGATGAAGTGGAAATGCATCAGTATGGATTTTATTACTAGATTACCTTCAGTGCAATCAGGTTACAACTCCATCTTCGTGGTAGTTGATAGACTAACCAAAGTTGCCCATCTGATTCCAGTAAAAGAAACCTACACTGCAGTGGATATGGCCAGAGTGTTCCTCAAGGAAATCTTCAGATTGCATGGCCTACCCAAAAGAATAGTAAGTGATCGAGACCCCAAATTCACGTCAAGATTCTGGACTACATTTTTCAAAGCAGTAGGAACTTTCTTGGATCTCAGCACAGCTTACCACCCCGAGACCGACGGTCAAACAGAAAGGGTAAACCAAGTAATCGAAGATATACTTCGGTCATGCTATGGCAGGGAACCCAAGAAGTGGGTAAGTTATCTGCACCTAGTCGAGCTCGCCTACAATGCTTCTTATCACCGAAGTATTGGGATGAGCCCTTTCAAAGCTATGTATGGACAAGATTGCTTAACTCCATTAACTTGGTCCGCCGACCCATTGATTAAGGTCGAGATGTTCAGATAGATGCTTGACGACATGGAGCAGTAGATGCAATCAATTTGCAAAGATATAAAAGCTGCCCAGGATAGACAGAAACACTATGCAGATAAGAAGAGGACAGACAGAAAATTCAAAGAAGCAGATTGGTCTTCATTCGAGTACGCCCCAAAAGAAGTTCTCTATCTCTTGGGAAGTACAAGAAGTTATCCCCCAAATATTGTGGGCCATATCTGATTACAAAGAAAGTAGGTGACTTAGCCTACGAGCTTCTTCTGCCTCCTCATCTCAAAATACATAATGTATTTCATGTCAGCCTTCTTAAAAAGTATGTACCAAGCCCGAATCATGTGCTTGATGATGAAATCTTAACATCTTTAACCCAAGGGAAGATGGAACTCCAACCTAAATAAATCCTTGATGTTCAAGAGAAGGTTCTCAGGAATAGAATTCTGAGAGAATTATTGGTTAAATGGAAGTTCTATCCTTTTGAAGATGCCACCTGGGAGAGAAAGAAGCCGAACTGTTGCGGGATGACCCCTAGTTTGTGACATGAGTACATATCACGTTTTTCAAGTGGGAGAGAATGTAAGATTCCTCCCCAGCCTCTCAAGAAGTCCAATATCTTCCCCTGTAATCAAATCCCTCTTCAGAAATATAAAAGATCTTGTTTCTACCTGTTTTGGCCTAGAGAGAGAAAATCTTCTAGAGAGAGGTGATTCAGTTTTTAAATATTTTTGGATGGAAAAATATCTCATCTTATTAAAATAAATTCCCCCGAAACAGAAGTTCAAAAAGAATTTCAGAAGGTGCATTAGAAATAAATTATAATCTGTTCAAAAGGCCTTATCCTAAGGGTCCAGATTTTCTGAAAATTTTAAATTAAGGTTCCTATGGACCAATAAGATTAATCCAAATGTAAGGAGGAGGTAAATTAAAGAAATAAAGAAAATCCTCCCAAAAATGATTAAATACTCACATAAGATGAAGAGTGGACTAAGGACCAAAGGAAATACTAAAAAATTAATTTTTGACACCTCAGAGTGGGGTTCCCCCCATGAAGTAGGTTCCTTTTTCCCATCATTGCTTTTGAATTTTAAATCAATAAAATTAGATATTTCATCTCTCCTCTCTCCTAATTCAAAACTAGATCCAAAAAGTGAACTAAACTGACCCAAAAATGGTCAAAAATTGACCAAACTGATCTGGAAAATTCTAGAATCAGTTTGCTTGGTTAGAAGCTCACTTTTTCCTATAAATAGAAACCTCCCCCTTTGTAGAAGCTTAATAGTAACTTATGCACTGTTACTCTACTCCTCCCCAGAGCCAAAAACAGTGAATTTATTAATAATTCATTAGTTTTTGACCATTTCCTCTTCAAAAGAATTGGTGGCCACTCTTGTTGCAAACAAGAGTAGATCCCTCAAACCATCAAGCCAAAGGAAAGCTCACAAAAATTCATGTAAGCTAGAAATCCTACTTTTTCTTTATTCCATTTAATGGTTTTCTAATTTTTGTTTTCTTTAAAATGAGAAATGATGTTATGCCTTGTTGGAAAGGCTTTCCCCCTCTCTTCATTCTTAAATTCAGCCTTTCTTTATCCTAGATATGTAATCAAATTGTTAGAATTAAACTTTTTATATTGTTTCTCTTTAAAAAGTGGAATTTGATTAGTTTAGAATTCTTTAAATCATTTGGGATAATTTCTAGGTGACTTGAGAATGAAAAAAATTGAAAATGGTCAGCCATACAAAGGAGGTTATGGCAAAATTTTCTTAAATTTTGTGAAATAAGTTTTACCTTTTATTATTCAAAAAGGGTAATCCCCACCGTTTGTGTATTCTAAAAGTGTTATTTTCATTCTATGCATAGAAAAATGCATATTAGAAATATTTTTATTATAAAAGTGTTACTTTCATCAAAATGGATTTTTATGCATAAATAGATGCATAAAAGAATTTTTTTATTATAAAACTGTTACTTTCATCAAAATGGATTTTTATGCATAAATAGATGCATAAAAGAATTTTTTTATTATAAAAGTGTTACTTTTATCAAAATCAATTTTTATGCATAAATAGATGCATAAAAGAATTTTTTTAATTATAAAAGTGTTACTTTCATCAAAATTGATTTTTATGCATAAATAGATGCATAAATGGATTTTCTTTTATATAAAAGTGTTATTTCCATAGAAGTTGGATTTTATGCATAAATAGATGCATACATAATTTTTATATGAAAATAAGAGTTCTCTTTAATCTTATGTTTAAATCCCATGAATATTGGTAAATGAATATTGGTAAATGAATAAGTAAATACTCTGTGAGAGAAAATTCTACCGTTTCATATTCTCTAGGATGGTAATGAGAAAACTAAAAAAAACTATCAAAGTCAAAATTTTAGATAAATGATTAATTTATTCCTCATAGGAATTCGTGATTAGTATTGAATTCAGTTAAGCAAATACTCAATGAATGAAATTCAGTAAAGTAGTAAGTGAAATATTACCCTTCGAGAAAGATAGTTCAGGAGAACCTTTCCAGACTCAAACCTTGAATCAGACTATGACCAAGATGTAACTCCTTTGTCAGTTTCAAGAAAAGACGATGTGACCAGTTCAGTAATCTACACTCAAATCTCCCACCACCGACTAAGTTAAGACCTTTGATTTTGTTCTGTGAGGATCAAGATTTCAGAATTCGAGGAATTCTGCTTGGGAATCCAGACCTGTGATCTAGAAGTCTTGGGATACGGAATTAAGATATACTCATCGTATTCAAAAGAAAATCAAAACTTAAAACTTGCATATAAACCCTATTTTCTTAAAGGACTGTCTTATGCTAGAATGTTGGAGGGAGCATTTGGTATATGTGTTTTTTCTAAGGGAAGTTCGGTTGCAATAGCTGGCAGGGAGTGTTCAAAGGATGGCTCACGCAGCAAAAACCTACCCAGGTCTTGACCAGCCTGGGTATGGTGTAAAATGGTGTGCTTCTGGTACGATGGGTGAGGGCCGACGAAGCAGTCCCTAAGTGAAGTGCCAGGACACCTAAGGAGGATCCTGGAGGGTTCTGACCAAGCGATGCATGGGCTCACGGTGCTTAGGACACCCATGCGTATATCGTGGAAGATATATATGTATGATGACAAAGAATTATTCTAATTTATTACTGAATCTCGTTATTGACCAGCTGGTCTCGACGAAGAGTCGAGAGTGATACTTGTTTTTGAGAAACAAGGAACTAGATGAAAATTTTGAGTTATGATATCTGTAACCAATAATTGTTTGTCAATGGATTGTTTTATAAGTTAAAGTTTAAAGAGAAGTGTGTGCGTAGCTATATTCTAAAGCAAAAGTTAAGAAAGGCATGGGTGAGTACTTGTCTGGTTCTACCAATTCTAGTGGTAAGGCGGTGGCTAACCCATGGGCCGGAATCAATAGAGTTTTAATAATAAAATTGATTATAGGTCAAGGTTGAATCAAGCATAATATAGGCTCTGAGAGAGTTGTCAGTTTTGATGATTGTTGAGGGGAACCATCTATGTGTGAAAATATAAAGTTAACTATGTCAAATCAAAATTAAATTTGAAGGTAATTGAGAGTTTACAAGTCAGCTAGGGTTAGTTGTGGAGGTCAATAGAATGGATAGGAGGATAGATCTATCTTGCTTGGGCTAAGAGGAAGAGGAGGTGGATCATGTCTAATAATTGGAAGGTGTGAATCAGTTAAATAGTAGATTGGTTGGAGGTGTTCCAGAGACAGCAGATTCTAATAAAGTATGTTCAAGTGTTAGTTTGAGTCAACAAAACATCATAGGATATCAACAGAGTTGTTAGGTGCCTAGGGATTGGGATTTTGGAGTCCTCCAGCTCTAGTGTCGGTATTTTTTTTTCCTTGTGTGGTGTCTGGTGGTGTTATAGAGGCCATCACCCACCCTCATAATGTGTTAATTAATTATATCCTGACACGTAATCAGATAGACAAAGGTTAATAATATGAGAAGAAGAGATCCATAAAAGCTAAAGAGGAATTGCTTGAGGAGGAACAAGAAGGACATTAGCATAGGATCTACAAGTATGCAAACAAGTATACCAAGGAATTTTAGAGGATATCAATAGCCTTATTGATGCTATGAAGGTAGATTTTGACAAATAGGTTTTAGAGTTTATAGCTCATGAAGAAGAATCTCAAGGCAGCAAGCCCAAGTCGGTGAGCACATCAAAGAGCTACAGGGTGAGAAGAAGGAATGAGCACAAAGACTACAACAAGAGGTGGCCAAAGCATAAGAATTTTAGGACAAGATAAGGCAAGAAAGAAGCTAGCAAAGGAAAGAATATCAAAATTACACAAGGAGGATGAGGCAATAAAGAAACAAAGAATTGAATATCTTGAGACGGAGTGTGAGGAATTGAACAAGTACCATGCACAGGCGGCGATAAGAGCTCCCAATGTAAAAATCAAGGCAAGCAAAGAACAACTAGAAATGGACATCACCCACCACCAACAAACAAGTGGTATTGCACCTCATAACCTCAAGAATTGAAAGCAGAGCTACAAGGAAAGGAAGAGACTTACATAGACATTAGTGCGGATGGATGAATGTGACAACGTTGCACAAGAGGATACTGCAAAATATGATCAGCTTTCATAGGCATGAGCCACAAGGAAAGTAGCTACTACACAACTCTCTTAGTAGAGAAGGATTAGAGAATAGCACTACAAGAACTTGTCCCTTATGAACGATTTTTTTAAAGGGGAGATATAATTTTTTACTCTTAGCTCCCATCGTCGGTATAAGCATTGGTATAGATGTCTCAAATATCCTACTTTGAACGCCTCTTTCAAGGCATCAAAGGTAGCCTTGTCTTCTACTTTCAGTGATTTAAAAACCTGACCATCTTTTCCATCAAGGGTGAGGCCAAAGGCACTCACCTTAACCTAGTCTTCTACAGACCCAAATGCCTCAAAGATCTGGTTAAACATCTCCAGATGAGGTATGGTCTCCGGACCCATCAAACTTAGCGATACGTTTGGAGTTGTGTGCCAGTTTATTCCTTTCCGATCTTGGCCGATGCACTAGCTATGCAGGTGCTGGTGGTACAATTCCTGAAGCTACCCCCTCCCTATTTCCGTGGCTATTCTCAACATTTCAAGTGTCAATCTTGCCATGATCGGGGTTGGTGTAGGTTGGGGTACAATAATAGGTGGGGGGATCTATGCCTAGAGGATACTATCCCATCTAGTGGTGGGCTAGTGTGTGCATTAGTATCCCATCAGTGAATCGTGCTTTATTCCTTTTCGATCTTGGACCTTGCACATCGGCTGTGCAGGTGTTAGTGGTACAATTCCTAAAGCTACCCCCTCCCTATTTCCAAGCCTATCCTCAACATTTCAAGTGTCAATCTTGCAATGACCGGGGGCTAGTGAAGGTTAAGGTATAATAGGTGGGAGAGCTAGGCCTATAGGCTAGTATCCCATCTATGAACCATGCCTTAGTGGTGGGCTGGTGTGCGCTTCATAAGGATCCATATGGTTATTGAGATATCGAGCTTAACTAGTGCTATTGCAGACATTGATGACTGCTTGGTGGGTGATAACTTCTGCACTTATGCCAATGGCATGGTTGGTGAGATTATGGTTGATATGTTTCCAATGGATGACTGGTTGTTGTTATATCCACTTTGAAGTACTAGAGTCATGGCATAGTTATAGCGCCAGCTCATATAGTCAGGTTCACACTATGGACCAATCATTGTATGTTATTATAGGAGAGTAATTTCCCTTTATCTATATACTCTTATCTTTTAGTTATATGATTGTAGAGAAAACAAAAGAAGAAGAAAATTCAGCCATCTATCTCTCTCTCTCTCTTGTGTCTTGCACTCTCTTGTGAGTTTTTGTTTGCTTACAAGGAATTCAATCTCTCCCTCTCCCCCACATTTTATTTTTGGTATCAAAGCTCTGGCTCGTGTGAGAGCTAATGAGACAAGCAAGAGACAAGAACAAGCAAGCAAGGAAACGGTACACGAGTAAGGGCATCATTATCTCCTCCCCTTCTTGGTTTAGGTACAACACCCCTCGGTAGCTCCAGGACCTACACACATCTCCAATTGAGGAGTTGTCTTTGCTTGGAGGTGCCTGTGTGGTAAGCAGTACTTTGTACTTAGGTTTTACAACCAAATTCAAGTTTCAGGGGCATTTTGGTCTCCGTTCGGTCACTATAAGATATTTTTGGCAATTTTGAGAAAGTTCTAGTAGATAACTGTCTCTGGTCAAAATCTGGTTATTATAGTGCAGCAGTGTATTTTGAGAGTGCAGACAGTGTTTGCACATGTGTTGTTGATATTGGGTGTAAGTACATGTACTCTGGTCACATCTGGTGACATACATGTTGTGCTGAAGTACCGCTTGCACACAGGCAGTCACAAAGATACTATTGTGTTACAGGTTGTATACAAAAATTGTCTATTTGTAGGTTTGTGATTGTTACAAGCAAAAATGTCTGACAAAATCAATCAGATTATGAGTGAGAAGCTGAACAAGAATAACTTCCATGCCGAGAAGTTTAGAATGACCAATTTCCTTATGGGTAAAGTATTTTGGGACTATGTCAAAGGAGACAATGAGGAGCCTCTAGAGTTTTCCAAAGAGAATATCAAAGGAGACAATGAGGAGCCTCTAGAGTTTTCTGAAGAGAATGCCACTCCATCGGATATAAAGGCATTCAAGGACTGGAATCAGGGTGTAAGTAAAATCATGTACTGGCTTTCGATTAGTGTCACAGATACAATGATAGGACACATACAGGATGCCAACACTCCAGTACATCAGCAATTGGCAGAATCTGGTGCAAATGCCAATACAAAGACAAGGAAACTACAACTAAAACAAGAGCTGCATGCTGTGGAAAAGAAAAGCATATCTATTAATTAGTATGCTTTAAAGATCAAGGGCATTGTTGAATACCTTGGGTCTATCAATGTATCGGTGGTGGAAAATGATGATTTGGTGAGGGTCTATTTGAATGGGCTTGGCAAAGAGTACAAGCCATTCAAGACTTGCAGTCGAGACATTGTATCTATGCTGATCATAGAAGAAAAGTCTCTTTGCTGAGGACTCTTCTTCACAAAGCAAGAACACATTGGAATAGAGGTAGAGTTTGTGGGTCGTGGGCCAAGGTGGTGTGGCTAACAAGGAAACTAGAATTATGGACAACAACAGTCCAATGATTTGCCAGCACACCAATCATACAAAGGAGAAAGAGGCTAGTCTAGAGGCAGAGGGAGCCAAAGAGGCCAAGGTAGCTAGCAAAGAAATCAGAGTACAAATAGCAAGGTAGTTAGCAAGGAAATCAAAGTGCAAATAGCATAAAGTACTATTATTATATGGCAAACTAGGGCACATGGCAAAGGATTGCTATAAAAACCAGAATGACAATAAAAGTGGAAAGTTGTAGCAAGGCAACTATGCATCATCTAGTAAATAGTGTAAGATCCCTGTCCCCACCGCGCAACGGATTCGGGGTGCTAGCACCGGAAGTAGCACATCTTGCGTGGGGCAGGGTCCCACACTCGGGGCCTCGCCCATGGATATCCGGACAGGTGACTAATTCCTCGATTCTTCCAAACCGAACTCGAAAAAACTTCTCTTGCCCGGAAAGCATAGGTGATCTTATCACATCCTATCACATCTCATACACCTCTTATCACATCCTATCACATCTCATACACATCTTATCACATCCTATCACATCTCATACGCATCTTATCACATCCTATCACATCTCATACGCATCTTATCACATCCTATCACTTCCCATACGCATCTTATTACATCCTATCACTTCCCATACGCATCTTATCACATCCTATCACTTCTCATACACATCTTATCACATCCTAGCACATCTCATATGCATCTTATCACATCCTATCACTTCCCATATGCATCTTATCACATCTTATCACTTCTCATACATATCTTAGCACATCCTAGCACATCTCATATGCATCTTATCACATCCTATCACTTTTCATACGCATCTTATCACATCCTATCACATCTCATACACATTTTATCACATCCTATCACTTCCCATACACATCTTATCACATTCTATCACATCTCATACACATCTTATCACATCTTATCACTTCCCATACGCATCTTATTAGGCATAAAGATAACTTTAGTAGGAATAACACTTTTATAATAATCCTTTTATGCATTTTACTATGCATAAAATCCATTTTAATGAGAATAATAATTTCAAAATAAAAATAAATCTTTTATACATCTTTCTATGCATAAATTTTCATCTTAATGAAATTAACACTTTTAAAATAAAAATTAATCTTTTATGCATCTATCTATGCATAAAATCAAAATTGATAAGAATAGCTCTTTTGAATTAAAAATAGAATTCTTTATGCATCTTTCTATGCATAAAATCAAAATTGATAGGAATATCTCTTTTGAATTAAAAATAAAATTCTTTATGCATCTTTCTATGCATAAAATTAAAATTTTGATAAAAGTCACACTTTTATAATAAAAATTTTCTTCTATGCATCTACTTATGCATAGAAATCAATTATGATGAAAATCACACTTTTAATATATATAAAAAATTCTTTTATGCATCTACTTATACATAAAAATCAATTATGATAAAAATCACACTTTTATAATAAAATATTTCTAGTATACATTTTGCTATGCCTAGAATGAAAATAACCCTTTAAGAATACTCATACGATGGGGATTACTCTTTTTAACATAAAATTTAATTATTGAAAATCCTAATTCATCAATTATGCATAATATAAAAAATTAATTTCTCCATGATTACAATGAAATTCTTTCAATTTCTCTATGATTACAATGAAATTCTTTCAATTAATCTAGGATGATAATTCTTAGAATATGGTAGGAAGTCCTCTTTTCATGCTTTGAATGAAATTGTTTTATGTATAATTTTTACAAAAATTTTGCCATAGCTCCGTTGTTGCTAATGACTGATAAATCTCAATTATTTTAAAAGATAAAGCTTAACATTAAGAGAATGATTAGAATGATCCCTAATTGGATCATTAACCCATAATGGATTGAATCATCAATATTCATGAAATACATAAACTAAAAGCATTAAAAGAAAAGCCATTAATTTGGCGTCCAATTAAACAAGCATAGATTAATCTTGGATTAAGAAAAAGCTTTATGAGAAGCTTCATTTGGATTGAGAATAGGTCATGAGAATGACCATTCTTTGAGTGAGAGAGAGAAATTACATAAAAACCATTAAAATTAAGCATAAATAAAAATTTATGTAATTCTTCACTACCATTCATCAATTAACTTCAATAGTATTAAAAAGCCATTCCAATTAAGCTTCTCAAGCTTGAGAGGGGTTGAGAAGAGAGAAACATTGAGAATTTATGGAAAAAGATCAAAATTCACACTTTACCTTACAAATTGCTTAATTCTTCAATCATGGTAGAGACCCCCAACCAATCAATTGGTTTGGTATGCTGGTGGAGCCACCAATGGAGATTGAAGAAAGAGGGAAGCTCCAATTTCTTCAATTTGGAGAGAATTTTAGAGAATAGTAAAAGTTATCATTATTTCAGCATAATTCTGGTATAGTAAAATTCTCTTATTTTTTAACAAAGGCTCAGGTTCTATTTATAGGAGAGGGAGGCTCTAACCAAGACCAACTGATTTCTAGAATTTTCTAGATTTTAGTTTGGTTGAATTTGGACCAGATTTGGATCTAGTTTGGTTCCTTTTTTATTCGGTTTGATCCAAGAGAGAGGAGAGATAAAAATATCACATTTTTTTAAGTTTAAAACTCATTCAAGCATGTGAAATAGGTGCCTCCTTGAAGGGACTCCCCTTCCTTGCACATGTGTCAAAATGGAATCATTATACCCAAAATATCTCATTTTTTTAGTAATACTCATAGTTTTTTACTAATAAACCTTGTACATAGTCAACTCTTCATCTTATGTGGGCATTTACTCATTTTTGGGTATTTTTCTTTTACAAATTGGATTTATCTCCTCCCCACACATGGATTGATCTTATTGGCCCATAGGAACCTTAATTGGACCATAATCCAAAAATTTCTGAAAATCTAGACCCTTAGGCTAAGGTCCTTTATACCCATTTCCAATTAATTCCAATTGCACATTGGAAAGTTCTTTTTGAATTTCTGTTTCAGAGGAATTTATATTAGACACTAGGAGGATTTTTATATCCAAAAATATCTCAATTTTGGACTATCTCTCTCTAGGTCAAAACAGGGTAAAACAGAATCTTTCTTTTGTTTTAGAGAGGGGAATAATTTTAAGATCAGAAGGGGAGATTCTTACACCTTCACACCTCAAAAATCTGGAGGGAGGAATCTTACATCCTACCCCACTTAAAAAACGTGAGATGTCCTCATCTCGCAACAACTAGAGGACAACTCTTCCCCTTAAGATCGAATTGATTCTGGGATTCCTTATTTTCTGGTCAACCCAACAGAATCCTGGGATAAATATTCTTTATATAGAACTCATCATCGGATAACGATTCATTCAGATCATAACATTCATACTTTTAACACAATAATGGTTCATTAGACCAAAAAAAATTTCTTTCTGAACATTCCTCCACGAAAATTTCAGTCAAACAAGTCCTGAATTTGTCATCCAATTAACTTGATCCACCGGTTCAAGTGTTAATAGTAGCAATCTGACAGCACAATCCACTAATCTCATAGTGATTTGCTGAAGTCACGATCATCATTCCAATTATGAATATTAGCATAGGGACTTGTCCCGTTCATCCTCATTGTGGTTTTTGTTCAGCTTAATACATTTCAACCAAATTTCAAGAATCATCATTTTTCAATCAGAATCCAAATCAACTCATCAGTTCACAACCAGAATTTAAAAATCATATCAACCACATTCGAATTCATCATCTGGATAGCATTAATGCTTATAATTTCAAGTCTTAGATTTACTCGTATATACTGCCAGTAAAGAGCTGCAGTTATACCCTCAGTATATACGGATAGTCACGGTTCTTGGAACTATAAGGTAAATATCATCATGTCTAGGACTCAAGAAAGTCAGGGATTCCATATAATTGTGGTACTTCCATCTGAAGACCAATTACCAATTTACGAATTTGAGTTTGAATATCAAATTGTGTGAATTTTATCAGACAATTATAACCTTTTAGTGCTTCTTGATAAATTTTTGACATATTTGGCTTCTCGGTTGATCCTCATTAGCAAAATTGGCTCTGATACCAACTATAAGATCCCTGTCCCCATCGCGCAATGGATTCGGGGTGCTAGCAAGTGGAAGTAGCACATCTTGCGCAGGGCTGGGTCCCACACTCGGGGTCTTGCCCACGGATATCTGAACAGGTGACTAATTCCTCGATTCTTCCAAACCGAACTCGAAAAAACTTCTCTTGCCCGAAAAGCACACGTGATTCCTCCATGATAAAATTTTACTCTAACGTAGACAAGGTCATTAACTAACTAAACTGATCTGACCGAGCCTGAAGCCACTTGGTCAGACCAAGGAAGAAACTTGCACTTGGATCATATAGATCAATACTTTTTTTCCCGTCGAGAGGCACAACCGTTGATTCTTATCCATAGAACAATTTCCAACAGGGATTTACTTCATCTATCGCAATAACGGAAAGGAGTCTCATTTTACGGATCCATCAGTCCAGCCTAACCTAATCCAGTCCCATGGGTTAGCCAACCCCATCCAGTCCCATGGGTTAGCCAACCACCCAACCACTGTAGTGATGGGATCCAATTTAGAATTTGGTTAGGTTTTGTCCCAGGTACCAGGGAAAAGAGTTCCCAGGTCCCCTAGCCGGATATTCATGCAAATTTAACACCAGTCATACCACTTACACACCCAATATGAAATTGCCTTTTTCACAGATTCAGCTATCTTTAAAACAATCATTTAATGAAACAACATCTAATGGCCTTGCACTAACATGATTTTTATGTGGGAAATCATGTTTGGCCTACTTACTAAGCTAGCATGCTTCACACACTTTATGTATACCATCAATCCTTAAACTTCAGCCATCTTTAAAACAATCATTTAATGAAACCATAGTATCACTCCGCACACACAGAATGGTGTTGTAGAAAGAAAAAATAGGCACATTACAAAAGTGGTTGATGGCTGAAAAGAATATGCCACATTAGTTTTGGGCAGAAGCAGTAGCAACTGCTATGTACATTATGAATAAGACACCTAGTGCAGTTGTTCATGGTATGATGCCTGAATAGAAGTTTACAGGCATAAGACAGGATGTGTCTCACTTGAAAGTATTCGTGTGTATTGCATATGTGAATGTTCCTGAGATAAGTTAAGAACAAAGTTGGATCGAAAGGCAAAGAAATGCATCTTTATTGGTTATGCTATGGAGCAGAAAGGTTATAGATGTTATGACCCTACCACTCGTGAGATATGAGTAAGCAGAGATGTTTTCTTTGATGAGAGGAGTAGCTGGTATGTACCAGCGGGGTGAAGGCAATAGAAGATGCAGATGTAAGAAGTGCTGACGTTGCACCACATGTAGAGAAGTAATCACAGGTGCTTAGTGGACCTGGAGAGTCCTCTAGCAGTGGATCCAATGTTAGTCAACGGTCAGGAAGGTTCAAGACACATGTAGGTGCACATGTATCATGCAAAGGGAAGGAAAAGGTAGATCAACCTGTTGTGCCTGATCTATCAACAGGTCACTCATATGTGGATGGTAATTCTAGCCGTTCTCAAAGTAGAGCCTTTATGAGGAGCTTGGCATTCCATCTATGGTTACTCCTAGTGTAAGGAGAACTAGGGCTGTTTCAAGGACACGTGGCAGTGATCGAGGTGTACACAAGTCTACAAGGGTTAGGTACCCTGTTGACAGGTTGAGATATGATGAATATACATCCCATCATTATGCTTACATAGTTAAATCAATAGAGGAGTTAGAGCCCACTTGTTTTGATCAAGAACTTGGAAATAAGAAATGGAAAGATTCCATGAATGAGAAGATGGCAGCATTGGATGCAAATGCAACATGGGAGTTAGTGTGTTTGCTTAAGAAAAATAAGACAATTGGATATAAGTGTCTATATAAAGTCAAGCATAACAATGATGGTTCAGTGAGTAGGTATAAGAAGGAAAGATTAGTTGCCAAGGTCTATGCGTAGACTTATAGTATTGATTATGAGGAGACATTCAGTTTGGTTCCAAGAATGGCAACCCTTACAGCAAAGGGTTGGTCTTTACATCAGATGGATGTAAAGAATGCCTTCTTGCATGGTTAAAAGATCCCTACCCTCTCCGCGCAGCAAAATCGAGGGTGCTAGCAGTAGAAGTAGCACTTCTTACACAGGGCAGAGCCTCTCACTCGGGGCCTCACCCACGGATATCCGGACAAGAGACTAATCCCTTGGTTCTTCCAAAACCGAACCCGGAAAAGCTTCCCTCGCCTAGAAATCACAGGTGATTCCTCCAGGATATTTTATTCTAACGTAGTCAAGGTCTTCACTAACCAAACTGATCCGGTCGAACCCATAAGTCACATGGTCAGATCAAGGAAGAGACTTGCACTTGGATCATAGAGACCAACACTTTTTTCCTCATCAAGGGGCATAGTCGTTGATTCTTTTCCATAGAACAAAGACTATTCAGGATTTACTTCAACTATCGTAACTTAACAGAATTGAGTCTCATTTTAGGGATCCATCAAATCATCCATCAGTCCATCCAGTCCCATGGGTTAGCCAACCGCCCAACCACTGTAGTGATAGGATCCATTTAGGAATTTGGTTATGTTTTGTCCCGAGTCTCATTTTAGGGATCCATTAGTCCATCCAGTCCCATGGGTTAGCCAACCGCCCAACCACTGTAGTGATAGGATCCATTTAGGAATTTGGTTATGTTTTGTCCCGAGTACCAGGGAAAAGAGTTCCCAGGCCCCCTAGCCGGCGCTTCAAGCAAACTTCAAGATAGTCACACCATTTACACACCCAATATGAAATTGCCTGTTTCATAGATTCAGCTGTCTTTAAAACAATCTTTTAATGAAACCATAGTATCATTGATCATAATCCTCCAAAATATCCAGGTTGAATTCTAAAATTCCAATCATTCTTTTATCGGTGTACCTATGGCATCATTGGCAACCAAAACACTCACCACTTGTTCACTCAGGGGCCTTTTCAATAGTTCCTAGCTCATAGTAGCCGGAAATATATTCACTTATAAAAATCTAGATGGACTCTCCGTTGAAGATCCATAAGATCAACCAACAAATCCATATAAAAGAGCCATGGACTCATCTGTTGAGGACCAGCAAGGACAATCAACCAGATCCATGCCTGAGTTCAGAAAACAACTCTAACTCCTCGTTCCATTTTCTTCCTCGACGCACGTGTGGGTATCTTCACGACCCAAAGCCCGAGCACCGTAAGGTCAGCACTCTCTAGGCTCCAATCGAAATTAGGTCAGTTGGGCCCTGCCCCAACTCTAGTCTTGGATCTAGCTAAGGTGTGATAGTTCTTTTTTCAGGGGTCTTTCCCTCATTTCTCCCCCTCCCTCAATGATGATTTTTTAGGATTTTCTTTTTATGGATGGCTTAGGCTAGTCCCAAGCTACCTAATACTGCAAGGAATACCTAATTAATCCTAATTTTCTAAGATTAATGGTAGGATTAAGCTAATATGCATTTTTTTAACTACTTGAAGATACAACTAAAATTAACAGAATCAAGAGCAAAATTAGGGCACTTACTTGTAACTTCCACTTTTGGTGTAGCCTCCGAAGCTCCTTATGCTCCCAATGCTCCATTGCACTCCATTGGATTAAGAAAAACAAAATAAAACAAATCAAACAAATATCTCATAACCAACTCCTACTGGTGGATTTGCATTCCATCCATGTAAATCAAGACTCTAGCTCTTATGAATAGATTGTGGAGGACCCTAAGCTAAGTGCTATCCTTAGCAGCAGGTGGCGCTAAAGATGTTCACCTAAATGAGCATACTCCTTGCATGAGAGAGGAAGAAGAGAAGAGAGAGGAAGAAGTCCAACCAAAATATTTTATCTTTTCCTTCTAAACTGAGACATTTCTCTCATCCATTTACTATCCTAGATCCAATCTTTCATATAAGAACAAACAAGTTTTACTTGCCATGTATGAAAACCTTCACCATGTATTTTATCTACTATGAGTGAATTTGGCATGGTTTTCTTATAGGGATTGGAAGGTCTTTGTAATGGGGTTACCCAAAGCTAGTGCAAAGTCCTTTACAAAAGTGAAGATATGAATTTGATGTAATTAGAAATTCCCAAGTTTAAAAACTATAAAACTAAAAAATAACCCAATTTGGGAGAGTTATTTAGAGTACTAAACCAAGAGGAAATTGCTTTTTATGATTCACACAATGGTTTAGCAACACCCACCAACGGTAGAGAGTAAAATCCTCATGGGTCTAAAAATTGATTATAATGAGCATTAATTACCTTGTTAATAGAGGTAATTCTTTGCTAATAGATTAGAGAATGATTTTGACAATTAAGGCTTCTCAATGATTATTGTATGTGCTCAACAAATCCATGTATACATCCTCTAATAGCAATTGTGTTGAACCTATGAGCCAAAATGTTAAAACCCTAAAGATCTCTCTAGCTAATAACTATGCATAAACATGCATAAACTAGGCATATACTCATCCACCTGACCACCCCTGAGCCCAAGGGTGCACACATAAATACAATGAAGTACCACATACCTTACCTTATTGTCCCATACCACCAAGATATATGACTTCACTCCAGCAGCACATAGCTCTAGCATGAAATGGCAAGAGAGTAGACACAATGCTCTACACAAGAGAACATCCCTTGAGAGTGCCCCATGCCCCTATTATATAGGAGGGCCCTCAAGTGGCTCTTGACTCTCCATTTCCATGTGTGATCCTTGGTTGCCCTCAAGTGACTCTTGACTCTCCATTTCCATGTGTGACCCTTGGTTGGCTGACCCTAACCTCAACCCAAAGTTATACCTAACCCTTGCCCCACTAGAGCATGTTCCCATGCTCCCATGTTCACATGCCTAGGGTGGGTTAGCCTCCTAGTATATGCACATATAATGTGCACATAACATACTTCCCCTCTCTCAAAATATTGCACTCATGCAATGAAAAGAAGGAAAACTGCGTTGAACGTTCTCAACTGACTCCCAAGTCAAATCCTCAATTTCTCTATCTTTCCATTTAATTTTAACCTCAAGGATTAAGTGACTACGAAGTTTTCTTTCCTTGAATTCAAGTACCTTTTCGGGGTTCATGTGGAACATAAGACAAATCTTCGACTTTAACGAGTTCTTAAGGAGTAACTCTGTTATCCTCACCTCCCAGCTTCTCTTTCAGTCTACTGACATCATGAAAGACTAGATGAACTCTGACATGTGAAGGTAGCTTTAATTCATATGCAACCATGCTAATCTGACGTATAACTCGGAATGGACCACAATATTTAGGAGATAATTTTGAGCACTTTCCTTTTAACAAAGTCCGAGAATCTTTAGGAACTTTCAAATAAACCAACGCTCCTCGCTCAAAAGACGAAGGTGAGCATCCCTTATCAGCATAAAACCATGCTCTATCTTGAGCATTCCTAATAGAATCCTGAGCTTGGGTCAATATTTCCTACATATCTCACAAGAAATCCCTCGATGCATCAAGCTCAATGTCCTTAAGACTGACATCAACAGGTGCCCTGGGTTGATACCCATACATAATCATGAACGGACTACAACCAATAGTCGTATGCTTAGAATTATTATAGGTAAATTCCATCATTGGTGGAAGATATTTTTCCCAACTCGATGGTTTTCTAGAGACATATGCATGAAGCATACCCTCTACAATCTGATTCACATGCTCTCATCAGACTGTGGGTGATCAGAGGAACTCATACTCAAAGTAGTTTCCAATTTCTTGAAAACTTCGTGCCAAAAATGAACCGTGAAATTAGAGTCCCGATCGCTCACAATATCAGAAGGTAGACCATATAGTCTAAACAGTTGCTCGACAAATTGGTAAGCCAATTCCGATACTTTAACTATTGTCTTTGTGGCCTAGCCATCTTTGTCAATCTATCCACGACTACCCAAATGGCATCGTGACCCTACTGATACATGAAAGTCTCGTAAATGAAATCCATGGAAATACTTTCAAGATGGAATATCCAAAGGATGTAATAACCTAGCAGATTTAAGGTGCTCTACCTTATTAATCTGACATTTGACCACATAATTCTGAATAAAATCCTTCATTTTTGGCCAATAAAAAGTCCTTCTAACCAAAGCCAAGGTATGATGTATGCCCAGATGCCCTGCATGATGGTGCATCATGATGTATGCCCAGATGCCCTGCATGATGGTGCATCATGGCACTCAAATAGGATTCTTAGTTTAATTTCTGGCACATCCGGTATACAAACCTTATCATTTCAAAATAAAAGACCATTTCAAATAAAAAATTGGTTGGCTTTTCCTTCATTCACCAGGTTTTGATCCACCTCAGAGTTTGGACCCTGATTTTGCTAAATTCTAATATTTTCCAAAGAAATTATCTGTACTGCATTTTCCAAAGAAATTATCTGTACTGCATTTTCCCCTGAGTGAATCATACAAGTTAGAAGTAATTTTCGTGAAGCTAAGTTCATTAACTTCACCAATTCGACTCAACGCATCAGCAATGCTATTCAAGCTACCTTTTCTATATTTAATCATGAAATCAAAGTCCTGCATCAATTCAGCCCATCTGGCCTTTCTACCTTTCAAGTCCAGTTGATCACAAATGAACTGCAAAGATTGATGATCTGTCAAGACCATAAACTGAGACCTGTAGAGATATTGTCCCCATGCCTTTAAAGCATAAATGATTGCATACAACTCTTTCTCCTCAACTGAGTACCTAGTCTGTGCATCATTGAGTTTCTTACTCTCGAAGACCATGATCTTCCCATCCTGGAACAAAGCTGCGCCTATCGCAAAATCACTAGCATCAGTCTCAACAATGTAAGGCTTGCTAGGATCTGGTAAGGCTAACACATGAGCATCTCATACTTTATATTTCAAAGTATCGAAAGTTTCATGTAGCTTCTCATTCCACTCAATCGGAGAATTAGACTTCTTATTTTTACCCTTAAGAAGGTTGGTAAAAGGCACTATCAACTTCGAATAATCCTTGACATATTTTTGAAAAAATACCATGAAACCTGAGAAAGATCTTAACTGCTTGACCGTACGCGAAACTGGCCATTCCAAAACCTTTTGGATCTTATCCAAATCTATGATTAATTCATCTCTCAAGAGATCTTATGACCCAAGTATAACAATTCCTTTTTGAAGAAATCACATTTAGATAATTTACAATACAGTTTCTCCTTCCTGAGTCTTCTTAGAACCTCTTTAAGATGATTCTCATGCTCAGCCAAAGTTTTACTGTATATCAAAATATCATCTAAGAAAACCACCACGCATTTTCCTAACAAATCCTAAAATATATCATTCATCATCTGTTGGAAAGTTGCTTGTGCATTGGTGAGACCAAAGGTAGCACTAAAAATTCATAATGGCCATAACGTGTCCTAAAAGAAGTTTTAGGAACATCTTCCTCCTGCAATACGGATATAATGATAACCGGTTCGTAAATCAAGCTTTATGAAATACTTAGGTCCTCGCAACCTATCAATAAGATCATCTGATCTAGGAAATGGGTATTTGTTCTTACGTATAACCTTGTTAAGACGTTTGTAAATCAATACACATCCGCTAGGTATCTTGATCTTTTTTCTTAACCAAGAGTACTGGTGCACCCCAAGGAGACTTACTTGGTCTAATTTGACCCATCCTCAAGTATTCAGCTAGTTTCTTTGCTACCTCATCTTCCTCAGTCTCGCTAAGCCTATATGGAAGAATACTAACAGGTTCTGCACCCGACACTAGCTCAATTTTATGGTCCACCTCTTGTTTAGGAGGTAATCCATGAGATAACTCATCAGGGAATACATCCTAAAATTTACTCTTAATGGAATTTAACACTTTACTTTCCCAAACATCTAAAGAAACAATGTTTACATCAAAATGAACACATGAAGACACTGGATCCATAACCAATTGGAAAAGTTCATAGTTAAAAAGATTTTCCATTAACTCAAGCTCATTAATAAAAGTTTCCTTGGGTACAACAATGCTTCCCTTAAGAGTAACAAGGTTTCCATTGTGATGGAAAGACATCACAATGTGATGGAAAAACATCAAATGTTTGACCCAATCAACAGAAAAATCCTTTATTTTTCGATGAAACCATTCCATCCCTAAAATGATGTCTACATGACCCGAGCTCATGACATGAAAATCAAGTCTATCTGAGTACAACTGGATGTCTAACGGTAGTTTTGACACCTTCTTATCCCATAATTGGACTTGTCCTCCAGCCATCCTAACCTTGTACATGTGATCATTCTGTGTGGTTTCTAGCTTTATCCTCTGTATCACAATGTTGTCAATAAAATTGTGAGTACTACCAGGATCAAACAAAATATGAACCTGATGTCCATTTATTGATCCATAAACACGAAATAATTCGTTTGGACCAAAAATGTCTTTACTAAAAATACAATCTGAACATTGGCTTCCTTCAAGATGCGTACTATTGACTTCAAAAAATTTACCTTGAAGTTTCTTTGGTATGAACTTCTTCGATGCCGCCTTTTGTCCAGGCACCGAAGGTGCTGTAGCTCCATTCAAAGGATAGAATTTCTTCGTGTGTCCCTTTACCTTGCATTTGAAACATGTGATATTATCCTTACTCACAAATTTCTGCTTCCTGCTGGCATTGTCAGAATTTTTTGGTTTTGGTGTGAAAACCAACTTTCTTTTTTGTCCACTATTTGAAAAAGTGAACGTGGATTTCTTTTCATCAGATGATGGTTTTGAAGTATCGGTGCCGAGTATAGTCTTATGAAAAACCTGAGCTACCTGAATAGCATCCTCAGCCATTTTGACCTTTCATTTTTGTACCTCGTACTGATAGTCCACAAGCTAGACCATTGATGAAAATCCCACACAAGGTATGATCACCATCAGACTTGGCTTTGGCAGCCAATTGTCTAAACTTCTACACATAATTGTCAAAAGACTAATTTCCCATGCTATTTTTAACAAGCTTGGAAATTATTTCAAATTCATCCTCTGGGTGGCAAAACTTTTTTTAAAATCTTCCTCGAAACTTTGCCAAAGGGTAGGAATGGAATCTTCTTTGAGATCCTTCCACCAAGTTAATGCCTTTCCTTTCAAACCCCTATGCCATCTGCAGCTTTTGCGCATTAGCGAATGGATGAAAGGCAAAATGTGTAGTCCACCAATTGAGCTAGGCATCTACACATTCTTGAGGATTCTCCTTTTTCTCACCGCATCATACACCTTTGGTGCAAACAACAGAGCAACTGCTTTGGTAGGAGCAAGAGGTGCTGCCCAAAAGAGCTTTTTGCAAAGTCAAAATCTGCATCTTTAGTAACTCCATCTCGTCATGGCATTTGGCAATATTTGCCTCTAGACGCTATGTCACTTCCCAAAATTCACTCTTTCCAACAGCCTCCTCTTCTTCAACTTGGAATTTTAGATCTTCCCTACCTAAATTGGGATGATCACTCAGATCATCGATATTATCATTGACTGAGAAGTCAATATGAGCCATGATAATTAAGTTCTTCAAAAATCACGATTCACTCAAACCAACTTCACTTGTCCACTTTTGACCAAGATGATCTAACAAATCAATTCGCTAGAACTGACTGCACAGAAAGCTATTTGCAGATAAGAGACGTTAACTTGGGCTTATATGAAGCGGTAATTTTAACAGTTGTACTAATAGAGGCCATAAAAGAAAAACTTGTCAAGAGCATAACAAGAGATATGAACACAATGATCTCAATAATAATATATTATAATGGCAGGAAAAACTCTAGGCTGAGAGTGAAAAAACTTGCGACTCAATGTACAAGAGAGTGAACGGAGATGATGGCTAAGGAAGGCTCACAACTAGAGAATACATACACTAAGGCGTGTTTCTCTCTTTGTGAGGGCACTTATTTATACCCAAGCATGCCTTTATGCCCAAGCTTGATGCTTTGAAGCCCAAGCCGAATGTCTTGTCATTCAAGCTAAATGCCTTGAGGCCCAAGCCGGTCGCCTTGCGGGTCAAGCCGGGTACTATTTGTAAAGAGAAGCTTTACAAGCGCACTACCTTTATGTGCACATGGGTGTAGTCTGAAAAGTGTACCTTTCGGAGTGAGGTGTACACTACCGATAGCATTTTTATATTATGTGGTTGACAAAAAGGTGCAACCACTCACCCAAGCCACGTGGGCTACATTACATCAATTTTGGAGCAATGTGCATATAATGATTCCATTGACCCTTTGCGAGTCAGCATGTCAGCAACACAATTATTTATGCCTTTGACATGTTCGCATTTAAGCTTCCAGAGCAGGCAAACCATCCCGTGCCCAACCGGAGAAGTTGACCGTTTTGTCAATTTTTTGCACATTTTCTAAAGAGAGAAATCCTATGAAATTATTTAGATCTATCTTTAGTGTGAATTCCACGGGAAGAACAAATAGTCAGAAATTCTCAAAACAATTTTGGGTGGATAGAATTTCCTTGTGGATGGAAGGGTAATTTAGTTCTACATCATGAAATCTTCCTACATCATATCTGCAAATCAGATCACCATTCTTTTCTAGTAGATAGTCGAGATCTTCCTATTGTCTAGCAATTGCCTTTTTGTACTTTTCAAGTTCTTCCTTCAACTGCACATTATCTTGGGCAGATGATTGATTATCCATTATGGCCTGGTTGTAGTAGTAGGTCACGTGTCTCCGTTCTTCTGATTGTTTAGCCAATTCTACTTTAAGTTTTGTCACTTCTTTCGTGTTGCTCTAGAATTTCCCTTTCGCCTTGACTGGTAGTCTGGGTGGAGATTCATCTCTGCTCCAAGAAAATCCCTTTATTATTTCTGATACTTGCTATGCAAGGTGAGATGATTCTTCTTCTTTTTAGAATGTTCCTCTTCTTCTGAGTCCTCTGATTGTCATAGTAGTCCTTCAAGCTATTTGTACTGTTGTTTTTCAGATCTGTTGTTGTAGAGGAATTCTTCTTCTTCATTATAGTTGGGTGTTTCCCAGTGGCGTTTATTATGATTTCCACCATGCTTACACTGAGGGTGTCCACCAGTGCTTCCCTGCTCGTTAAAGGCTTTGAAATTTGCCTTATTTCTTGTGTCAAAATTTTTGCTTTAAGTTTGGGAAACTTTGGTTTTACCATTGTTGTAAGCTTTGAGCGTGTACAATAGTAAAACTTTTATGGCTCTTATGAGATTTTAGTTAGGGAAAGGGTTTAAAGGCTTATGAAAATTTTAGAGCTTTTGAGTTAAGGCATAAGATACTCTTTTTTTTGGGATCAATAGTAGATATTTATATATGTGTGCTAGGAATTTATGGCGGTGGGTAGTGTGCAAGGGAAAAGAAAAACAAATAACTTCGCTGGTGAAATTCATGAAGAGAGAGAGAGAGAGAGAGAGAGAGAGAGAGAGAGAGAGAGAGAGAGAGAGAGAGAGAGAGAGAGAGAAGAAAATAAGCAGCAATAAAATTAGTGAAAAGGAGAGAGAGAAAATGAAGAGAGAGAGAGAGAGAGAGAGAGAGAGAGAGAGAGAGAGAGAAGAAAATAAGCAGCAATAAAATTAGTGAAAAGGAGAGAGAGAAAAACCAAACAAAAAAAGAGGCCGGTAGGTAAGCGCGCAAAAGAGAGGATTGCATAATTTTTTTAGGTAAATGTTTGAAAGAAAAATATACCTTCCATACCATCAATTTTACAAATTAATGAATTCTAAAGCTTCTCCAAAAGTAAGGTTAGAAGAACTAGTCCCCCAACCAGTCCTCCGCATAATAGGAGAGGTTTGGATACCATAGAGTAGGCCTTAAATTTGATACATGTAGAATTACTAAGAAATTCATAGTTAGACCACATACATGTATATGTATATGTTTGTGTGTGTATGGATGTCTATGCTTATGTATGTGTATGTTTGTATGTATTGGTGTGATAATGCCTCAACCTCTTTCTGTTCAACGTTACCCTGTAGAAACATGGTCCCTTATCTCTCTCTCTCTCTCTCTCTCTCTCTCTCTCTCTCTCGCTGATCATCTCTCCAATCATGTTGCTCTTAGCTAGTTGCCATCCCCCCTCCCCATCTCCTACGTCCCTTTTTCAACCTCTCTCTCTCTCTCTCTCTCTCTCTCTCTCTCTCTCTCTCCCTACCCTCTTTCTTCTCACTCTCCATCTCCTATCCCTGGTCCCTTCTCCCCCGAACCTTAACCCTGTCGCTAAATGCTCTCTTTGCATGATCTATAGCACCAAGGCTGAAAGCATCTCACAATTTTTGTGTTTTTTAAAAGTGTTTTTCTTTTGAAACATAGTGTTTTTTTTATGTTTCCTTTTTAAACACAGTGCGATGATTACTTATTTGACAAAAACCACATTTAGGTCAAATGGAGTCCAGACTCGTCCTCTGTAAAGGATCAATTCACCAAACAAAAATCCAATATCTTTTGAAAAAAAATGTTCTACTGTGCTACAAAATAACTAGCCCAAAAGCACACAGGTACCCTTGATCAATAAATAAAAGCAATATACTCCACTCATTTTCTAAATAACACAATTAGTAACCTCTTGTTAATTGTCATTGCTCACAGTACAAAAGTGCCAGTGGTATTCCACTTTTTTCATTTATTTTCCACCGCACCTCTAAATTCACATCTAAACCTCTAAACTATCAAATCAAGTAAACGTATTGCACTCAACCATGGTTTTTTATCAAAAAATTATAAAGAATGGTGAATATGAGAGAGAGAGAGAGAGAGAGAGAGAGAGAGAGAGAGAGAGAGAGAGAGAGAGAGAGAGAGAGAGCACTTATGAAAAAGCTATTGATGTTTAATATTTCATCATCACCACTTGATCCATGTGGAAAACCCCAAGTGGTCAAATGAAAAGGCTATGCTTTGCACTCTCCTTTCACCAAGCCTTTTATTGGCTATGGCAACAAACCTTGGCTAGCCACCAAAAAGAAATATCACAAATGTCTACACTCCACTTCTTGATGACCCATCTTACGCTCCAAATGTGAAAGGCCAAGAAATCAATAAAATTTGGCAAGCATCGGCCACAACTCTTGGGCAACAAAGTTGTCAAGGAGATAACTTGAAGGGAGAAGAGACAAGTGTTGTATCATGTCTAAAGGATGTTAACCTAGAGCCTTCATTGATGTAGCTTTGTGTACAAATTTCTATCGCCCCCAATTTGGCAACGGCTTTAGTCCTTAGTTGTTTCCCAATAATAGGCATCATGATTTTCTCTCTCTCACTCTCTCTTACTGTGCACACCATCAAAAATATTACATCCCTGATGATGCCTATTGTTGGTGGCCCTTCTTCTTGATGAAGATCTTAATGTTTGTGCTTTGCCATCATCAAAACCTTGAGATGAAGAGGTCTATGGTGGCAGAGGTGTGTGAAAGAAACTGGGAGGGAAGGGGGAGCCAGAAATGGGCTTATAAATCACCACATCCTGCAACCTTTAATGTACAAAAATCAAGGACCATAATTAAAACATAGCTTCTTGTTTTAGAAGTTGTGGTGGGGGGCAACACATCAAGAGAGCCCTTAGGGCTATTTTAGATTTATGCTAAAAGTGAGCAAAAAGAGAAGGGAGGGAGGAACGGCTACTACTTATCGGCTATCATCAACATCATCATTCATATAGCAAGCTCGAGACACAGGTGGTGGTGTCCAGCTTCAAGATGTAGGCCTTGTGGGGGTAGGAGGTGGAGCCCGCCAGAAAGTCGCATGTGTGACTACCATGTAGGCCCTCCTTAACATGCTTCTTGTCTTTGGGGTAGCTCCGCAGCAGCAGACGCAGGTGGTGGTGGCATCTAGCTTCAAGACCTACGTCGGGAGCCTAGAGTGTCTAGACCTCTTTCTTGTCTTTGGGGTAGCTATACAACAGATGCGAGTGGTGGTGGCGTCCAGCTTCAAGACCTACGCCGAGAGCCCAGAGTGTCCAAACCTATCGCCCTTCGCACCAAACTGATTTGGGGATGTGCACGGCCTTCAACTGATTTGGGGTGAGGGTGTTGCAAAAGGCATGCATTAAGCAAGTAGTAACAATACACCCTCGCAGCAGGTGGTGGCCAAGGCTCAAGGTAAGTGGACGTAGAGGTCTCCAACACTGTACTCCGAGGGTGTACTGCTGACAGAGGATGGGGTGGGGGGAACTGTGCACAACAGATGACACTGAGAAAACCAAAGGAAAGGAGTAGGGAAAGAAGAAAATTCATGTGTTTCTTTGGGGGGGGGGTTGGTTTACCTTGTTGGAGCAGGTCTGAGGTATGGGAGAGCTCGAGAATGCTGCGCATAACTGGCCATCACACACACAATTGCTTCACCGGCGGGGCTACCGATCTTCCTCCTCCTCAATGGCTTCAAGGGGCTACAGATCTTCTTTGTTTCTACCTTCCTCTTCTCTTCTCTTCATCTAAAGCCCCATCTCCCATGCTCTCTCTCTCTCTCTCTCTCTCTCTCTCTCTCTCTCTCAGAAAAATAGAACGTGAATTGACGCTACCCACCAAGACAACGGTTCTCTATTTTGCTGGACAATGTCTCTCTATTCGTCTCACTTCCAAATTCAAATTCCAAGGCTAATCTAGGAGGCAAATATGAGACGCTAAAAAGTTTGCCATGTATCTATGGGGGGGGGGGGGGGGGGGGGGGGGGGGGGGGGGGGTCTTGGCCCGATAAGAAATAGAAAGATAATGCTCAAAACCTTGCTCAATTCATCCATGGCTCCCGATCTTGAAGAGGTTGAGGGAGATAAAATGTGGTTTTGAGCGGTTTTGGGAAAGGTGGTAAAGAAGATGCTTTAACCAATGGTCAAAGAGCCTTTTGCTATTACCCAATGGTCCCCAAAAAGATGTAAATCAACCTTTCCACTTCACCCATTAATTTTTTAGAGTCCCTCCACTCTTTTGCCTTCCCATGCAAGTAGTCTTTCTTTGTTTAAAGCTTTAATATTTGCCAAAATTCAAATCCTTGGCCTTCTTTACTCTAAATAATGCATGAAAATTTACCTTTGAATTTTTCTTCTAAAAAATCCTTCTCCTTGAGTGATCCCCAAAGCTTTAATACAATTTTCAGGAACTTTAAGACACTTGGAAAAGAAATTCTAATTTTTAAGTATAAAAATTAGAGCATATCATAAACTTACACAAATTAAAAGCATAAAACTCAATAAACAAAATTAAATAAATAGAGAGAGAGAAAAAATAGGAAAGAGATCACTGTTTACACAAGATTGGGTTGAATCTCCCCTAGATGAATGTGGCCCCTTGTACCACTTACCCATATTTATATATATTAAAGCTTGTTTTTCAAAAAGATAACTTAAAAATTAAAGCGTAAGTGCTTTAGAGTTTTTGAGCATAAAAGCTCTTATAAAATATAGCAAGCTACAAATATAAAGTCTTGGGCCTACCAAAGTATAAAATACTAATTAGTATGTACAAAGGTTTGAGGCCTTAGCCTTATAAAAAAGTAACGCCAAAATATAAAACCATAATAGGTGTCCACATGTCTTTCAGTGGTCCAACACATGTTCAACCCGTGCATTAACACATAATGTGCCACTCAAAATAATATTAGTCTCAACACACTCAACCGATTAAATACATTAATCTTGACTATATCATAATAACTCACATAACTGATCAAACACATTAATCATGGAAAATGATATAAATAAAAGACACATCCAAAGTAAAATAATGGGCGTCCCCATAGAGGTTATGACTAACAAGGATATTATGTCTTTCCACTCTAGAAACACCGCAAGTTCCCTAAGAATCCTGTATGTCCAATAAAAGAAAGACTCCTACTCCTCCATAGCTAACCTTTAAAAGCCAAAAGCCTTATGCTCATAAATGTTGGATCCCCAAACAAAAATTAAAGGCACAAGGACACTATGAAGTAAACATAAAGATTTGGGTACCTAAGCAAAGGGGCCATTAAAGCAAGTCATATGTGTAGGACCCTCACCATTGGCTACCAAAACCCATGACGAATACGCAAAAACCAATGGAAAAACTAGGATAGGACAAAGAAAGAATAAATGGGTCCCTATGAAGAAATCAGTTACTCAAAACAAAGTAACCAGGAAGGTGGGTGCCAAAATAGACACCAAGTCAAAAACCGAACCTCACTAATCCTAGCCAAGAGGTCAAGGTTAAGTGGAAATGGTGACACAAATAGGTGTCTACTAAAGTTGTGAGACTGGGAAGCTACAAGAACCTTCCCAACCCAACTTCACACCCAATGCCAATCAACCTAATGTCACACCCAACGCCAATCAACCCAACGTCACACCCAAGGCCAATCAACCAACGTCACACCCAACACCAATCAACCTGGGGTAAAATAGGAGAATTGTAAAATTCATTGGCCCAATAAGGGAAAATATGTGGTAGAGCAAACACCCAACAACACATCTCCAAATAGGACATGTATCCATAAGAACAACACATCTCCAAATAGGACATGTATCCATAAGAACCTACTATATAGATTCTATAGATTGGTTGATTCAATGGATTGAGTAAGAGTTGTTATATTCCAAGGATGAACTACAAGTGCTATACCAATAGCAGACCCCCTCTACATCAAGAGCTTCATCTAGATATACTTGGGTTTAGCCAATTAAGGATCATGCCAATAAAGAAGTGATGAATAATTTGTGACACCAAATCAAGGGGACTAACATGCTAACTAACTTCTAACACTACTAAACAACCCTCTAGAAGCCTCTCCATTTAAAACTAGGACAGATTCATCATCATGATTCTGCATAATCATGCCCATGATTCTTATCCCTATAGAATCACACAAACCAAATGGGGTAGAATTCACATTTTGGGCTATACATGAGATTCACAATATAACCCCAACACCTTTAAAGCCCCCAACTTCAAAAAATGTCAACTTCCATTATCGTGGTTTTTAGAATCACGATCGTGATTCCTAACCGTACAAAATCATGATAATCAAAGTGAGTTACAATGAACCAAAACCATCAAATCTTGAACCTTCATGATGTGGCATGATTACATGTGCTTGAATTTCACTAGATGCATTTTATCTGACATGATCACGACCCCCCAGCCACAATGTTATCACAACAGTAGTATTGACATGATCACAACAATCTAGCATGATCTTGCAGCATGCATATCCAAACCAATGGGATGCTACCACATGACAATTGGGATTTACACCTAGCCATCATGATCCCATCGCCTGTAAATAGGTGATTATCTTTGTCTTTTCCATTGTTTTTCATCATCACGCTGTAGGTTATAGGAGAAATCATCAAAGAAAAGCATGAAGTTGAAGTAAAGGATTCAACAACCAAAGCTGGCACAACCCTACTCGTAGTAGTAAAAGACTAGCTCAAAAGAGGACAATCATAGAGCACTTCAAAAGAGACTAGGAGCTACAAGCCACTGGATTAAAGTCTCAAATTGCAGTGTTTGAAGCCTAGGTAGCACAAGCAAAAGAAATTTATGAGGTGAGCTGAAAACTATGACATCTAGGTGAATGATGTCAAGGAATCCTTGGAGGCTTTGTAAAAAGAAAAATTACTTATGCTCTAAAGCCACCAACAACTCACCTAAATGAACAAATCTTGGATGCTCACACAGTCACACAACAAAGGTAGACATCCTAATAAAGGAGCACAAAGACTTAACCACTAAACACATGCAACTCACTAAAGATAGATAAAATCAAGAGGAGGAAGTGGCAAAAGCTCTGAAAATATCCAAAGAGTGGGTGACGGCTCTACAACAACAAATCCGCAACCAAAGTGAGCCAACTAAAGCCGATGACGACACCTACAGTAAGCAAGTAAAAAAGGGCATCCCCTATGGTTGACCTTCCACTAGTTGCTCAGGCCCCTTCTCAATCCTTCACTCTATTTTTTGCTTCACCAATCCTCTCCCTTTTTCAATACAATCTAAATCTAAGTAAGGAACTAACCCGAGGGGATCTAGCATTAATTAAACAAAATACTACTAGATATGTCGACCCCACAATAATTATCTCAAATTTTAATGAGAATCTAGAGCTAACGGAGGGACAATCCATCTATATCTATCCCATGTGTCCCATAATAAATTTCATATCTTGGTGTAGAGTACTACTAAATTCCACTAACTTCATTGAGGGTAAGGAGCTCATAGAGCCCACTAACATTGACTCTTGTATAGCCCCCCTCCCCAAATTATAAAAAATCTTAGAATGGATGCTATCACACGGGTGGGTGGAAGCTTAGGATTCTCATCATCTCAACACTTACTTTTGGATAATAGCCATACTATGGTATTCTAAAACTTTTTGATATAATTTGTGCACATTTCCATATACTCATACACTCTTGTTTATGATTTTTTTAATAAAAAACAAATTGAACACCCTACGTTCCCTAAGGAAGAGGATCTCCATGCACTTCATGATTTTTTCATCTCTAAAAAGCCTCCACCATCTTCCGATGTGATGGGGATCAAGATAAGTAGGGAGACGATGAAGACTCCACCTACACTATGGTTAGCCCTAGAACAACATACTTATCTAGCATATATGATAATAAAAACAAAGGGGAAACTAACCCGCAATAGCAACTTTCCTTCTACATCTTTTGATTTCACAACTAACCCACTTGACCTCGAGGAACCACTGAATTGCCCCAGCACTTACATAAACCAGAGGCATTATAGGCAAATGTAGCAAGAAGCTCTTGGATAGCAAACCCATTGCTTGCCAACTTGCTAGAAATCCACATTGTCACATTCATGATTACATATACTTAGAAGCGTTGAAAGTAAGATAATCTGAAAGATACAAGAGGTGGCTATGCGGACATTCTAATGGCCAAGTACCAGCCAAAAAAATTGGTATCCCAGCTTGGAGGGTGCCCATCATCCTCGCCAACAAGAAATATGCTGACATATATGGGTCCTCACTGTGTTAAATTTGCGGTAATGTGTTTCAAGGGAAACCATTTTAGACACTAGGAGGATTTTTATATCCAAAAATATCTCAATTTTGGACTACCTCCCTCTAGACATTTTCTCTCTCTAGGTCAAAATAGGATAAAACAGAATCTTTCTTTTATTTCAGAGGGGGGAATAATTACAATATCAGAAGGGGAGGTTCTTACACTTGTACACCTCAAAAGCTGGCGGGGAGGAATCTTACACTCGTCACCAAGGTACCAGGTAGAGCCTAGTTGAGTAGCTACATAATGTAAGGCAAAAGGAAGGCGAGGCTATCAGAGACTATATCAATAGAGTTAGATATCTCCACTTACACTGTAGTACCAGAGACAAGTTCTTTGATGAAAGGTATATTTCTAGAGGGTCTTGATGATGTGCCCTTACACAACTCATTGTATGCCTTGGGCCATACCTCCTTTGAGCAATGCTGTAGGGGACTCGTTTCTCGAGAAAACCAACAGAGGGTTGCAGCACATGCTGCTGCTCTGCAGAGGCATCGACTTCACAAGCCCAAGGCCCAACAAGAGCCCCTGAACAAGCATGAGTGGCTCGGCATTCACAAAAAAAAGCCACAAAGATTGGCAAGGGTGAAAGTAAAGTAGTTATTAAAAGTGGTTGGAAGACAGCACAACAACTCATCCTTCGACCTCTTCATCTTAAGAAGAATATTTGCTACATGTTGCAGCCCGAGCCAAAGAACCCATTGACACCCGCCAATTGCCTAAAAATCTCACAAAGTATCCTAACCCCATTGAGGAAAAGGAGAGACTCTTGGTGGCAGAGTTGACCAGAGAATGCCAAGCGCAATTGGAAGATGACCCTCCTACTGTCTACCTTGAGCCATGCCCATCGGTCTCAAACCTCGAACCTGCTGAGGAAGCTCAGGCGTATTCAAGAGAGATTCTAGACCAACCACTCTCACAAAGGCAAACACACAAAGGTAAACACAAGCAGTGGCTCCTACTTCAGTAGCTACCCCCCAACAGGGAGACAAGGTGGTGGAATATCTTAGGAACTTGGGAAATGACCATTTTAGGAGAACAAGTGCAGAAATCCATGTTCCTATCCCTTATACACAGAAGAGCTTAAGACTAAGCCAAACCAACCTTCCTCATGAAACAACCACTATTCCAAGAGACAAATCTCTATCGGTACTTTGCTTAAAAGTAGCCCAAGCCTATAGAATGACCTAAAGGATTGGATGGAAGGACGCCTCAGGGCAGGCATGCACGAAACCATGGAGCCTGACAGCTCTAATGAATTTGAGGAAGAATAATTTTGCATACCCCTTAAGGTAACTGGAACCCCTACGGCTCAAGTGAACAAGCTCGGATAGTACTTCTACTTTGTTGGTTAAACTTGTTGATGGAGCCACAGTTAGCCCCGTTGGTCTACTACGGGATCTTAAAATTAAGATCTTGGGAACCACTTACCGCCACACCTTCATGGTGATGAATTTTGGACGTCAGCCAATTTCCTATGACTGCATCCTTGGTAGACCCTTTATGAGAGAGTCTAAAATGATTCATGATTGGGATACTGACCACATATACATTTGAAGAAAAGATCTTAAATTTAAGATCAATCTACGTACATGGAAGGTACACCCCATGAGCGGTAGACCATTTGCAAAGGACTCCATCACAACTACGCGATCCACAATAGTCCATCTATGTCAAACGTGCCACAAGACACTTGAGGATGAAAAAGGAGAGTGAGGGTTATGCACCTCTTCTAGATCCTGAGGACTCTGAGAATTGGATGTATATCCTTGCTACCCTAGACATTCTACCTAGAAGAATTGGTACCAAGTTTTCCATGTCAAATGGGCAAAAGATCACATCTCTATATATGCTCAGTTCAGCATACCTGCCCAATGTAGCCACCCACCAGGGACTCAAACAAGCTATTAGACGAAAGCCATCAGGGAGTACACACTCTCATAGAACACATAGGCTTGCGGGATTCCCTGGGCCAAAATGGTACGTCTTTCCAAACGATTCAAAAGCCCATTGGTTGAAATATGTGGGAGTTGTGGAAGTACATGAACATTTCAATGAAATGTGCCACAAGGAGTTTGTAAACAGCTCTCTTTTGGTCCACACTACCATCACACAACCATCAAAAACCACTGAACCTAAACCAGTCTCAGAAAATCTTTGCCGCTCAGCACGCAAGGCATGCAACAAAAGGTTAGCACAAGATGAAAAAGAAGCCGAAAGGCTGATTGAGGAAGAAAGTGCTAAAGCTAAAGAAACTAGACTCAAGCATTTTAACTTTTTGTTGCACGTAAGGCACGCAACAAAAAGTTAGCACAAGCTGAAAAAGAAGCCGAAAGATTGATTGATGAAGAAAGTGCTAAAGCCAAAGAAACTAGACACGTGCCTGAACCTAAATCAGTCTCTCAAAAAATTTTATTGCTCAGCGCGTAAGTCTTTAAACTCTTTCACATCTGCAGCAGTCAGATTTATGTCCGGTATCTCTGGTGCCTCTTCATGCTCACCTTCTATGTAGTCCCAATAGCTCTTTCCCATCAGGAAATTCATCAACCTGAACCTCCAAGCATGGAAGTTATTCTTATCAAGCTTCTCAGCCACAATCTAGGTTATGCCATCATTTGACATCTTGCCAGATACACAAATTTACCAGAAACAGCACTCTGGTTTTTCCTGCACAAACTGCTATATTTTCTGCAGCGGTACTGTAGTACTCTCAAATGTCACAGCCAGTGACTTCAATGTGCATACATACACCCAATGGCAACTGTTGACCTCTTTGCAGCACCCACAGTGTCTGCACAGTCAATCTATCTTCATGCAGTTCTTAAAACAGAGTTTTGCAGAGAATCGATGACTTACCCGCAGTGCTCGAAATCGCCTGCTTTCTGAAAAACGGAGGTCCAGACGTGCCCGAAATGCGTTTTCGACCTAGAAAATATTGTTCGATAGGACGGTATAGTTTCCCTATAGCTTTACTCCCGTGAAGAAAGCTCCTCAATCAGATATCGTTTGCCGGTGCCTCTCGTAGAGCTCCCGACAAGGTTGTAGTCACCAACACATATAGGGAAGAGTAGTTGAAGCTCTTATCCTCGTACCGCTTCTTGTGGTTCTCTTGCTTGTAGCTCAACCCTTAGCACGAACCAGGCTCTAATACCATGAAAGATGCAGGGGGGAAGAGAGCTTGAGCTGTTGCAAGAGCACACACACACACTCACAAAACCCTAATAGAGAACACACAAGGTGAGAGGCTGAAAATCTTCTTCTTCTCTACGCAACACTCAACACACCATATACAAGATAAGAGTACACATGATATGAAAGGTACTCAACCAAATACATACTAGGATTCTCTATAGTGTGAACCCAACTAAATGAGCTGGCGCTATAACTATGCCAGTCTCTAGAATGGCTATCACACAGCCTGTCATCCCACTGGCCGAATATCACCCAAGATCTCACCAACCATGCCAGTGGTGTAAGTGTGGGGCCTATCCCCCAGGCGGGTCATTAGTGTCCACCGCCTCACTGGATGAGCTCAATATCTCAACAATCACCACTATATCACATCACTTCTATCCACATCATATCTCCTTCATACACATCTCATCTCATTCATCCACATCCATTCTTTTACATACTCATTCACATCCATTCTTCTCATACACATTCACATCCATTCTTCACATACACATCCTTATCCATTCTTTCACATACTCATTCACATCCATTCTTCACATACACATTCACTCACATCTCATATCTTTTATTTACATTGTGATTCACATGACATCACATCTCATCCATTCATTCACATTTATCTGATTCACATCACATCTTATCACATCTATTCACCTCACATCTCATCACCTCTATTCACATCACATCCATCCATCCATCCATTCATTCTCATCTATCTAATTTACATCACATCTATTCACCTCACATTCTCATCATCTCTATTCACATCATATCCATCCAATCATTCATTCCCATCTATCTGATTCACATCACATCTCACATCTATTCACCTCACATCTCATCACCTCTATTCACATCACATCCATCCATCCATTCACATCTATCTAATTCACATCACATCTCATCACCTCTATTCACATCACATCCATCCATCCATTCACATCTATCTAATTCACATCACATTCTCATCATCTCTATTCACATCATATCCATCCATTCAATTATAATGTGATTCACATCTTATCTCATCTATTCACATCATATCCATCCATTCTCATCACCTCTATTCACATCACATCCATCCATCCATTCACATCTATCTAATTCACATCACATTCTCATCATCTCTATTCACATCATATCCATCCATTCAATTATCATCTGATTCACATCTATTCGCCTCATATTCTCATCACTTCTATTCACACAATTTAAACATAGAATGTGATTCACATCTTATCTCATCTATTCACATCATATCCATCCATTCTCATCACCTCTATTCACATCACATCCATCCATCCATTCACATCTATCTAATTCACATCACATTCTCATCATCTCTATTCACATCATATCCATCCATTCAATTATCATCTGATTCACATCTATTCGCCTCATATTCTCATCACTTCTATTCACACAATTTAAACATAGAATTTAAGAGGATTCTAATTTTTGATATAAAGACTCTTTACGCATCTATTTATGCATAATTCAATTTTAAGGAAAATAACACTTTTGAAATAAAATTAAATCATTTATGCATCTTCTTATGCATAAATTCAATTTTAATGAGAATAACTCTTTTGAAATAAAAATAAATCTTATATGCATCTTCCTATGCATAAATTCAATTTTAATGAGAATGAAACTTTTAAGATAAAAATAATTCTTTTATGCATCTTCCTATGCATAAATTCAATTTTAATAAGAATGACACTTTTGAGATAAAAATAATTCTTTTATGCATCTTCCTATGCATAAATTCAATTTTAATGAGAATGACACTTTGAGATAAAAGTAAATCTTTTATGCATCTTCCTATGCATAAATTCAATTTTAATGAGAATGACACTTTTGAAATAAAAATAATTCTTTTATGCATAGATCTTCGTATTGAAAAGATGCAGGGGGGGAAGAGAGCTTGAGCTCTTGCAAGCACACACACACTCACAAAACCCTAATAGAGAACACACAAGGTGAGAGGCTAAAAATCTTCTTCTTCTTCACTCAACACTCAACACTCAACACACCATATACAAGATAAGAGTACACATAATATGAAAGGTACTCAACCAATACATACAAGGGTTCTCTATAGTGTGAACCCAACTAAATGAGCTAGCGCTATAACTATGCCAGTCTCTAGAATGGCTATCACACAGCGTGTCATCCCACTGGCCGCATATCACTCATGATCTCACCAACCATGCTAGTGGTATAAGTGTGGGGCCTATCCCCCAGGCGGGTCATCAGCGTCCACCGCCTCACTAGATGAGCTCGATATCTCAACACGTATGCATAAATTCAACTTTAATGAGAATGACACTTTTGAAATAAAAATAATTATTTTATGCATCTTCCTATGCATAAATTCAATTTTAATGAGAATGACACTTTTGAAATAAAAATTAATCTTTTAGAATGCACAAACGGAGGGAATTACTCTTTTAGAGAATAACCTAATGATAAACTTTAGTTCCACAAAATTTAAGAAAATTTTGCCATAACCTCCTTTGTATGGCTGACCATTTCTCAATTTTATCATCCAATTTATGACTTGAATTAATCCAATTTGAATTCTAATATCTCTAATCTACTCCATTTTCTAAAAATCAAAAGAGTAAACAATGAAAAGAGTTTAATCAATCTTTTAATTAAACTTTCTAGGATTGAGAAGGGCTGAATTGTAAAGAAGAGAAGGGGGTGGCCTTTCCATCAAGGCATAGCATCAGATTTTTAATTTAACATTTACAAAGCATAAAATTTGAGAAAACCATAGATTTGAAAATTCACAATAAATAAAAATTAAGCTTACATGGAGCTTGAAAGCTTTTCTTTGGCTTGAGGGGTTGAGGGTTCTACTCTTGTTTGCAGCAAGAGTGGCCACCAAATTCACTTGGAGAGGATTAGCCCAAAAAACAATTGAATTATCAAGAAATTCAATGTTTTTGAATTTTTGTTTTAGAGAAATTTAGTTTAATAAGAAAGGATATTTTTCCATCCAAAGATATCAAAAAATTGAGTAGAACATTTTCTCTCTCTAGGCCAAAAGAGGTAGAAACAAGATCTTTATTATTCTGAAAAGGGGATTGATTACAGGGGAGGAAACTGGACATCTTGAGGGGCTAGGGAGGAATCTTATATTCTCTCCCACTTAAAAAACGCGAGATGTCCTCATCTCGCAGGTGGAGTATGATCTCTTTCATCTTCTTCTTCTTCTTCAATTACTTCCAGCATTATTGCCTTGGAAGTGGACGACCGATTTGGAAATATCTCTCTTTGCCTTCCCCTATTCTGAGAGGCAGAGGTCTTGCATTACTTTGGATTGAGACTGCGGGTTGGTTAGAGGGTCTACCTCTGGGATTTTCTTGATTTTGGCGGAAAGAAACCTGATTACTCTGGAAGGAAGGAGTTGGAGACTGGAATCTTGATCCCTGATTTCCCTGTCCCAAAAACCTTGATCCAAAAGGTGTTAGGCAATCCATACTGTGATGTCCAAATCCTTGACAGTTATAGCATTTCACTCCCTTGTTCAAGGGTGGAACTTTTGAAGTTGAATTCTAGGGGTAGCATTTTTGCTTATAATTTCAAGATCTTAGATTTACTCGTATATACTGCCAGTAAAGAGCTGCAGTTATGCCTTTGGTATATACGGGTAGTCACGGTCCTTGGAATTATAAGGTAAATACCATCATGTCTAGGCCTCAAGCAAGTCAGGGATTCCATATAATTGCGGTACTTCCATCTGAAGACCCAATTACCAATTTATGAATTTCAGTCTGAATAACAATTTATATGAATTTTATCACACAATTTCAACCTTTTACTGCTACTTCATCAATTTTTGACATTTTTGGCTTCTCGGTTGATCCACTTTAGCCAATTTTGCTCTGATACCAGCTATAAGATCCCTCTCCCCACCGTGCAACGAATTCAGGGGTGCTAGCACAATGAAAGTAGCACTTCTTGTGCGGGGCAGGGTCCCACACTTGGGGCCTTGCCCACGGATATCCGGACAAGAGACTAATCCATCGGTTCTTCCAAAACCAAATCCGAAAAAACTTCCCTTGCCCGAAAAGCTCGGGCGATTCCTCCAGGATAAATTTTTCTCTAACGTAGTCAAAAGCCTTAACTAACTAAATTGATCTGACCAAACCCGTAAGTCCCATAGTCAGATCAGGGAAAGATTGCACTTGGATCATAGAGACCAACACTTTTTTCCTCATTGAGAGGCACAGCCATTGATTCTTTTCCATAGAACAATTTTTGTCCCGGATTTACTTCATCTAGCGTACCATAACAGAATTGAGTCTCAATTTAGGGATCCATCAGTCTAGCCTAACCCCATCCAATCCCATGGGTTAGCCAACCGCCCAACCACTATAGTGATGGGATCCAATTAGGAATTTGGTTAGGTTTTGTCCCGGGTACCAGGGAAAAGAGTTCCTAGGCCCCCTAGCCGGATATTCATGCAAACTTAAAACTAGTCACACCACTTACACACCTAATATGAAATTGCCTTTTTCACAGATTCAGCTGTCTTTAAAACAATCATTTAATGAAATCATAGTTACTGATCATAATCCTCCAAAAATTTTCGATTGAATTCTAATTTCTAATCATTCCTTCCTCAGTGTACCTATGGCATCATTGGCAACCAGAATCGTTCACCACCTGTCCACTGTGAGGGGTCTTTTTGATGGTTCCTAGCTCATAGTACTCGGCAATATTCACATATCAAAATGGAATCTTCGTTGAAGATCAGCAAGATCAACCAACAGATCCATATAAAAGGACCATGGACTCATCCGTTTGAGGACCACAGCAAGGTTAATCAACCAGATCCATGCCCAAATTCAGAAAATAACTCTTACTCCTTGTTCCAATATCTTCCATGACGCATGTGTGGGTATCATCGGTGACCCAGAGCCCGAGCACTGTATGGTCTCAGCACCCTTTAGGATCCTTTGCAGGTGACCTAGCACTTCACTCATAGGCCGCTTCCTTGGTCCCTCATCCAATGTATCGGAAGCTCACCATTTTAATCGTACCGAGGTTGGTCAAGACCTGGGCTGACCTTGCTACGCGAGATGTCCTCCAATGACTCTCCGCCAGCTATTGTAACTTTATCAGATTAGGTCTCCACGACTTTCACAAGACGTTCAAAATGCTTCTCTAGCATTCACCATTATATCACATCACTTCTATCCACATCATATCTCCTTCATACACATCTCATCTCATTCATCCACATCCATTCTTTCACATACTCATTCACATCCATTCTTCTCATACACATTCACATCCATTCTTCACATACGCATCCTTATCCATTCTTTCACATGCTCATTCACATCCATTCTTCAGATACACATTCACTCACATCTCATATCTTTCATTTACATTCTGATTCACATGACATGACATGACATCTCATCCATTCATTCACATTTATCTGATTCACATCACATCTCATCACATCTATTCACCTCACATCTCATCACCTCTATTCACATCACATCCATCCATCCATTTATTCCCATCTATCTGCTTTACATCACATCTCATCACATCTATTCATCTCACATTCTCATCATCTCTATTCACATCACATCCATCCAGTCATTCATTCCCATCTATTTGATTCACATCACATCTCACATCTATTCACCTCACATTTCATCACCTCTATTCACATCACATCCATCCATCCATTCACATCTATCTAATTCACATCCATCCATTCACATCTATCTAATTCACATCACATTCTCATCATCTCTATTCACATAACATCCATCCATTTAATCATCATCTCTATTCACATAACATCCATCCATTTAATCATCATCTGATTCACATCTTATCTCATCACATCTATTCGCCTCATATTCTCATCACTTCTATTCACATCCATTTAATCATCATCTGATTCACATCTTATCTCATCACATCTATTCGCCTCATATTCTCATCACTTCTATTCACAAAATTTAAACATAGAATTTAAGAGGATTCTAATTTTTGATATAAAGATTCTTTATGCATCTATTTATGCATAATTCAATTTTAAGGAAAATAACACTTTTGAAATAAAATTAAATCCTTTATGCATCTTCTTATGCATAAATTCAATTTTAATGAGAATAACTTTTTTGAAATAAAAATAAATATTTTATGCATCTTCCTATGCATAAATTCAATTTTAATGAGAATGACACTTTTGAAATAAAAATAAATCTTTTATGCATCTTCCTATGCATAAATTCAATTTTAATGAGAATGACACTTTTGAAATAAAAATAAATCTTTTATTCATCTTCCTATGCATAAATTCAATTTTAATGAGAATGACACTTTTGAAATAAAAATAATTCTTTTATGCATCTTTCTATGCATAAATTCAATTTTAATTTTGTGCATTCTAAAAATAAATCTTTTAGAATGCACAAATGGAGGGAATTACTCTTTTAGAATAACCTAATGATAAACTTTAGTTCCACAAAATTTAAGAAAATTTTGCCATAACCTCCTTTGTATGGCCGACCATTTCTCAATTTTATTATTCAATTTATGACTTGAATTAATCCAATTTGAATTCTAATATCTCTAATCTACTCCATTTTCTAAAAATCAAGAGAGTAAACAATGAAAAGGGTTTAATCAATCTTTTAATTAAACTTTCTAGGATTGAGAAGGGCTGAATTGTAGAGAAGAGAAGGGGGTGGCCTTTCCATCAAGGCATAGCATCAGATTTTTAATTTAACATTTACGAAGCATAAAATTTGAGAAAACCATAGATTTAAAAATTCACACAATAAGTAAGAATTAAGCTTATATGGAGCTTGTAAGCTTTCCTTTGGCTTGAGGGATTGAGGGTTCTACTATTGGAGTGGCCACCAAATTCACTTGGAGAGGATTAGGCCAAAAAATAATTGAATTATCAAGAAATTCAATGTTAAATGGCTCAGGACACAAAGGCAGAGTAACAGTGCATAAACACCATTGAGCTTTTACAAAGGGAAGGCTTCTATTTATAGGAAAAAGTGAGCCTCTAACCAAGCAAATTGATTCTAGAATTTTCCAGATCAGTTTGGTCACTTTTTGACCATTTTTAGGTCAGTTTAGCTTACTTTTTGGATCTAGTTGAAACAGGAGAGAAAAGAGATGAAAATATCTCATTATTTGTGAGTTTAAAACTCATCCATACATGTGAAATAGGTGCCTCCTTCATGAGGGAAATTCCCCACACCGAGGTGTCAAAAATGCATCATTTCCTCTAAATATCTCTTCTTTTTTAACTAGTGAACCTTGTCCTTAGTCAACTCTTCATCTTATGTGAGTATTTACTCATTTTTGGGGGGATTTTTTTTTATTATTTAATTTATCTCCTCCCTACATTTGGATTAATCTTATTGGTCCATAGGAACCTTAATCCAAAATTTTTAGAAAATCTGGACCCTCAAGATAAGGTCCTTTTTACCTATTTTCAATTAATTCCAATTGCACATTGGAAAGTTCTTTTTGAATTTTTGTTTCAGGGAAATTTAGTTTAATAAGAAAGGATATTTTTCTGTCCAAAGATATCAAAAAACTGAGTTATCTCTCCCTAGAATATTTTCTCTCTCTAGGCCAAAACAGGTAGAAACAAGATCTTTTATTATTCTGAAAAGGGGATTGATTATAGGGGAAGAAACTGGACATCTTAAGGGACTGGGGAGGAATCTTATAGACCGATTTGTCTAATATGATTTGGCTCAAAGGTCTAACAGTGGTGGGTGACCTGGGATCTCATATGATGGTCCCCAGCCAAGGCCAAGGAAATAAACCTAGCAGGCCCGGGTGAAGAATCGGGGCCGATATTTACTGCAGAAGACCTTTCAAAACAAAAAGAAGCTAAAGCAAGGCAAGACAATATTAGGCAAAGACATATCATGGTCAATATGGCCCAAGTTATCAACTTAGAAGAAGAATATTGGGAGGGGCCAGCTCGATTATGGTTAGGAATGACCACCCCAACAAGATCTGTCCAAAAATTAGCTCTTGTTGATACAGAGGCTAGTTACAATTTAATGTTTTATGAATCATGGTGTTGTTAATTTTGCAATGTGATGAGCTATGGTGGATCGAATGCAAGGATCAACATGATTAGTAAGTAATTAGAAGGTGATTAAGGTGAGATTAATGCATAATTAATATAATAGCTTAATGTAGGCATGGATACTCAAAGATCAGCAAGTTCTCATTAGGCCAATGCCTCAATTTATAGATTTTACATCCACAAAAGCATCTAATCCCATTGATTTCTCCTTGATTTGTGACACCTCCCCTACATCTGGGGGGCACCTTTTCCTAGAATCTTTCCACCCCTACCCTTAATTTTCTCATTCAATAGATTCTTCTCACCTTTTCACTCTGCTACCCACTCAATTATAGACTCCCCTCAAGTGAATAATTCTAGCACACCTGGACCCTATACCAAGTTTCCCTCTTACTTGGTAGCCCGTGAGAATAGTGCCCTTGACACTCTCTCTATGTGTCCAAGGCTACTACAAGTGCCCATAACTTTGACTAAAGTGCTCACAGATACATCTTCCACATGGCCTACATCATTGGCGGTGGCTCAAAGGTGGTTTTACTCTACTAGGGTAGGTTACATTGGGTTGTGGGGCTTCTCTCTTCCTCACTTAGAGAAGATATTCTGACTCCTCTACCTTAGGAGTCTCCATGAAGTTTGTCGATGCCGATTCTTCTTCATTTGGTTTGCTGTATTAGCAGTCTCTAGCCATGTGTCCTGGCTTCCCACAGTTGTGGCAAGTGAAGATCCTTGCTCCTTCCCTGCCTCTTCCTTGTCCTCATCTCGTGCGAGGCATCCTCAGGTGTAGAGTGCTACTTTCTCCTCTCCTGTTGTTGGGTCCAATCCTTTCTTCTCTTTGACCTTGTTCTCTTGCTCTAGTAGAGCTCCTTCTATCTCATGCAGCTTTAAATCTGGTAAATTTTTTAAGGTTGCCAAAATGTTCTCATACTCTCCCTTGTCCACATTCTTTAGAAGCACTGCTAGTGCCTCATCATCTTCTACTTTCTTCCCAATGGTTGCAAGTTGTTGTTTGATGCTTTTGTATTTGTTAAAGTGTGTGGTTAGATGTTCACTTTCCTTCATGTCAAGTTTGTAGAATTGTAGTAGCAGATTTATCGTTGAATTCTTTGCTTGAGTACTAAATAATTTGTTAAGTTCATCCCATGCATCTTTAGCTTGTTGTATCCCTGCAATGTGGTGAATAATTTCATCATTTAAGCTAAGTGCAATGAGTCCTAATGCTTTCTCATTTTGCTCTTCCACTCATTCTCCCCATTATCCTTTGGACATTCATCTCTTTCCTCAACTAGCCCCCATAGATTCTTCCTCATGAGCAAATACATGGTTTTTGTTTTCCATGTATGGAATCGCTCTCCGTTGAACTTAGCTACTTCTTGTGCAATGCTCATGATTGATGATGTGAAGGGGATCTTACCTCTTGTTCCAATTCAAGAATCAAGGACAATGTCTACCCTTTTTTACAACTCCAATTTGGTGTTAAATGATGATTACAATAGGTTTCTAAGCATGAATACACCAAAAAATTGTGTAAAGCTAAGGATAGTTGGTTTGTATTGGATGGTTGGGACATCAAACCAACTTCAAATTGCAATCTAAAGTGATAGAGATCTGTATCAGATACCCAATGGTAAGTTTGAACCATCAATTTCACCAAAATATAGTGATTAGTGTTAATTAATCACTAATCAATGAGATTAATCCCATGTTTTGTGTGCAAAAAATAGAGTGTACGGGGAGGACAGATTTGGTGCCTTAGAGTTTAAATGAGCTCAAATCCTTTGAAGGGAATCAATACCAGTTAAACATAAGATTTGACCAACTATTGAATGCTTAATCTCTGTTTTACCAAAGTCACTTGTAGATTTGATCCAGTAGCTTCTCCTTGATGAATTTCAAGATTCTGAGGCCACCAGTGTGTTTGTTCAGACCCAAAAACCCCTTGGGCTAGCTCCAATGCTTCCAATTCAAGGCATGATGACAAATTTACAATTTTACTCAAAAGAGAAGGCGCTAGCAAAATCTCGATTCCCGGCTACTTCCAACGGCGATTTGAAGAATTGACTTGGCAAGCTGATGCGTGGGGATGCTACCTAGGTGTGGCTAAGAGGATTTTAGATAATTTAAAGGCTAGAGGGAGATCAAGCCCCTCCACCAGCTAGGGGTGCAGAGGATTAGTTGAAAAAAACTAAAAACAAGGATTATCTCCTAATCTATGATTAGTAGGGTGATTAGGCTTTAAGTTGAGTTGAATCCTATGCTTGGCTCTTATACCATGTTAATTTTGCAGCAATGTGATGAGCTATGGTGGATCAAATGCAAGGATCAATATGATTAGCAAGTAATTAAAAGGTGATTAAGGTGATTAAGGTGAGATTAGTACATAATTAATCTAATAGCTTAATGTAGGCATGGATACTAAAAAACTAGCAAGTTCTCATTAGGACAATGCCTCAATTTATAGATTTTACATCCACAAGGTGCCAAGCATCTAATTACTTGTGCCAAGCATAAGTAATTAGAAGGTGATTAAGGTGAGATTAGTGCATAATTAAGGTGATTAAGGTGAGATTAGTGCACAATTAATCTAATAGCTTAATGTAGGCATGGATACAAAAAACTAGCAAGTTCTCATTAGGACAATGCCTCAATTTATAGATTTTACATCCACAAGGTGCCAAGCATCTAATCCCACTGATTTCTCCTTGATTTACGCCACCTCCCCTATATCTGGGGACACCTTTTCCTAGAATCTTTCTACACCCCTATATTCACTCATGCTACCCTTGATTCTCTCATTCAGTAGATTCTTCTCACATTTTCATTGCTACCCACTCAATTACAAACTCCCTTTTACAATCTCTAGCTAAGGGCTTGTTCCCGCACATTGTTACCACTATTACATCATAGCATGTTCGCTGTGTAGGCATTGTCACACTTTTATTCCAGTGTTAATGGATTAACATGCTACCTCTCAATCACACAAGAGAGAAGAAGAAGAGAGTGCATGCAAGGGTCGAATCCAATGACCTATTAGGGTTAACTCCCCAATGTGAGGTTGCTAGGGGCTCACTCTACACTCTCTTTATGTCTATAATATTCCTCCCTAGCCTCTCAAGAAGTCTAGTATCTTCCCCTGTAATCAAATCCCTCTTCAGAAATATAAAAGATCTTGTTTCTACCTGTTTTGGCCTAGCGAGAGAAAATCCTCCCCAGAGAGAGGTGATTCAGTTTTTAAATATTTTTGGATGGAAAAATATCTCATCTTATTAAAATAAATTCTCCCAAAACAGAAGTTCAAAAAGAATTTCAGAATGTGCATTAGAAATAAATTATAACCTTTTCAAAAGGCCTTATCCTAAGGGTCCAGATTTTCTGAAAATTTTAAATTAAGGTTCCTATGGACCAATAAGATTAATCCAAATGTAGGGAGGAGGTAATATGAATAAATAAAGAAAATCTCCCCAAAATTGAGTAAATACTGTCATAAGATGAAGAGTGGACTAAGGACCAAAAAATATTAAAAAAATAAATTTTTGACACCTCAGAGTGGGGATTTCCCCTCATGAAGTAAGCACCTTTTTCCCATCATTGCTTTTGAATTTTAAATCAAGAAAATTAGATATTTCATCTCTCCTCTCTCCTAATTCAAAACTGGATCCAAAAAGTGAACTAAACTGACCCAAAATGGTCAAAAATTGACCAAACTAAAAAGTGAACTAAACTGACCCAAAATGGTCAAAAATTGACCAAACTGATTTGAAAAATTTTAGAATCAGTTTGCTTGGTTAGAAGCTCAATTTTTCCTAAAAATAGAAGCCTCCCCCTTTGTAGAAGCGTAATAATGTTTTATGCACTGTTACTCCACTCTTCCCTAGAGCAAAAAAACAGTGAATTTATTGATAATTCATTAGTTTTTGACCATTTCCTCTTCAAAAGAATTGGTGGCCACTCTTGTTGCAAATAAGAGTAGATCCCTCAAACCATCAAGCCAAAGGAAAGCTCACAAAAATTCATGTAAGCTAGAAATCCTACTTTTTCTTTATTCCATTTAATGGTTTTCTAATTTTTATTTTCTTTAAAATAAAAAATGATGTTATGCCTTGTTGGAAAGGCTTTCCCCCTCCCTTCATTCTTGAATTCAGCCTTTCTTTATCCTAGATATGTAATCAAATTCTTAGAATTAAACTTTTCATAATGTTTCTCTTTAAAAAAGTGGAATTTGATTAGTTTAGAATGCTTTAAACCATTTGGGATAATTTCTAAGTAACTTGAGAATGAAAAAAATTGAAAAATGGTCAGCCATACAAAGGAGGTTAAGGGAAAGTTTTCTTAAATTTTGTGAAATAAGTTTTATCTTTTATTATTCAAACAAAGTAATTCCCACCGTTTGTGTATTCTAAAAGTGTTATTTTCATTCTAGGCTTAGAAAATGCATATTAGAATTATTTTTATTATAAAGTGTTATTTCCATTAGAAATAATTTCTATGCATACAAAGATGCATATTGGAGAATTGTTTTTATTTATTCCAAAAGTGTTACTTTCATCAAAATTGATTTTTATGCATAAATAGATGCATAAAAGAATTTTTTTAATTCTAAAAGTGTTACTTTCATCAAAATTGATTTTTATGCATAAATAGATGCATAAAAGAAATTTTTTATTATAAAAGTGTTACTTTTATCAAAATTGATTTTTATGCATAGATAGATGCATAAAAGAAATTTTTTATTATAAAAGTGTTACTTTCATCAAAATTGATTTTTATGCATAAATAGATGAACAAAAGAAATTTTTTAATTATAAAAGTGTTACTTTCATTAAAATTGATTTTTATGCATAAATAGATGAACAAAAGAATTTTTTTTAATTAGAAAAGTGTTACTTTCATCAAAATTGAATTTTATGCATAAATAGATGCATAAAAGATTTTTTTTAATTATAAAAGTGTTACTTTCATCAAAATTGATTTTTATGCATAAATAGTTGCATAAAAGAAAAATTTTATTATAAAATTGTTACTTTCGTCAAAATTGATTTTTATGCATAAATAGATGCATAAAAGATTTTTTTTTATTATAAAAGTGTTACTTTCATCAAAATTGATTTTTATGCATAAAAGAAAATTTTTAATTATAAAAGTGTTACTTTCATCAAAATTGATTTTTATGCATAAATAGATGCATAAAAGAATTTTTTTAATATAAAAGTGTTACTTTCATCAAAATTGATTTTTATGCATAAAAGGATTTTCTTTTATATAAAAGTGTTATTTCCATAGAAGTTGGATTTTATGCATAAATAGATGCATACACAATTTTTATATCAAAATAAGAGTTCTCTTTAATCCTATGTTTAAATCCCATGAATATTGGTAAATGAATAAGTAAATACTCTGTGAGAGAAAATTCTACCGTTTCATATTCTCTAGGATGCTAATGAGAAAACTCAGAAAAACTATCGAAGTTCATAATTTTAGATAAATGAATAATTTATTCTTCATAGGAATTCGTGATTAGTTTAGAAATCAGTTAAGCAAATATTCAATGAATAAAATTCAAAATAAAGTAATTAAAATCTCACCCCCTTTCGAGAAAGGTAGTTTAGGAAGGACCTTACCAGACTCAAACCCTGAATCAGACTATGACCAAGACATAACTCCTTCATCAGTTTCAAGAAAAGACGATGTGACCAGTTCAAGAAAATTCACTCAAATCACTCACCAAATCTAAAATCAAGTTAAGACCCTTTGATTCGGACCCTTTGATTCGGATCCTTTGATTCGGATCTCAAGGTTATAGAATTCGAGGAATTTTGTTTGGAATTCAGACCTGCGAGGCGATCAGAAAGTCTTGGGATATGGATTTAAGATATACTCATTGTATTCAAAAGAAACTCAAAAATGAAAACTTGCACAGAAACCCTGTTTTCTTAAAGGACTGTCTTACGCCAGAATACTGCAGGGAGCATTTGGTATATGTGTTTTTCTAAGGGAAGTTTGGTTGCAACAGCTGGTGGCTAGGGAGTGTTCAAAGGATGGCTCATGCGGCAAAAACCTACCAAGGTCTTGACTAGCCTTGGTATGGTGAAAAATGGTGTGCTTCCAGTACGATGGGCGAGGGCCAATGAAGCGGTCGTGAGTGAAGTGCCAGGATGCCTAAGGAGGATCCTGGAGGGTTCTGACTAGGCGATGCATGGGCTCACGGTGCTTAGGACACCCATGCGTATGTCGTGGAAGATATATATGTATGATGACGAAAAATTATTCTAATCTGTTTACTGGATCTTGTTGTTGTTTGCTGACCAGTTGGTCTCGACGCAGTCAAGAGTGATACTACTTGTTTTTGAGAAACAAGGAACTGGATGGAAATTTTGAGTTATAATATCTGTAACCAATAATTTTTTGTCAATGGATTGTTTTATAAGTTAAAGTTTAAAGAGGAGTGTGTGCGTATCTGTATTCTAAAGCAAAAGTTAAGAAAGGCATTCAATTATGGGTGGTGAGTACTTGTCTGGTTCTACCAATTCCAGTGGTTGGGCGGTGGCTAACCCATTGGCCGGATGGGGTTAGGCTGGAATCAGTAGAGTTTTAATAATAAAATTGATTAATAGGAATATGCTTAGAACTCGAATAGTTAAATAATAACCTGAAGACTTCTTAAATGAATAGATCAACGGCTGTTCCTGATTCAATTGCCTGATTCAATTAGGAAAAAAGCGTTGATTCCTTCAAGTTAAGTCTGTAATAGTTTTCCTTCTACCTCATTTAATCAGATGAAGATTAGTTCAGTATCTTGACCTCGTTATAGAAAAATTCGTTAAGAAATTCAAAATGGTGGAATCGGCCCCGTTTTCCAAGCATGGAAAATTTTCCCGGTTTCTGTTTTCGGAATGACCACCAGTTTAGTCTCATGCTGCCCAGACATTCGAGGGCGAGGCCCTGAGTGGGAAACCCTTCCCCGTGCATGAGGAAGTTGCTTCCGCTGCGCCAGCTATCGGGAATCCGGTGTGCGGAGGGGGTAGTGGGATCTCACAGTTGGTATCAGAGTGCTGTTGTAAATTTACGTAATAGCAACAAAAATTGCTTAAAATTTTAAAGTAAATCTGGGAAATAATGTTTTCGCTTGTTAATATTATGTTGAATGAACTTCAAAAATTGAAAACTAATAAATTGAATTGGAAATTTATAGATGGATACCCTAAATCTATCTTGCATTCCTAAACTCTCCAAGAGTCAGGATATGATAGCCTTTGCATTCGAGCACCTCATCAACTCTGCTACGACCCAAGCAAGCAGAGTGAGACTTGCACGTCATTTTGAGAGTATTTACTTTCTTGATCCTGTAGAGCGACGTCAGTATCTATGTGGTTCTTTGGAGGACAATGTATTAATATCAGTACTACCAATCAGCGTCAGAGGCTTAGGCAAAATATTTTCTTAGCCATGATTCTGATAAGGCTAGGGTTTGTTTAGCATGTATGACTCTTTAATGACCCAGGAACTTTAAAATTTCATGCCGAGTTTTTAGGCTTCTTAGCTGCTTTATCCCTAGAAGTAGAATTACAGCACCTCTTTCTGTAATGAATCGTGTGTACCATGGCATGTCTCCTTCACAGTTTTGCTTCTTTATGCGTACGCGATTGAGGCAGTGACTTTGGAGCCGTGATGCTCTATGTATATATCAAAAACTTTTGATAATAAATGAGGTTTTGTAAAAAAATAAAAAATAAAAATCCAAATTGCTTTCATGATTGTGAATATGGTTAATCTTGTTCAAGAAGTATGTTGAAATAATTATCTGTTTAAAGATAAATCTCAAAAATTAAATAATCATAAATCTATTGTCAAAGTTAAGCTGACAAAAATCTTGTTTTGTCAATCATGAGCTGGCACGCGGCCCGTGTAAGGCAACCGGATCCTTGACAAAGAGTTAGATCCGGATGTTCGAAAAGCACTACACAGATCCCAACTTAGTCCCTTCAAGGGTGAAGGGGAGCAGTTAGGTGAAGTAGTGGAAAAGTGGATTGTGAGATCCCTCTACCCCCTCCGCGCACCGGTAATTGATAGCGGAAGTAGCCCCCTCATGTGTGGGGTAGGGTTTCTCACTCGAGGCCTTGCCCACGAATGTCCGGGCACGAGACTAGGCTGGTGGTCACTCCAAAAATCAAAACCGGGAGAATTTCCCATGCCTTGAAAGTAGGGACGATTCCACCTTTTTCTAACGAGATCAATTCTAAACTACCCTTCACCTGAATAAACCAGATAGAAGGAAACTATCACTGATATAATTTGATCATCTGAGTAATTTCAACGCTTTTTTCCTAATCAAGATTAGGCACAGCCGTTGATCCACTCGATTTTGAGAAATTTATCAGGAAAATAACTTGCTACTCGAATCCTAGCGTAATCCCAAGATTTTTCAGTTTGATTATTAAAACTCCATTGATTCCAGTCTATCCGGCCCATGGGTTAGCCACCACCCTGCCACCATTGGAATCAGTAGATCCAAACAAGTACTCACCTACCCATAATTGAAATGCCTTTCTTAACTTTAGCTTTAGAAAACAGATATGCACACACTCCTCTTTAAACTTTAGTATAAAAATAATCCATTGATAAAACAGATATGATCACAGATTTCATAATTTAAAATTTCCATTCAATCCCTTGTTTCACAAAAACAATACCAATCTGGACTCTCCGTTGGGACCAGCTGGTCATCCAACGAGATTCAGTAACAGATTACAATAATCATTTCATCAACATATATATATATATATATATATCTTCCTCGACATAAGTATGGGTGTCCTAAGCACCGCAAGCCAGTGCATCACCTGGTCAGAACCCTCCAGGATCCTCCTTAGGTGTCCTGGTACTTCACTCAGGGACCGCTTCGTCGGCCCTCGTCCATCATATTGGAAGCACACCATTTTTAACCATACCCAGGCTGGTCAAGACCTGGGTAGGTTTTTGCCGCGTGAGCTGTCCCTCGAACACTCCCGGCCAACTGTGGAACCGAACTTCCCTTAGATAAACATATATGCCAAATGCTCCCTCCACCAGCATTCTGGCGTAAGACAACCCTTTAAGAAAACAGGGTTTCTATGCAAGTTTTCAGTTTTGATTTTGTTTGAAAACCATGAATAATCTTAAATCTGTATCCCAATACTTCTAGATCCAGGTCTGAATTCCAAACAGAATTCCTCGAATTTGGTTAACTTGATCCTCAGATCAAAATCAAAAGTCTTAACTTAGTTTCAGATTCGGTGGGGGATTTGAGTGCATTTTTCCAGAACTGGGCACATCGTCATTGATTGAAACTGACGAATTGGTCAATAGTCTGAATCAGAGTTTGGGTCTGGAAAGGTTCTTCTTAAACTATCTTTCTCGAAAGGTAATATTTCAATTTCTCTTTTTCTAAATTTTGTTCGTCAAATATTTGCTTATAGATTTCTATACTAAACATGAATTTCCTATAAGGAATAAAATAATCATTTATCTCGATCTCTGACTTCGATAGTTTAATTGAATTTTCTCATTACCATTTTAGTAAATATGAGACGGTAGCATTTCTTCTCGCAGATTATCCACTTATTCATTTTTCTAATTTTTATGGAAATTAAATTGAGGATTAAGAGAACCCTTATTTAAATATAATCTTTCTATATGTACCTATTTATGCATAAAATCTAATTTTGATGAAAGTCACACTTTTATCATCATAAAAATCATTTATGATGAAAATCACTCTTTTAATATGAAAGAATTTCTTTTATGCACCCATTTATGCATACAAATCATTTATGATGAAAATTACACTTTTAATATAAAAATATCTTTTATGCATACAATTCATTTATGATAAAAATCACTCTTTTAATATAAAAGAATTTCTTTTATGCATCCATTTATGCATAAAAACCATTTATGATGAAAATCACTCTTTTAATATAAAAATATCTTTTATGCATATGTTTATGCATACATTTCATTTATGATAAAAATCACTCTTTTAATATAAAAGAATTTCTTTTATGCATCCATTTATGAATAAAAAATCATTTATGATGAAAATCACACTTTTAATATAAAAAAATATCTTTTATGCATATGTTTATGCATACAAATCATTTATGATGAAAATCACACTTTTAATAAAAAAATGTCTTTTATGCATATGTTTATGCATAAAAATCATTTATGATGAAAATCACACTTTTAATATAAAAAAATATCTTTTATGCATATGTTTATGCATAAAAATCATTTATGATGAAAATAACACTTTTAATATATTAAAAAAATATCTTTTATGCATATGTTTATGCATAAAAATCATTTATGATGAAAATCACACTTTTAATATAAAAAAATATCTTTTATGCATAAGAATCATTTATGATGAAAATCACACTTTTAATATAAAAAAATATCTTTTATGCACCCATTTATGCATAAAAATCATTTATGATGAAAATCACACTTTTAATATAAAAAATATCTTTTATGCACCCATTTATGCATAAAAATCACACTTTTAATATAAAAACAATATCTTTTATGCATATGTTTATGCATAAAAATCATTTATGATGAAAATCACACTTTTAATATAAAAAAATATCTTTTATGCATATGTTTATGCATAAAAATAATTTATGATGAAAATCACACTTTTAATATTAAAAAATATCTTTTATGTATATGTTTATGCATAAAAATTATTTATGATGAAAATCACTCTTTTATGATCAAAATAAAATTTCAATAAGCTTCCTTCTATACATAGAATTTAATTCTAAAGAAAGTAACACTTTCTTTATATAAAATATTTTTAGTAAGCATTTTTCTATACCTAGGATGAAAAGTAACACTTTAAGAATATATATACGATGGGAATTACTCTTTTTGAATAAAAAAGTAAAACTTATTTTTCACAATTTTAAAAAAATTTCGCCATAACCTCCTTTGTATGGCTGACCATTTTTCAAATTTCAACTCTTTACAATTAATTAGAAGTTCACCAAGAGTATTTATATCATTCTAATGTAAACATTTTCTACTTTATCAAAGAGAAACATTATGAAAAACTTGATTTTATCCATTAATCATTCATCTAGGATAAGAATGGTTGGATTTAAAGAAGAGAGGGGAATGCCTTTTTTCAATGAGGCATAACATCACATTCAATTTAGAGAAGACAAAAATCATATAAAACCATAAAATGAATAGAAAAAAAGAGAAGAAGAATCTCCAACTTACGAAGGAATTTGAGAGCTTTCCTTTGGCTTGATGGTTTGAGGGTTTTACTCTTGTTGAAACAAGAGTGGCCACCAATCTTTAGAAGAGGGAAGGTCAAAAAACTAATGAATTATAAGTAAATTCATAGTTTTCTGGCTCTTGGGAGAGGTAGGGTAACATTGCAAAAACACTATTAAGCTTCAACAAAGGGGAAAGCTTCTATTTATAGGAAGAAGTGAGCTTCTAACCAAGCCAACTGATTCTAGAATTTTTCAGATCAGTTTGGTCAATTTTTGACCATTTTTGGGTCAGTTTAGTCCACTTTTTGGATCTAGTTGAAATAGGAGAGGAGAGAGATAAAAATATCTCATTATTTAGGAGTTTAAAACTCTCCCACACATGTGAAATAGGCGCCTCCTTCATGAGGGGAATTCCACCATACTGAGGTGTCAAAAATGCATCATTTCATCTAAATATCTTTCTTTTTTAACTGTTAACCTTGTCCTTAGTCAACTCTTCATCTTATGTGAGTATTTACTCATTTTTGGGGGATTTTCCTTTTATTCTTCTATTTATCTCCTCCCTACATTTGGATGAATCTTATTGGTTCATAGGAACCTTAATTAAAAATTTCGAAAAAATCTTGACCCCCAGGATAATGCCTCTTGAACAGATTATACTTAATTTTTAATGTACCTTCTGAAAATCTTTTTGAACTTCTATTTCAGGAGAACTTATTTTAATAAGATGAGATATTTTTCTATCCAAAAATATTTTAAAACTGAATTACCACTCTCTAGAAGATTTTCTCTCTCTAGGCCAAAACTGGTAGAAACAAGATCTTTTATATTTTTGAAGAGGGATTTGATTACATGGGAAGATGTTGGACATCTTGAGAGGCTGGGGAGGAATCTTACATTCTCTCCCACTTGAAAAACGCGAGATGCCCTCATCTCACAAACTGAGGGTAATCCTACAACAGATCGGCTTCATTCTCCTAGGTGGCATCTTCAAAAGGATAGAACTTCCATTATACCAATAATTCTCTGAGAATTGTGTTGCTGAGAATCTTTTCTCGAGCATCAAGAATTTCTTTAGGTTGGAGTTCTGTCTGCCCTTGGGGTTGAAGAGGTTAGGATTTCATCATCAACAAGTACATGATTTGGGCTTGGCACATATTTCTTTAGAAGGCTTACATGAAATACATTATGAACTTTGAGATGAGGAGGCAGAAGAAGCTTGTAGGCTATCACCTACTTTCTTTGTAATCAGATATGGCCCACAATATCTGGGGGATAACTTCTTGTACTTCCCAAGAGATAGAGAACTTCTTTTGGGCCGTACTCTAATGAAGACCATATCTACTTCTTCAAACTTTCTTTCTGTTCTCTTCTTATTTGCATACTGCTTTTGTCGATCCTGGGCAGCTTTAATATCTTTACGAATTGACTACATCTGCTGCTCCATGTCGTCAAGCATCTATCTGGACATCTCGACCCTAATCAATGGGTCGGACCAAGTTAATGGAGTTAAGCAATCTTGTCCATACAGAGCTTTGAAAGGGCTCATCTCGATACTTCGGTGATAAAAAGCATTGTAGGCGAACTCAACTAGGTGCAGATAGCTTAGCCACTTCTTGGGTTCCCTGCCCCCCACAGCATGACTGAAGTATATCTTCGATTACTTAGTTTACCCTTTCAGTTTGACCATCGGTCTCAGGGTGATAAGCTGTGCTGCTGAGATCCAAGAAAGTTCCCACTGCTTCGAAAAATGCAGTCCAAAGCCTTGAAGTAAACTTGGGATCTCGATCACTTACTATTCTCCTGGGTAGGCCATGCAATCTAAAGACTTCTTTGAGGAACACTCTGGCCACATCCACTGCAGTGTAGGTTTCTTTTACTGGGATCAGATGGGCAACTTTGGTTAGTTTGTCAACTACCACGAAAATGGAGTTGTAACCTGATTGCACTAAAGGTAATCTAGTAATTAAGTCCATATTGATACATTCCCACTTCATTTGGGGGATGTCCAATGGATGTAACTTCCCAGGCATTTTTACTCTCAGCTTTGACTTTCTGGCATGTCAGACATTGACGTACATGATTCAGTACATCCTTTTTCAGACAAGGCCAAAAGAAGCTTTTCTTTACAGACATGTAGGTTTTGATGAAACCTGGATGTCTTGCTATAAGGCTGTCATGGGCTTCATTCAGAATTTGGTCCTTGGTTCCCTCATCATTGGGAATGCATAGCCTGCGATTATAATACATAATGCCATCATCCAGGCTGTACCCTTGAACTCTGTTCAACTCCTGAGGAGTTTTTCTTTCCTGCATAAGTAGGATAGCAATAGGGCCAAAGAATCTATCCTGCATGATCTTCTCTCTTGCTTCAATAATCAAAGGATTTGATATTACAGTAATTGCAAGCAAGGAGGCTTTTCTACTGAGGGCATCTACTACCACATTTTCTTTGCCTGGGCGGTACTTGATTTCAAAATCAAATTCCTATAGGGTCTGCATCGACCTTCTTTGGTGCATGTTGAGGTCCTTCTGAGTGAAGATCCACTTTAAACTCTGATGGTCTATCATCAAAGTGAATCTTTTTCCCAGGAGGTAATGTCTCCACAACTTTAAGGCATAGACTACTGAAAGTAATTCCAGGTCATGAACAGCATAATTCCTCTCATGGGTTCTGAGCTTTCGGAATTCATAGGCCACTGCATGACCTTCCTGCATGAGTGCACCTCCTAGGGCAAAACCACTTGCATCATCAGTTACTACCTCAAAGGGTAGAGAGAAATCTGGAAGCTTCAGAACGGGACTGGTTACCAAGGCAGTCTTCAGCTTATCAAAAGCACTCTGGTACCTGGTAGACCACTGAAATGGGGTATTCTTTTTGAGAAGGTTAGTCAGGGGGGAAGCTATGAGAGCATACTTTGGTATAAAAATTCTATACCAACCAGTCAATCCCAAGAATCCTCTGACTTCTTTCACTGTCTTTGGTTCAGGCCAATCTATGACTACATGGACTTTTGCGAAATCTAGAGAAATTCCATCTTTGGATACCAGAAAGCCTAAGTATTCAACGTGGTTGGCAGAGAAAGTGCATTTGCTCTTTTTGGCAAAGAGTTGGTGCTTCCTTAGAATCTCAAGAACTTTCCAGACATGAGTCTCATGGTTAGCTGCATTCTTTGAGTAAATCAGAATGTCATCAAAGAAAACTAGAACAAAATCATCCAAGTATTCTCTGAGGATATCCTGCATTAGGCGATTGAATGTAGCTGTGGAATTAGTTAATCCGAACGGCATGATGACAGTAAATTCATAATGCCCATAGCGAGTAGTATTGATGGCTGTTTTCGGCATATCTTGATCATTGATCCTGATCTGGTAATACCCAGATTTGAGATCTATCTTTGTGAAGATCTGGGCTCCATTTAGCCTTTCTAGAAGCTCATCAATTCTTGGGATAGGATACTTATTCTTAACTGTTTTAGCTGATTTAGACCTCTGTAGTCCACACAGAGTCTAAGCGTTCCATCTTTCTTTTTCTGAAAGAGAACTGGCGCACCCCAAGGTGAAACAGTGGGTCTTATAAACCCTTGTTCTAACAGCTGTCTAAGCTGTTCCTTGAGTTTGATGGCTTCAAGAACTGGCATTTTGTACGTGCGTAGGGCTACTGGCTGATCTCCCTGGCTGATCTCCGGGGGTTAATTCAATCACATGATCTACTTCCCGGATTGGAGGCATTTCAGTTAGCTCTACTGGGAATAGATCATCAAATTCATTTAACTATTCTGGTTCTTTAGCCTTAAGCTTTGAGTCTACTAGGTTCATTTTGACAACATAAATTTGCTGCTTCTTTCTAAGTTCTTTCAGCAACGTAGAAGCTTTTACTAACTGAAGGTCTGGGGATTCGGAAATTCCAGTTCCTTGAACTTTGTTCCCGTGAAGGTCATGGAAGGAAATGGTTCCATTGTGACAGTGTATGTCAGCTTGATTTTTGTGGAGCCAATCCATTCCAAGGATCCCGTCAAAAACTCCCAGAGGTAGGACTTTGAACTGGATAAGATCTGTCTCATGGTGAGTGAAAAGAGTCTTCCCACTGGCCAATTCAACTTGCATAGGTTTCCCTGATTTCTGTTCTAAGACTAGCTTACGCAAGCATCCAGGGGAAATGAATGAATGAGAGCTGCCTAAATCAATCAAAAGCTTAAAAGGCTTACCCTGATATTCTGCTGGAGTATGGATGACTGATAGTTAGGTCCTTGGTTTTCAATTGCAACAAAGATCTGCCCTCTTTCCTCTTCTACTACATCTGAAATTGTGACTACTCTGGCTGCTGCAGTCTGAGGTGGAACTCTTTCTCTTTGGTTGCCTTAGTTCTTTCTGGGAAGGAGTTCTGAGGTTACTCTCGACAGAGGCAGATGGCTGAGATGGAGTTCTTCTGGGGTTTCCCTGGCTTGGGTGAGACGGACCTTGATTAGACTAGTATGAAGGGGTTGGTCTTTGAATTCGAGGTCCTTGACTTCCCTGTCCCCTTGACATGGCAGGAGTCGGGCAGTCTTTCAGTTGGTGACCAAAACCTTGGCATCCAAAACATCGGTTTTCACTTCTGAGCTCATCCTTCTGATTTCTTGAAAGAGGTGGGTCTCTTGAGAAACTATTCTGGGGGAAGAGTCTTCCTTCACTTCGGAATCTTCTTGCATCCTGATTCTGATTCGGGCCTTGGGGTGGAAAGTTTGAAGTACTTCCCTGGGCTTGGAATATTTTAAAATTAGAGGGTGCAAGCTTTGGCGGGACCTTTACTACAAAAGCTTTGGTAAAATCTTTTGCCATTCTTACTGCTTCAGCCATGGACACTGGCTTGGCATTTTTGACCAGTGTGTCCAAGGGTTCGTTCATTCCCCGAATGAACTTGGCCATGAGTTGTTCTTCATCTAGAGGTGGCGAATATTTGAGTAGAAGAGCAAAGGCCTGGTGATATTCCTCGATGGTTTTGCTCTCCTGCTTTAGCTCTAAGAATTCGTTCATTTTGATTTCCAAAAATCTAGGGAGACAAAATCTCTTTTAAGATAGGTTTTTAGGTCGTTCCAGGACTGAGTATTTCTGTCCAGACGGTTGGTGTCACAATGGTTCCTCCATGCTACCCTGGCTATTTTCACTATTTTCAGCTGGGCAAGAGCCATTTTGCTCTGCTCATTGTAGCCTGTGATGTCAACATATTCTTCCATGGCTTCCACCCATTTCTCCACAGCCTCGCCCAGGTTCTCCCCTTCTCCTTGAAGGGTCTTGGGCTGAGTCCTATGAAGAGCCTTGTGCACATCAGGGTCAAGCTCGTCATCTTCAGAGAGAGGGTCTGGCTGACGGCCACGGTCTTCTCGTCTCATGATTCTATCAAAAATTTATATATTATTAAATTTTTATTTTGATATCATCCACAAGATCCTAAGACTTAAGAGGTTCGAAAAACAATTTCTTAAACAAGACAATGATCTTATTGGAGATCTATGACATATGTCGGATAACAAATTTTTCTATATCAGATTGTCCATAAACAATCACTTATACAACTGGGAATTTTTTCTCCAGAAAACATTTCTATATTTATATAAAAGTTGCAATATGTACATAGAGCAGCTCGGCTCCAGAATCACTGCCTCAGTCGTAATCGTATAAAGAAGCGAAACTGTGAAGAAGACATACCATGGTACACACGATTCATTATACAAAGAGGTGCTCTAATTCTATTTCTCAGGATAAAGCGGCTAAGAAGTCTAAAAAATTGGCATGAAGTTCTGAAGTTCCTGGGTGAATGATCACAGAGTAGAATGTGCTGAACAAGCCCTAGTCTTATCAGAATCATGGCCAAGGAAATATTTTGCCTGAGCCTCTGACACTGACTAGTATTGATGTTAATACACTGTCCTCCACAGAACCACATATACCAACATCACTCAAGAGGATCAAGAAAGTAAAGACAATCAAAATGGCGAGCGAGTCTCACTCTGCTCATTCGGGTCGTAGCAGAGTTGACGAGGTGATCAAATGCAACAGCTATTATATCCTAACTTTGAGAGAGTCCAGGAATTCCAGATAGGTGCGGGGTGTCCATCTATAAATTTCCAATTCAATTTATAAGTTTTCAATTTTTGAAGTTCATTCACATAGTATTAACAAGTGAAAAACATTTCTTTCCCAGATTTCTATTAAAAATTTAGGCAATTTCTGCTATGACACCAACTGTGAGATCCCTCTTCCCCCTCCGCGTTGACAGTGGAAGCAACCCCCTCATGCGCGGGGCAGGGTTTCTCACTCGGGGCCTTGCCCACGAATGTCCAGGCACGAGACTAGGCTGGTGGTCACTCCAAAAACCGAAACCGGGAGAATTTCCCATGCCTGGAAAGCGGGGACTATTCCACCTTTTTGAATTTTCTTAATGAATTTTTCTAACGAGATCAATCATAAACTATCCTTCACCTGAATAAACTAGATAGAAGGAAACTATCACTGATATAATTTGATCATCTGAGAAATTTCAACGCTTTTTTCCTAATCAAGATCAGGCACAGTCGTTGATCCACTCGATTGAGAAATTTATCAGGGAATTAACTAGCTACTCAAATCCTAGCGTAATCCTAAGATTTTTTAGTTTGATTATTAAAACTCCATTGATTCCAGCCTAACCCCATCTGGCCCATGGGTTAGCCACCACTTGCCACCACCACTGGAATCGGTAGATCCAAACAAGTACTCACCCACCCATAATTGAAATGCCTTTCTTAACTTAAGCTTTAGAAAATAGATACGCACACACTCCTCTTTAAAACTTTAATATAAAAATAATCCATTGATAAAATAGATATGATCACATATTTCATAATTTAAAATTTCCATTCAATCCCTTGTTTCACAAAAACAGTACCAATCTGACTCTCCGTTGGGACCAGCTGGTCAGCAAACGAGATTCAGTAACATATTACATTTCATCAACATACATATATATATCTTCCTCGACATACGTATGGGTGTCCTAAGCACCGCAAGCCAGTGCATCGCTTGGTTAGAACCCTCCAGGATTCTCCTTAGGTGTCTTGGTACTTCACTCAGGGACCGCTTCGTCGGCCCTCACCCATTGTACCGGAAGCACACCATTTTTCACCATACCCAGGTTGGTCAAGACCTGGGTAGGTTTTTGCCGCGTGAGCTGTCCCTCGAACACTCCCCGCCAGCTATTGCAACCGAACTTCCCTCAGATAAACATATATGCCAAATGCTCCCTCTAGCATTTTGGCATAAGATAGCCCTTTAAGAAAACAGGGTTTCTATGCAAGTTTTCAGTTTTGATTTTGTTTCAAAACCATGAATAATCTTAAATCCGTATCCCAATACTTCTAGATCCAGGTCTGAATTCCAAATAGAATTCCTCGAATTCGGTTAACTTGATCCTCAGATCAAAATCAAAAGTCTTAACTTAGTTTCAGATTCGGTGGGAGATTTGTATGCATTTTTTCAGAACCGGGCACATCGTCATTGATTGAAACTGATGAATTGGTCAATAGTCTGAATCAGAGTTTGGGTTTGGAAAGGTTCTTCTTAAACTATCTTACTCGAAAGGTAATATTTTAATTTCTCTTTTTTTAAATTTCGTTCGTCGAATATTTGCGTATAGATTTCTATACTAAACATGAATTTCCTATGAGAAATAAAATAATAATTTATCTCGATCTCCGACTTCGATAGTTTAATTGAATTTTCTCATTACCATTTTAGTGAATATGAAACGGTAGCATTTCTTCTCATAGATTATCTACTTATTCATTTTTTTAATTTTTGCAAAAATTAAACAGAGGATTAAGAGAACCCTTATTTAAATATAATCAATCTATATGTATCTATTTATGCATAAAATCTAATTTTGATGAAAGTCACACTTTTATCATCATAAAAATCATTTATGAAAATCACTCTTTTAATATGAAAGAATTTCTTTTATGCATCCATTTATGCATACAAATCGTTTATGATGAAAACCACACTTTTAATATAAAAATATCTTTTATGCATATGTTTATGCATACAATTGATTTATGATAAAAATCACTCTTTTAATATAAAAGAATTTCTTTTATGCATCCATTTATGCATAAAAACCATTTATGATGAAAACTCACTTTTAATATAAAAATATCTTTTATGCATACAATTCCTTTATGATAAAAATCACTCTTTTAATATAAAAGAATTTCTTTTATGCATCCATTTATGCATAAAATATCATTTATGATGAAAATCACACTTTTAATATAAAAAAATATCTTTTATGCATATGTTTATGCATACAAATCATTTATGATGAAAATCACACTTTTAATAAAAAAAATTATCTTTTATGCATATGTTTATGCATAAAAATCATTTATGCATATGTTTATGCATAAAAATCATTTATGATGAAAATCACACTTTTAATATAAAAAAATATCTTTTATGCATAAAAATCATTTATGATGAAAATCACACTTTTTATATATTAAAAAAATATCTTTTATGCATATGTTTATGCATAAAAATCATTTATGATGAAAATCACACTTTTAATATAAAAAATATATCTTTTATGCATATGTTTATGCATAAAAATCATTTATGATGAAAATCACTCTTTTATGATCAAAATAAAATTTCAATAAGCTTCCCTCTATACATAGAATTTAATTCTAAAGAAAGTAACACTTTCTTTTTATAAAATATTTTTAGTAAGCATTTTTGTATACCTAGGATGAAAAGTAACACTTTAAGAATATATATATGATGGGAATTACTCTTTTTGAATAAAAAAGTAAAACTTATTGTTCACAATTTTAGAAAAATTTTGCCATAACCTCCTTTGTATGGCTGACCATTTTTTAAATTTTAACTCTTTTCAATTAATTAGAAGTTCACCAAGAGTATTTATATCATTCTAATGTAAACATTTTCTACTTTATCAAAGAGAAACATTATGAAAAACTTGATTTTATCCATTAATCATTAATCTAGGATAAGAATGGTTGGATTTACTAAAGAAGAGAGGGGAATGCCTTTTTTCAATGAGGCATAAGATCACATTCAATTTAGAGAAGACAAAAATCATAAAAAACCATAAAATGAATAGAAAAGAGAAGAAGAATCTCCAACTCACGAAGGAATTTGAGAGCTTTCCTTTGGCTTGATGGTTTGAGGGTTCTACTCTTGTTGAAACAAGAGTGGCCACCAATCTTTAGAAGAGGTAAGGTCAAAAAACTAATGAATTATGAGTAAATTCACAGTTTTCTTGCTCTTGGGAGAAGTAGGGTAACATTGCAAAAACACTGTTAAACTTCAACAAAGGGGAAGGCTTCTATTTATAGGAAGAAGTGAGCTTCTAACCAAGCCAACTGATTCTAGAATTTTCCAGATCAATTTGGTAATTTTTGACCATTTTTGGGTCAGTTTAGTCCACTTTTTGGATCTAGTTGAAACAAGAGAGAGAAGAGATAAAAATATCTCATTAATTGGGAGTTTAAAACTCTCCCACACATGTGAAATAGGTGCAGTGTATATATTGAATAAGACACCCACAGTAGCCATACATGGAAGTACGCCAGAGATGCGGCTTACAGGTTTTAGGCCAGACATTGGACACCTCAAAGTGTTTGGATGCATAGCTTATGTACATGTGCCTGACGAAAGAAGGAGGAAGTTGGATCCTAAGGCAGAAAATGTGTGCTTGTTGGATATGCACAGGATCGTAAGGCATATAAATGTTACAATCCATAAACTAGGCAAGTGGTTACCTCACGAGATGTGGTGTTTGATGAACTTGCTAGTTGGTACAAAGCAAAGGATGAGGGTGTCATTGATTCTCTTGAAGCTGATGTGCATGTGAACTTGCCACAAGCAAGTTCTAGTTCTATTTCTATGTCTGGGCTAGCAGAGACTGAGAGTAGCACTGTACGTCCATGTCAGGATGTTTGAGGCATGAGAGTGTGAGCACTGGGAGTAGTGCTGTGGATAAAGGAAAGAAGAAGGTTGAAGGAATTGGCCCAATTGCAGGCTATGAGTCATCAAGTTCAGAGAGTTTGGATGAGGAGCTTGGCATACCTATTTTAGACACACCTGGTGCTAGGTAGGATAGATATGTGCCACCACATGCTAGAGTGATAGGTGTTCATAGTGATCCGCATGCATTGCGGAGATCCCAAAGGGTCAGGTATCCAGTTTTGACAGGTTGACATATTGTGATTTTGCTATGCATTACACATATATGACTTCTTTGATGAAGCATGTGGAACCTACATGCTATACAGAAGCTATTGGAAAGCATGTATGGGAAAAGGCAATGGATGTTGAGATGGATGCATTGGTTCATAATGAAACATGGGATTTGGTTGCATTACCACAGGACAAAAATGTAATTGGTTGTTGCAAATGGGTTTACAAAGTGAAATGCAAGTCAGATGGTTCCATTGAATGCCATAAAGTAAGATTGGTAGCTAAGGGTTATGCACAAACCCAAGGTTTGGACTATGATGAAACATTTAGTCCAGTTGCAAAGATGGGAACAGTGAGAGCAGTCATTGCTATGGCTACAGCAAATGGTTGGGAAATGCATCAAATGGATGTCAAAAATGCATTTCTAAATGGTGATCTACAAGAAGAAGTGTATATGGCATAGCCAGAAGGGTATGTACACCCAAAGTATCCCACTCATATATGCAGATTGAAGAAGGCTTTATATGGTTTGAAGCAAGCACCTCGTGCTTGGAGTGATAAGATGAGTAGATATCTTATCTCCCTTGGATTTCAGGTTTCTACAGCAGATTCTTCACTCTATGTGAAGAAAACAGATCATGGGATTGTTTTACTTGTTATCTATGTGGATGACTTGATTATCACAGGAGATCATGGTATAGATGTGATGCATGTCAAGAAGGCATTGAGTGGGTAGTTTGACATGAAAGATTTGGGTCAATTGAGATACTTTCTTGGAATTGAAGTGATCAAAGACCATGCAGGTACATGGTTAGTGCAACGCCAATATGCATTGGATATGTTGGCAAAATATGGCATGACAGGGTGTAAGCCAATGAGTACACCTTTGGAGCAGAATGTGAAGTTGCGGGATGATTTTGGTGAGGTGTTGGATGATCCATCTATGTACAGAAAGATGGTTGAATAGTCTCATTTACATGACTAACACACGCCCGGATTTGAGTTATGCTGTGGGGCTAGTAAGCCAATTTATGCAGAGCCCCAGAAGACCTCATTTGGATGCAGTGAGACGCATTATGGGATATGTAAAGACCACTACACATTATGGTCTTCTTTATGAGAGTGGTAAAGGCTTGGATATACATGGCTACACAGATGCTGATTGGGCAGGTAGCTCATATGATAGGAGGTCTACTAGTGGTTATGCCTTTACACTTGGAAGTGCCGTGGTGAGTTGGAGTAGCAAGAAGCAACCTACAGTTGCTTTATCTAGTACAGAGGCTGAATACAGAGGTGCAGCCATTGCTACTTGTGAAGGAATATGGTTAAAGAGTCTCTTGGTAGATTTGGGTGAGCCTATTGTTGATGGCAAAGTTGTCATGCATTTTGACAACATGAGCAGCATACGGCCAAGAATCCAATATTTCATGCGTGGACCAAACACATAGAGGTCCATTATCACTTTGTCAGAGAGAAGGTGCTGGATGGTACAGTGGATCTACAGTATGTGAAGACTGAAGAGCAGGTGGCTGACATCTTTACAAAGCCACTTAGAAGAGAGAAGTTTGAGTAGTTCCGTACTATGTTGGGAGTACGTGGGATGAGCTTGAGGGGGAGTGTTGAGAGCTTTGATAGCCCAAGCTCATCTACATCTTCATCTATGGAAGTACATCATGAGCTTGAGAGGGGCTGTTGAGATTCAAGCTCGATGTCAGTGTGTGCCAACTGTGCTATGTGCTGGCATAAATGACCGCGTCCAGCTGGTCATAGTGTGTGGACATTAGCTAGGGCTAGATGTGTGTGGACCCAACTCATAGTGTGTCTTGTGTATTATGGATTATGGCTTTATGCATTGTGTGAGAAGGGAGATGGCTTCCCTCTATGGTTAGGGTTTGCAATATACATTAGGGTTTGCTCCTGCGTGTGTGTCTCCTCTCCCTCTACCTGTTTTTCAAAACAGGCTGGGCAGCTCGGGCCTTAGCATCTCTGAGCTGCTCATGCAAGAGATGGATGGTGGCATTTGTTAAATCGTGGTGCTTTGCAAAATCCACCGGTGGTGTGGGCTAGAGTATCCTCTACTGTCTGAGCCTGGCTCATGGCCTCCTGATGTAGTCCTTCAATGGCTGTGAGCTCATTGTGGGCTGTCATTGCGTGGCCACTCTGCATGGGCTTGGTTGACCTGTTGTTGGAGCTTAGTAATTCTATTGATAGCCGTGCCAAGCTGCTCTATTTGTTGGTTGACCTTTTTCTATAGCTCCATGAATTGTACATTAGTCTGGTATAACTCCTCACACACTGATCTCTCCTGGGCTTTGGCTAATAGTATTTCCCTCTGTGAAAGTTGTGCCACTTCTTGCTGTCAGGAGATGTAGTCTATCATTTGTTGGTGGATGAGCTCTTGTGACATGTTAGCAAAGCTATGGGTAAAGCTAGGCACATCTCCACGCCACATGGATACTCTCTGCATAATTCTATCTAGAATTGAAGCTGCCTACGTGAGGCCAATGGAGAGTGTTGACTGTATTCTGGGTGTCACTGGGGGATGAAGGTCCGGCCTAGTCATGAGGAGGCATCTCCGTGAACTTGTCAGGGGGTGGTGTATCATATAAACTCCTATTAAGAAAATCCTTCCTCTGGCGCTCCTCTTTCTCTTCTATGGCCTTCTTAGCGGTTCTGCTGAAGCAACAACGAGCTCTTCCTGTGTGGGCTTGGGGATTAGGGGTGATTGAGGCTATTCTATAGGTGCGGGTTCATGGTGTGGCCTCTTGGTTGGTGGGGAAATAGGAGAGGTAGATGGAGGGTATAACAAAGAAACAACAACATCCGGTGCACTCAATTGGATTGCACGTGTGGCAGCTCTTCTCATCCCAGCGTGTAGTAGAGGACTCTAGTGAGTAATGTTGCTGCCACCAACTTGCCTTGGGGGTTGGAGCAGACTGCATGGAGCTCCTGGAAGAGGTAGTCGGCCCAACTGACCTGTTGCCCCTGGTGCACATGAGCTAAGGTTGTTAAAGTGCACCCGCTGAACCTGTCAGTCCACCTTGTGGTGAGGAGAAATTGCAGAGCGCGTGCTGGCATCACAAGGTTGTCCTGGGCAATGTTACCCCACTCAACTCCACCTTTGTTAGCATTCCCCCTATACAAGCCATCGGTGAGCTTAAGGCCATTGAATAGACGTACATATGAGTGCTCCATATGTGGGAGTGCAAGTGCCTCTCGCACAAGTCCTACGTTGAGCTGGACTGGATGCTTGTAGCCCTTGATATCCAAGATAACACCAGTGTGCTAATTTGCACCATAAGATTCAGTGAAGTATAAGGCATTTTACAAGCCTGCCCCCCAAGGCTCTAGGGTGGGTAGTCGACCCAATCCAAGCTACTCCATTTTGTGCACCACTGCTGGGTGAAACAGCTCCATAGCAGGTACCGATGTAGTAAAGGAGCTTGTGCTCAACTTTACATTAGGGAATGGACAGTGTGTCCATTGACCTGTTTCATCAGAGCTTTGCCAAGTGGGAGATCTGGGTGGGATGCTTTCCGTACTCCTCAAAGTGGCATTGGTAGGCCTCTTCCTCCTCAAGGAAGTATGGTGGAGCACCTCCAAGGAGGAGTCAAAAGCTTTTGACATCTTGTATGCTGGCTGTGAAAGTAAGGGCTTGGAGAAAAAATTACAAGAGTTTGGCTAGGCTGAGAGTGAAAAGTGAGGAAATGGAAGGAGGGGGCCCATATTTATAACCCTATGAAGAAGACACGGCTGTTGTTGGTAAGTTTAGGAAATGGGCATGCAATTGTAGCATTTAAGTTTGCTACCATTGAAGTAAACAACCTTCTCAACACCATCAAGTGTTTCAATGCACACAATGCCTTATGGTGTGATCTCAGACTAGGAAAGGTCCTAAGCCCTTGAGCTTGAGATTTTTCTTGTGCATTTTAGTGTTGAATAAGAGGACCATGTAACCCTCATTCATCTGTTTGACTTGTGCGTTTTAGTGTTGAATAAGAGGACCATGTAACCCTCATTCATCTGTTTATCCTTGAGCTGATCATTAAACCATTGTTTACACCACCTAAGCTTCTCTATAATCATGCTGTAGAATGCAAAGAGTCAGGTTTCATCAAGCTTTTCAAGTTCAAACAGGCAATAACTTAAGGCATTTTTGGTGAGTTTTTTTGTGCACTGTGACATGTAGAATTGTGACCAAGAACTCCATGGGCATGACCGCTTCAATACCGTAGGTTAAATGGAAAGGGGTAACGTTGGTTGCTGCTTTGGTACAAGGTTCTATAGGTCCACCAAAGTGTAGCCGACGACTTTTGTTCCCAACAATAATTTGCTAGCCTCCACTATTTTGGTGAGAATGGCACACAGGGTTTTGTTTGTGCTTTTGGCTTGGCCATTTGCTTGAGGATAGTAAGGGGAGGACTTCATGTGGGTGATATGGAAGTCTTGATAGAGGAATTTGATTAACTCGTTGATGAAATGTGTTCCATTGTCACTGACAAGATTGAGAGGACAACCAAAACATGTGATCACAGACTCATAGAGAAATGTAGCTGTCGATCGAGCATCAGCTTTACGGGTTGCACGAGCTTCTATCCAGTTAGTGGTGCAGTAGTCTATGGGGCAGCAATTATATATATGGCTTGAGTGTATTTGGCTGCTAAAATGATGGGTCCTATGAAGTCTATGCCCCATTTTCAAATGGTTATAAGGAGACAGAATGCGATTCAAGGGCATGTGATCCTTGAAACGAGGGATTGTTATGCGCTAGCATTCATCACATCATCGTTTGACATACTTAGCAGCAGTGTTAACCATTAAGGTGGGCCACCATAACCCAGCTATGAGAACCTTACGACTAGTGATGTCTACTACAAAGTGCATGCCAGTACAGGCAGAGTAAGCCTATTCAAGGAGGAAGACATACTCGTCTTCTTTAACCAATGTCTTAGGATTCTGTCCTTGCCCTGCTTGTAAAGTTGACCCGCGATGATAAGCTAATAAGGGGTTGACTTTTTTTTATTAAACGACAAGCATGGTCTTTGTTGAGGAGAGGATTAACTGGTAAGCCATTGGCTAAGAAGTGAGCCACTTCTTTGCTGCATTCAGGAATTAAGCAAAGTTGGAACATGGCGGCATCTGATAAATCATTGTCTACTCCCAGTGGTTGTTTGCCATTGGGGATCCTTGACAAGTCTGCAAGAACATGCGAGAGCCTTTCCTCACCGTATATAACGGTGAAATCAAACTCAAGCAAGATAAGCAGCCACCTCGTGATTCTTCCCGTCATACTAGAGGGCTTATTGACTAGGTACAAGAGGGCTTGATGGTCTACGAAGAAGACAAACTTGGTCTCGCCAAAAGATAATGGTGGAACTTCTTAACCATGTAAACCGTCACTAATCCTTATCTCTCAGTTGTGGTGTAATTTCTCTCAGCTTCATTGAGTTCGGCCGCTGGCAAAATTGATGGGGAAGTCCATCTTGTGTTCGCCTGGTTGGGGGCCAGCACGCATCCTATTGGCAAATGTTGAGGCATCAATATGAACATGGAAGATAAGATCCCAATTGGGGGATCTCAGGATTTGAGCGCTTTCCAAGGATTTTTTGAGTGTGGCATAGGCCCTTTGGCATTCGTCTATCCATTTGAAAACTACAAGGAGTCCATAAAGGGGTCCAGCAATATCAGTGTGTACATAAAAATGAATTTCCCCATAATAGCCGACATGCCCCATGAAGCGCTGGACACCCTTGAAGTTGGTAGGTAGGGGCAGCTCAAGAATGAGCCACACTTTGCTATCATGAGTTGATATTCCTTGCCTAGAGACAATGTGTCCCAAGATCACTCTGTGTTGAACCTAGAATTAGCATTTAAGAGGGTTCAACGAGATGTGGTATAGTCTGCATCGCTCTAGCACCTTGTGAAAACATGCGAGGTGCTCCTTCTAGGAAGAATTGACACATAGGTCATCCATGAAGACTTCCAGGAATTCCCAGAGATATTCCTTGTAAGTTGTACACATTAAGCATTGGAAGGTTTTGAGGGCATTGGTCAACCCAAAGGGCATGACTCTATATGCGCATGTACCCCATTTAGGCGAAAGCAATTTTGTGATGGCCCTTGGGATCAATCTCAGCACCTGGTTATATCCTGAGAATCCATCTAGGAAGCTGTAAGCTTCCTTTCCCGCTACCCTCTCTAGCACATGTTCAGTGAATGGTAAAGGATAGTGATCCTTTATGGTGGCGGCATTGACCTTTTTGAGGTCAATGCATACCACCCTGACTTTTCCATTTTTCTTGGGCACTATCTCATGATCGATGATACCCATTCCGTATGTTCAATTTCATAGATGAATCCGACATTGATAAGTCTTTCAATATCTTTGCAGACCATCTTGGAATATTTGGGGTTCACTGGGTAAGCTCGTTTTTGACTTGCCTGGCTCCATCAACCATGGGAATGGTGTGCTCTACCACTTTTGAGGGTACATGCTTCATATTCGTGTACTTCCAAGCAAAGCAGTCCTTGAATTCAGTCAAGAGAGAAATGAGCTTAGCTTCTTCTTCCTTTGAAAGGCCCACGAATACAAGCCTCGGGTCTGCACCTAGGCCTGCCAAGTTCACTTCCTCATATGAGGTCCTAGGTTGCCCACTATTAGACCTTTGAGCCGAATCGTATTGAACAAAGCAGTCGGCCATTTGAAAGGTCTTAAAGTTCTTGGGCACCTGTCGTGTTTCTTCGGCTTTAGCACTTTCCTCGTCAATTATCCTTTAGCTTCTTTTTCTCTACGAGTGCTAACTTTTTGTTGTGTGCCTTGCATGTAGAGCGGCAAAGCTTTTCAAGGACTGAATGGGTTCAACTGGTTGCTGTGGGATAGTAGTGTGGACTAAAAGAGAACTGTTTGTAAACTCTTTTGCCACATTTCATTGAAATGCTCATGTGCTTCCACGACACCCACATATTTCAACCAATGAGTTTCAAAATTGTTTGGGAAGATGTATCGCTCTGGCTCATGGAATCTTTCAGGTCTGTGAGTTTTATGGGAGCATGTACTCCTTGATGGCTTGGCTCAAACAACCTGTTCACACTCTTGCGTGGCTATATTGGGAAGATATGCTGAACTAAGCATATAAAATGATGTAAGCTCTTGCCCATCCGTTGTGGAAAATCTTGTGCCAGTTTTTTTAGGAAAGATGTCCAGGGTAATGAGGATATGCATCCAGTTCTCAAATTCTTTCGGCTCTAGAAGTGGTGCGCAATCCTCACTCTTCCTTTCATCTTCCAGTGTTTATGTCATGTTTGGTATATATGAACTTTAGTAGTTCACGTAGTTTTGACTGACTCCTCTACAAATGGTCTGCCACTCATGGGGTGTACTTTCCACGTGCGTAGATTGATCTTGAAGGTAAGGTCTTTTCTCCAAATGTAGATGTGGTTAGTATCCTAATCATGGATCATCTGGTACTATCGCATAAAGGGTATGCCAAGGATATAGTCATATGAAATTAGCTGATGTCCAAAATTCATCACCACAAAAGTGTGGTAGTAGGTGGTTCCCAAAATCTTTATTTTAAGATTCCTTAGTAGACCAATAGGTCTAGCGATGGCTCCATCAATGAGTTTAACTAACAATCCGCTGTTATCTCTAGGGCAGGTGCTCCCCATTTTTCCCAGCATTGTTTGGTCACAATGCTCACTTTGGCTCCTCCATCCAAGATTGTAGTAACTTGGTGGCTGTCAAAAGTTATCGGCAAGGCCACATTAAGTTCATCGCCTTCAAAGTATTGTCCGAGCTCGTTCACTGAACTCTAGGAGTCCCTTTTACCTTAAGAGATATGTGGAATTCTTCTTCCTCAGATTCATTAGAGCTATCAAGCTCCATGATTTCGTGCATGCCTGCCCTGAGACGTTCCTCCATCTAGTCTTTTAGGTCATTCCATAGGCTTGGGCTACCTTGGAGCAAGGTGCTGATAGGATTTCGTGTCAGAATGTGCAGCGAAAAACTAATGCATGTAAGAGATGCATCACCATCGATCTCCACAAACACCCCCAATGGGCTCCCACCATCTCCTAATGAGATGCCTCCCAAAACACCGATCGGAGGAGATGAATATGACAAGGTGTCACTCAAGCCTATATATGGCTCTTTAACTTCCCATGCTTCCACTTATGGGATAATCCAAGGTACCTTCTATCCATAGATCACATGCTCAAAATCGCCAACCTTTGAACACCCTCCCTCGATTCGAGCTTCGCAAGCCATCGAGGCGCGAGGGGGTCACCCAGGACCACACACGCTTGAGCCGCCCAGGACCACACATGCCTGGGCTCTGATACCATGTCAGAATATGCAATGAAAGACCAATGCATGTAGGAGATGCATCACCATCGAGCTCCATGAACACCCTCAACGGGCACTGTAGCATCCCTCCACCGGGCTCCCATCTCCCAGTGAGCTGCCTCCCAAAACACCGGCCGGAGGAGATGAATATGACAAGGTGCCACTTAAGCCTATAGATGAATTGGATTTTATAGATGGACACCCCGTAATTATCTGGTATCCTCGACCTTACCCAAAATCAAGATATGACTGCCTTTGCTTTTGAGCGTATCCTCTCTTCCGCAAGACTCGATCGTGTAAGATTCCTCCCCAGCTTCTCAGGATGTCTAGTATCTTCCCCTATAGTCAAATCCCTCTTCAGGATGTCTAGTATCTTCTCAGGATGTCTAGTATCTTCCCCTATAGTCAAATCCCTCTTCAGAATTATAAAAGATCTTGTTTCTACCAGTTTTGGCCTAGAAAGAGAAAATATTCTAGAGAGTGGTACTTCAGTTTTTAAATATTTTTGGATGGAAAAATATCTGTTCTTATTAAAATAAGTTCCCCCAAAACAGAATCTCAAAAAGATTTTCAGAAGGTGCATTAGAAATCAAGTGTAATCTGTTCAAGAGGCCTTATCCTGAGGGTCAAGTATTTTTTTAAAATTGAAAATTAAGGTTCCTATGGGCCAATAAGATTCATCCAAATGTGTGGAGGAGATAAATGGAAGAAATAAAGAAAATCCCCCCAAAAATGAGTAAATACTCACATAAGATGAAGAGTTGACTAAGGACAAGGTTATTAGTTAAAAAAGAGAGATATTTAGAAGAAATGATGCATTTTTGACACCTCAGTATGGAGGAATTTCCCTCATGAAGGAGGTGCCTATTTCACATGTGTGGGAGAGTTTTAAACTCCCAAATAATGAGATATTTTTATCTCTCCTCTCTCCTGTTTCAACTAGATTCAAAAAGTGAGCTAAACTGACCTAAAAATGGTCAAAAATTGACCAAACTGATCTGGAAAATTCTAGAATCAGTTTGCTTGGTTAGAGGTTCACTTTTTCCTATAAATAGAAGCCTCCCCCTTTGTTTAAGCTTAATAGTGTTTTTTGCACTGTTACCCTGCTTCTCCCAAGAGCCAAAAACTGTTTACTCATAATTCATTAGTTTTTGACCTTCCCTCTTCTAAAGAGTGGCCACTCTTGTTTCAAACAAGAGTAGATCCCTCAAACCATGAAGCCAAAGGAAAGCTCTCAAATTCTCCTTGTTAGTTGGAGATTCTTCTCTTTTCTATCTCATTTTATGGTTTTTATGATTTTTGTCTTCTCTAAAATGATTATGATGTTATGCCTCATTGAAAAAAGGCATTCCCCTCTCTTCTTTAGTAAATCCAACCATTCTTTATCCAAGATGAATGATTAATGGATAAAATCAAGTTTTTCATGATATTTCACTTTGATAAAGTAGAAAATGTTTACATTAGAATGATTTAAATACTCTTGGTGAACTTCCAATTAATTTTAGAGAATTTAAAATTAAAAAATGGCCAGCCATACAAAGGAGGTTATGGTGAAATTTTCTAAAATTGTGAAAAATAAGTTTTATTTTTCTAATTCAAAAAGAGTAATTCCCATCGTATATGTATTCTTAAAGTGTTAATTTTCATCCTAGGTATAAGAAAATGCATACTAAATATATTTTATTAAAAAAGTGTTAATTTCTTTAGAATTACATTCCATGCATAGAAGGAAGTATATTGAAATTGTTATTTTGATTATAAAAGTGTTTTTTTCATCATAAATGATTTGTATGCATAAAAGATATTTTTTATATTAAAAGTGTGATTTTCATCATAAATATTTTTTATGCATAAATAGATGCATAAAAGAATTTTTTTTATATTAAAGGAGTGATTTTCATCATAAATGATTTGTATGCATAAACATATGCATAAAAGATATTTTTTTATATTAAAAGTGTGATTTTCATCATAAATGGATTTTATGCATAAATTAGATGCATAAGAGAAATTCTTATATTCTAAAAGTGTAATTCCTACTAAATTGGATTTATGCATGGAAAGATGCATAAAGAATTTTATTTTTAATTCAAAGAGTTATTTTCATCAATTTTGATTTTATGCATAGAAAGATGCATAAAGAATTTTATTTTTAATTCAAAAGAGTTATTTTCATCAATTTTGATTTTATGCATAAAAAGATGCATAAAGAATTTTATTTTTAATTCAAAAGAGTTAATTTTAATTTTAATTTTATGCATAAATAGATGTATAAAGAATTTTATTTTTAATTCAAAAGAGTTATTTTCATCAATTTTGATTTTTTACATAGAAAGATGCATAAAGAATTTTATTTTTAATTCAAAAGAGTTATTCTTATCAATATCGATTTTATGCATAGAAAGATGTATAAAAGATTTATTTTTATTTCGAAAGTATTATTTTCATTAAAATTAAATTTATGCATAGTTAGATGCATAAAAGATTTTTTTTGAAAGTGTTATTCTCATTAAAATAGAATTTATGCATAGTAAAATGCATAAAAGATTTATTTTTATTTTAAAAGTGTTATTCTCATTAAAATGGAATTTATGCATAGTAAAATGCATAAAAGGTTTATTTGTAATTTGAAAGTGTTATTTTCCTTAAAATTGAACTTATGCCTAAATAGATGCATAAAAGGATTTTAATAAAAATGTTATTCCTACTAAAGTTGTCTTTATGCCTAATTAGATGCGTAAAGAATCTTTATATCAAAAAATTAGAATTCTCCTACATTCTATAAATAGATGTGATAGGAATCAGATAGATGTAAATGGATGTATGGATGTGAATGTGAATATGGATGTATGAATGTGGAATGTGAAAATGGATGTATGGATGTGCATGTAGATGTGGATGTGGATGTATGAATGTGAATGTGGATATGGATGTATGAATGTGGAATGTGGATATGGATGTATGAATGTGAATGTGAATGTGGATGTGGATGTGGATGTGGATGTATGGATGGGATGTGGATGTATGAATGAGGATGTGAAAATGGATGTATGGATGTAGATGTGGATGTGGATGTATGGATGTAGATGTGGATGTGGATGTATGTATGTGGATGTGGATGTGGATGTATGTATGTGGATGTGGATGTGGAAATGGATGTATGGATGTGGATGTGGATATGGATGTATGAATGTGGATGTGGATGTATGGATGTGGATATGGATGTGTATGTATGAATGCGGATGTGGAATTAGATGTATGATGTGGATGTACGAATGTGGATGTGTATGTAGAATAATGAATGCGAATGTGTATGTGAAATGATGTGTCATCGATATGAGTGAATGGATGAGATGTGATGATATGTGAATTGGGATGTGAATATATGATATGTGATGTGAATGAATCTTAGGTGATGAGATGGAAAATGATGTGATTGGATGAGAATGAGTACATATATGAATGGAATATGGAATAAGTAATGTGGACTGATGAGGGATAATGTGGAAAGACGAGAGTTGAATATAGAAACTGTATTTGTGACCTGTTTGTAAATGAGTGTTTTATGTCAAGAATGCTGGGGAAGCATTTTGACCGTTGTCGTGACGTGGGTGGTATTGCTGGGAAAGTGCGAGACTTCTGGCTGTGAGAGTAGCTTCAAATCTTAGCAAAGGAAACAGAATATAAATCTCTTCAAGAGGCACCACCAGCAGAAGCTGGAACCATAATATTTACATACCAAATCTCAGCAAGACATATGAGTTGCACCAAAAACCATCATGAGCATCATGCCTCAAACCAAAATCCAAGGTTTTAAGGTTTTAAAGAAGATTGATATAACCACATGTAGTAACCAGAGACGGCTTGTTAGGCGGTCTTCTAAAGAAGGCTCTCAACATTCCCTCATATTTTGGAAGAACTAGAACGGAACCATTTCAAAAGCATTTGAGACAAACAGAGCACATTAAATCACTTTTGTTGCTGTGACAACCCACAGAAAAGGACCAAGCCCCGTGTCTCATTTCCTCATTTCTAGTGCTTTTGAAGGAAACCATACCACTTCATCATCTTTTCTGTATAACTGCAAAAGTATCATTAAACGTCACAAGAACCAAACATCAAATCGGCAAACCCTTCTAATACCGAGCATACCCTGGCTGAACTGTCAAAGTAGGATTATTTAATAACTTCTCCAGCATCAAACCTTCACCACACCTCTTGCGAAGGCCAGCTCTTTGGTGTTGGGGAAGGCTGGCAGGAGAGAAAGCAAGGCCGGCTAGGATTCGGCGCGACCAGAGGCACAGCGCTGGACTTGGAGGGATAGTGGTGGTGGTCTAGATGTCACTATTGCTTTACTTCCGAAGATAGACAAAGTTACTCTTCGCAAATGGATGCAAAATTGCCTATGGAAATGTTTGAAAGGGTTTTTGAGCTGGGGGCCAAAGGGTGCACAACTACATGTGAGAAGTATTATTGAAAACACCAAAGAGCTGGCCTTCGCAAGAGGTGTGGTGAAGGTTTGATGCTGGAGAAGTTATTAAATAATCCTACTTTGACAGTTCAGCCAGGGTATGCTTGGTATTAGAAGGGTTTGCCGATTTGATGTTTGGTTCTTGTGACGTTTAATGATACTTTTGCAGTTATACAGAAAAGATGATGAAGTGCTATGGTTTCCTTCAGAAGCACTAGAAATGAGGAAATGAGACACGGGGCTTGGTCCTTTTCTGTGGGTTGTCACAGCAACAAAAGTGATTTAATGTGCTCTGTTTGTCTCAAATGCTTTTGAAATGGTTCCATTCCAGTTCTTCCAAAATATGAGGGAATGTTGAGAGCTTTCTTTAGAAGACCGCCCAACAAGCCGTCTCTGGTTACTACATGTGGTTATATCAATCTTCTTTAAAACCTTAAAACTTTGGATTTTGGTTTGAGGCATGATGCTCATGATGGTTTTTGGTACAACTCATATGTCTTGCTGAGATTTGGTATGTAAATATTATGGTTCTAGCTTCTGCTAGTGGTGCCTCTTGAAGAGATGTATATTCTGTTTCCTTGCTGGGATTTGAAGCTACTCTCACAGCCAGAAGTCTCGCACTTTCCCAGCGATACCGCCCACGTCACGACAGCTTTGGTGAACCCGACGTGAAACTGCTAGGGTGAGAGTGTGGTGAAATACACAGGGAAGCTATGGCTGAGAATCCTGAGGGACAGGGGGTTCATTTTGACCCTGGGGTTATGCAAATGTTTCAGATGTTTACTATGTATATGCAACAGCAGCAAGCTGCTGAGAGGGGGCAAATTTCCACGACTAAAGCACTGCAGTCAATTGTGAAAAAGGTGGATCAATTTGATGGTAAGGACATCACAAAGTACCTGCACAAATACACAAAGGAAATGGAGCTAAACAGGGTGACTGAGGAGGATATGGTTCGAAGCTTTGAGCTGGTATGTGTTCCTGAAATAAGAGAGCGCATAAGAGGATTACAGGCAGCACATGGTGGCAGAAATTGGGAGGAGTTCAAGCTTGCTTTGAAGGATGATTATTTCATGGAGGATTCCGGGTGGGTGACCAAGCGAACTTTCTTGGAGTGGGTTACAAAACCCAAAATTGGAATTTCTGCCACAGAGTTGCTAAGAGAGTTTGAGAAGCGCTATGCCCAGCTATCAAGGATTGAGTGCACAACCTTAGACAGGGAAAAAACGGAGCTCTTCTTACAAGCAGCTGGGGAAGATCTCCAAGAAAAACTGGAAATTCTCCTTGAGGATAAGGATACAGAGCATGGGCTAAAGAATGATTGGAATGATGTCGAGGATGCGGTCACCATGCTAGCAAAGCGGCAGCGAAGGAGGGATAGAATGGTGATGAGCTCGGCAACTCTTATAACTGTTACCCCTGAGAATCTACCAAAACCTGCTGCTGCAATTCCAAAGGTAGAAGGGCCGATGGATGAGCTTATTAAGGGCATACGAGACCTAAATTGGAAGATGTCCAGGATTGAGGAAAAAGGGCTACCATTAGGGGCAGGCAAAAGTAAAGCGAGCCACCTGGTGCTCGAAGGCGACTCTGAAGAGCTGGCGAGCAGGTCTTTGGAGAAGGCCGCCTAGAAGGGGGACCCCGGGGTGATCGAGTAAAGGGGAGCAGCTGAAGCCGGCAGCGAGCTGGGGCACAGAGCAGTGAAAGAGTAGGGTTCGCCGTGTGGTGAGGCTGGGGCTTCTCGGACGCTGAGAAGTGTGCGCAGCTGCAGGTATACACGGAAGAAGTGCCTTGTGGTGGTAACGGAACGTGAAGTCGCCGAGGGGGGAACCGCCTTGGGAAGAGCTGCTGGGGGCTCTGAGGCGTCAGCTTGTTGTTAGCCGCCTTGTGTGTTGGGGAAGACTGGCAGGAGAGAGAGCAAGGCCAGCTGGGATTCAGCGGGACCAGAGGCGCAGCGCTGGACTTAGAGGGATAGTGGTGGTGGTCCAGATGTCACTATTGCTTTACTTTCGAAGATAGACAAAGTTACTCTTCGCAAATGGATGCAAAATTGCCTATGGAAATGTTTGAAAGGGTTTTCGAGCTGGGGGCCAAAGGGTGCACAGCAGTCACCAACTACATGCGAGAAGTATTATTGAAAACACCAAAGAGCTAGCCTTCGCAAGAGGTGTGGTGAAGGTTTGATGCTAGAGAAGTTATTAAATAATCCTACTTTGACAGTTCAGCCAGGGTATGCTCGGTATTAGAAGGGTTTGCCGATTTGATGTTTGGCTCTTGTGACGTTTAATGATACTTTTGCAGTTATACAGAAAAGATGATGAAGTGGTATGGTTTCCTTCAGAAGCACTAGAAATGAGGAAATGAGACATGGGGCTTGGTCCTTTTCTGTGGGTTGTCACAGCAACAAAAGTGATTTAATGTGCTCTGTTTGTCTCAAATGCTTTTGAAATGGTTCCATTCGAGTTCTTCCAAAATATGAGGGAATGTTGAAAGCTTTCTTTAGAAGACCGCCCAACAAGCCGTCTCTGGTTACTACATGTGGTTATATCAATCTTCTTTAAAACCTTAAAACCTTGGATTTTGGTTTGAGGCATGATGCTTATGATGGTTTTTGGTACAACTCATATGTCTTGATGAGATTTGGTATGTAAATATTGTGGTTCCCTTCTGCTGGTGGTGCCTCTTGAAGAGATTTATATTCTGTTTCCTTGCTGGGATTTGAAGCTACTCTCACTGCCAGAAGTCTCGCACTTTCCCAGCGATACCGCCCATGTCACGACAGCTTTTTTTTTTATAACTTGAAATCACACTATATTTGAACTCCTATTTACAGAGTACTAGCATATCAAGCCCATGTACAGTTTATACATCAATGTTTGCATGTCCTTGTCTCTGAATTTATGTGAATTGATCACAGAGAAGATTTTCCCTACATGGACGTGCCATAGCACGACATTCACCCCCTCTAAACCTGCACATCCTCCGGTATGTGCCAAGTCATCATCAAGATCCACATATATCTGAATGTCATCTTCATACATTAAGCAGCAAAAAGAACCTGTCATCTGGCCAACCCCCATGTTTGGAACACTTTAAAGTGTTTCAAACCAAGCTTTGGTATCCATAAATATCAAACAAGTAAAAAAAACAAAGCCTTCCTGATTATCCACCATTGTTCTGCATTCAATCCCCAAATACATTTGTCATGGTTGCTAACAATCCATATACCACGATCAAATACCCGTTTGCATTCCACATGAGCCTGCTCCATTGACTTATAACATATCCTTGGTTCAAATACACATAATGGCATCATAGCAAGCCATTCATCACATTGTGCTCTTTTGTATATTACCTCCTCATCTATCTTCACCACCAATATGCTGTCAAAGCCTTTACATGCTTCACATGCATCTATGCAAATTGGTGCAAGAAAATCAAGGTGTGATGCTACATCAAAATGTCCCGGTCCATCAATAGCATAAACATCAAAAGCATCATCTTTGTCATGTAAACAAAACACATGTCTAGCATCATCAAGAGTGCAAGAAGCCTCATTTATAGATTGTTGGTTACCGATGTTTGCAAATAGAAACTCATCATCATCAAACAGCTGAGCCATCCCAAGATCCTTAGTGTCTTGAGCAATAGACTCATCCACATAAACATTAACTTCACTAAACTGATCCTCTAACAAAACCTGCTTGTCTTGAAAGAGAAACTCCAAACAAAAACCACCATCTGCAAAGTAAACATCCTCTGAAACAACATTCGTATGACTTCCGGCCACATATACACTGTCCTCCATAACATCATTAGCAACATGCATATCATCAACACCTTGAACACTATCAAACAAACATGGCAAAGCATTCATAGAAGCATCATAACCATCATCCATGGCATCTCCTTCGTCATTTTCCCTCTTACGCTTTTTCTCTACCTGTGCCTCATTATTTTGGCATTTTGCAATGTAGGCATGAACAGATTGAGAATCCACAGGTTCTTCCCAGCCAGTCTCAAGATGTATATAGTCTCCTGCCTCATGCAAAGCCTGCTTAGACACCTTCTCTGATGCAATTAGCTCCATTGTTGATGGCCAAAAATCTTCATTCTCATAGTCTTCATCCTTCTCAGATTCCTATTTTGATTGTCCGGCATAGGTTGCTACCTCAACCATAGAGATGGCATAGCTAGTAGCCATATCCTCAACCAGCTTTTTCATCCCTCCTTTCCCAAAGTTTGTGCTTAATGGAAGACCAGTCTCTGTAAGGTGGATTTTCCCATCTTTGAAAAACACAAGTTGATTTCTGAGGGCTTCCTTATAACTGGCATAGTCTTTCTTCGCATGTTCTGGGTCATCACACCATATGCATCTGAATGTAAACCCTTCTTTGCTTTGAGGCCTTTGCATAGAAGCCTGCCCTAATGGTAGCGCTTTTTCCTCAATCCTGGACATCTTCCAATTTAGGTCTCGTATGCCCTTAATAAGCTCATCCATCGGCCCTTCTACCTTTGGAATTGCAGCAGAGCAGGTTTTGGTAGATTCTCAGGGGTAACAGTTATAAGAGTTGCCGAGCTCATCACCATTCTATCCCTCCTTCGCTGCCGCTTTGCTAGCATGGTGACCGCATTCTCGACATCATTCCAATCATTCTTTAGCCCATGCTCTGTATCCTTATCCTCAAGGAGAATTTCTAGTTTTTCTTGGAGATCTTCCTCGGCTGCTTGTAAGAAGAGCTCTGTTTTTTCCCTGTCTAAGGTTGTGCGCTCAATCCTTGACAGCTGGGCATAGCGCTTCTCCAACTCTCTTAGCAACTCTGTGGTAGAAATTCCAATTTTGGGTTTTGTAACCCACTCCAAGAAAGTTCGCTTGGTCACCCGCTCGGAATCCTCCATGAAATAATCATCCTTCAAAGCAAGCTTGAACTCCTCCCAATTTCTGCCACCATGTGCTGCCTGTAATCCTCTTATGCGCTCTCTTATTTCAGGAACACATACCAGCTCAAAGCTTCGAACCATATCCTCCTCAGTCACCCTGTTTAGCTCCATTTCCTTTGTGTATTTGCGCAGGTACTTTGTGATGTCCTTACCATCAAATTGATCCACCTTTTTCACAATTGACTGCAGTGCTTTAGTCGTGGAAATTTGCCCCCTCTCAGTAGCTTGTTGCTGTTGCATATACATAGTAAACATCTGAAACATTTGCATAACCCCGGGGTCAAAATGAACCCCCTGTCCCTCAGGATTCTCAGCCATAGCTTCCCTGTGTATTACACCACACTCTCACCCCAGCAATTTCACGTCGGGTTCACTAAAGCTGTCGTGACATGGGCGGTATCGCTGGGAAAGTGCGAGACTTCTGGTTGTGAGAGTAGCTTCAAATCCCAGCAAGGAAACAGAATATAAATCTCTTCAAGAGGCACCACCAGAGTAGAAGCTGGAACCATAATATTTACATACCAAATCTCAGCAAGACATATGAGTTGTACCAAAAACCATCATGAGCATCATGCCTCAAACCAAAATCCAAAGTTTTAAGGTTTTAAAGAAGATTGATATAACCACATGTAGTAACCAGAGACGGCTTGTTGGGCGGTCTTCTAAAGAAAGCTCTCAACATTCCCTCATATTTTGGAAGAACTGGAATGGAACCATTTCAAAAGCATTTGAGACAAACAGAGCACATTAAATCACTTTTGTTGCTGTGACAACCCACAGAAAAGGACCAAGCCCCGTGTCTCATTTCCTCATTTCTAGTGCTTCTGAAGGAAACCATACCACTTCATCATCTTTTCTGTATAACTGCAAAAGTATCATTAAACGTCACAAGAACCAAACATCAAATCGGCAAACCCTTCTAATACCGAGCATACCCTGGCTGAACTGTCAAAGTAGGATTATTTAATAACTTCTCCAGCATCAAACCTTCACCACACCTCTTGCGAAGGCTAGCTCTCTGGTGTTGGGGAAGGCTAGCAGGAGAGAGAGCAAGGCTGGCTGGGATTCGATGGGACCAGAGGCGTAGCGCTGGACTTGGAGGGATAGTGGTGGTGGTCCAGATGTCACTATTGCTTTACTTCCGAAGATAGACAAAGTTACTCTTCGCAAATGGATGCAAAATTGCCTATGGAAATGTTTGAATGGGTTTTCGAGCTGGGGGCCAAAGGGTGCACCAACTACATGCGAGAAGTATTATTGAAAACACCAAAGAGCTGGCCTTCGCAAGAGGTGTGGTGAAGGTTTGATGCTGGAGAAGTTATTAAATAATCCTACTTTGACAGTTCAGCCAGGGTATGCTCGGTATTAGAAGGGTTTGCCGATTTGATGTTTGGTTCTTGTGATGTTTAATGATACTTTTGCAGTTATACAGAAAAGATGATGAAGTGATATGGTTTCCTTCAGAAGCTCGGTATTAGAAGGGTTTGCCGGTATTAGAAGGGTTTGCCGATTTGATGTTTGGTTCTTGTGATGTTTAATGATACTTTTGCAGTTATACAGAAAAGATGATGAAGTGGTATGGTTTCCTTCAGAAGCACTAGAAATGAGGAAATGAGACACGGGGCTTGGTCCTTTTCTGTGGGTTGTCACAGCAACAAAAGTGATTTAATGTGCTCTGTTTGAATGCTTTTGAAATGGTTCCATTCCAGTTCTTCCAAAATATGAGGGAATGTTGAGAGCTTTCTTTCGAAGACCGCACAACAAGCCGTCTCTCGTTACTACATGTGGTTATATCAATCTTCTTTAAAACCTTAAAACTTTGGATTTTGGTTTGAGGCATGATGCTCATGATGGTTTTTGGTACAACTCATATGTCTTGCTGAGATTTGGTATGTAAATATTATGGTTCCAGCTTCTACTCTGGTGGTGCCTCTTGAAGAGATTTATATTCTGTTTCCTTGCTGGGATTTGAAGCTACTCTCACAACCAGAAGTCTCGTACTTTCCCAGCGATACCGCCCATGTCACGACAGCTTTGGTGAACCCGACGTGAAATTGCTGGGGTGAGAGTGTGGTGTAATACACAGGGAAGCTATGGCTGAGAATCCTGAGGGACAGGGGGTTCATTTTGACCCCAGGGTTATGCAAATGTTTCAGATGTTTACTATGTATATGCAACAGCAGCAAGCTGCTGAGAGGGGGCAAATTTCCACGACTAAAGCACTGCAGTCAATTGTGAAAAAGGTGGATCAATTTGATGGTAAGGACATCACAAAGTACCTGCGCAAATACACAAAGGAAATGGAGCTAAACAGGGTGACTGAGGAGGATATGGTTCGAAGCTTTGAGCTGGTATGTGTTCCTGAAATAAGAGAGCGCATAAGAGGATTACAGGGAGCACATGGTGGCAGAAATTGGGAGGAGTTCAAGCTTGCTTTGAAGGATGATTATTTCATGGAGGATTCCGAGCGGGTGACCAAGCGAACTTTCTTGGAGTGGGTTACAAAACCCAAAATTGGAATTTCTGCCACAGAGTTGCTAAGAGAGTTTGAGAAGCGCTATGCCCAGCTGTCAAGGATTGAGTGCACAACCTTAGACAGGGAAAAAACATAGCTGTTCTTACAAGCAGCTGGGGAAGATCTCCAAGAAAAACTGGAAATTCTCCTTGAGGATAAGGATACAGAGCATGGGCTAAAGAATGATTGGAATGATGTCGAGGATGCGGTCACCATGCTAGCAAAGCGGCAGCGAAGGAGGGATAGAATGGTGATGAGCTCGGCAACTCTTATAACTGTTACCCCTGAGAATCTACCAAAACCTGCTGCTGCAATTCCAAAGGTAGAAGGGCTGATGGATGAGCTTATTAAGGGCATACGAGACCTAAATTGGAAGATGTCCAGGATTGAGGAAAAAGGGCTACCATTAGGGGGGCAGGCAAAAGTAAAGCGAGCCGCCTGGTGCTCGAAGGCGACTCTAAAGAGCTGGCGAGCAGGTCTCTGGAGAAGGCCGCCTAGAAGGGGGACCCCGGGGTGATCGAGTAAAGGGGAGCAGCTGAAGCCGGCAGCGAGCTGGGGCACAGAGCAGTGAAAGAGTAGGGTTCGTCATGTGGTGAGGCTGGGGCTTCTCGGACACTGAGAAGTGTGCGCAGCTGCAGGTATACACGGAAGAAGCGCCTTGTGGTGGTAACGGAACGTGAAGTCGCTGAGGGGGGAACCGCCTTGGGAAGAGCTGCTGGGGGCTCTGAGGCGTCATCTTGTTGGCCGCCTTGTGTGTTGGGGAAGGCTGGCAGGAGAGAGAGCAAGGCCGGCTCGGATTCGGCGGGACCAGAGGCGCAGCACTGGACTTGGAGGGATAGTGGTGGTGGTCCAGATGTCACTATTGCTTTACTTCCGAAGATAGACAAAGTTACTCTTCGCAAATGGATGCAAAATTGCCTATGGAAATGTTTGAAAGGGTTTTCGAGCTGGGGGCCAAAGGGTGCACAGCAGCAGTCACCAACTACATGCGAGAAGTATTATTGAAAACACCAAAGAGCTAGCCTTCGCAAGAGGTGTGGTGAAGGTTTGATGCTGGAGAAGTTATTAAATAATCCTACTTTGACAGTTCAGCCAGGGTATGCTCGGTATTAGAAGGGTTTGCCGATTTGATGTTTGGTTCTTGTGACGTTTAATGATACTTTTGCAGTTATACAGAAAAGATGATGAAGTGGTATGGTTTCCTTCAAAAGCACTAGAAATGAGGAAATGAGACACGGGGCTTGGTCCTTTTCTGTGGGTTGTCACAGCAACAAAAGTGATTTAATGTGCTTTGTTTGTCTCAAATGCTTTTGAAATGGTTCCATTCCAGTTCTTCCAAAACATGAGGGAATGTTGAGAGCTTTCTTTAGAAGACTGCCCAACAAGCCGTCTCTGGATACTACATGTGGTTATATCAATTTTCTTTAAAACCTTAAAACCTTGGATTTTGGTTTGAGGCATGATGCTTATGATGATTTTTGGTACAACTCATATGTCTTGATGAGATTTGGTATGTAAATATTATGGTTCCAGCTTCTGCTGGTGGTGCCTCTTGAAGAGATTTATATTCTGTTTCCTTGCTGGGATTTGAAGCTACTCTCACAGCCAGAAGTCTCGCACTTTCCCAGCGATACCGCCCGCATGTAGTTGGCGACTGTTGTGCACCCTTTGGCCCCCAGCTCGAAAACCCTTTCAAACATTTCCATAGGCAATTTTGCATCCATTTGCGAAGAGTAACTTTGTCTATCTTCAGAAGTAAAGCAAGTAAAGCAATAGTGACATCTGGACCACCACCACTATCCCTCCAAGTCCAGCGCTGCGCCTCTGGTCCCGCCGAATCCCAGCCGGCCTTGCTCGCTCTCCTGCCAGCCTTCCCCAACACCAAAAAGCTGGCCTTCGCAAGAGGTGTGGTGAAGGTTTGATGCTGGAGAAGTTATTAAATAATCGTACTTTGACAGTTCAGCCAGGGTATGGTCGGTATTAGAAGGGTTTGCCGATTTGATGTTTGGTTCTTGTGACGTTTAATGATACTTTTGCAGTTATACAGAAAAGATGATGAAGTGGTATGGTTTCCTTCAGAAGCACTAGAAATGAGGAAATGAGACACGGGGATTGGTCCTTTTCTGTGGGTTGTCACAGCAACAAAAGTGATTTAATGTGCTCTGTTTATCTCAAATGCTTTTGAAATGGTTCCGTTCTAGTTCTTCCAAAATATGAGGGAATGTTGAGAGCCTTGTTTAGAAGACCGCCCAACAAGCCGTCTCTGGTTACTACATGTGGTTATATCAATCTTCTTTAAAACCTTAAAACCTTGGATTTTGGTTTGAGGCATGATGCTTATGATGGTTTTTGGTGCAACTCATATGTCTTGCTGAGATTTGGTATGTAAATATTATGGTTCCAGCTTCTGCTGGTGGTGCCTCTTGAAGAGATTTATATTCTATTTCCTTTGCTGGGATTTGAAGCTACTCTCACAGCCAGAAGTCTCGCACTTTCCCAGCGATACCGCCCACGTCATGACAGCTTTGGTGAACCCGACATGAAACTGCTGGGGTGAGAGTGTGGTGAAATACACAGGGAAGCTATGGCTGAGAATCCTGAGGGACAGGGGGTTCATTTTTACCCCGGGGTTATGCAAATGTTTCAGATGTTTACTATGTATATGCAACAGCACAGCAAGCATCTGAGAGGGGGCAAATTTCCACGACTAAAGCACTGCAGTCAATTGTGAAAAAGGTGGATCAATTTGATGGTAAGGACATCACAAAGTACCTGTGCAAATACACAAAGGAAATGGAGCTAAACAGGGTGACTGAGGAGGATATGGTTCGAAGCTTTGAGCTGGTATGTGTTCCTGAAATAAGAGAGCGCATAAGAGGATTACAGGCAGCACACGGTGGCAGAAATTGGGAGGAGTATTATTTCATGGAGGATTCCGAGCGGGTGACCAAGCGAACTTTCTTGGAGTGGGTTACAAAACCCAAAATTGGAATTACAGGCAGCACACGGTGGCAGAAATTGGGAGGAGTTCAAGCTTGCTTTGAAGGATGATTATTTCATGGAGGATTCCGAGCGGGTGACCAAGCAAACTTTCTTGGAGTGGGTTACAAAACCCAAAATTGGAATTTCTACCACAGAGTTGCTAAGAGAGTTTGAGAAGCGCTATGCCCAGCTGTCAAGGATTGAGCGCACAACCTTAGACAGGGAAAAAACAGAGCTCTTCTTACAAGCAGCTGGGGAAGATCTCCAAGAAAAACTGGAAATTCTCCTTGAGGATAAGGATACAGAGCATGGGCTAAAGAATGATTGGAATGATGTCGAGGATGCGGTCACCATCCTAGCAAAGCGGCAGCGAAGGAGGGATAGAATGGTGATGAGCTCGGCAACTCTTATAACTGTTACCCCTGAGAATCTACCAAAACCTGCTCTGCTGCAATTCCAAAGGTAGAAGGGCCGATGGATGAACTTATTAAGGGCATACGAGACCTAAATTGGAAGATGTCCAGGATTGAGGAAAAAGGGCTACCATTAGGGGGGCAGGCAAAAGTAAAGCGAGCCGCCTGGTGCTCGAAGGCGACTCTGAAGAGCTGGCGAGCAGGTCTCTAGAGAAGGCCGCCTAGAAGGGGGACCCTGGGGTGATCAAGTAAAGGGGAGCAGCTGAAGCCGGCACCGAGCGGGGGCACAGAGCAGTGAAAGAGTAGGGTTCGTGTGGTGAGGCTGGGGCTTCTCGGACGCTGAGAAGTGTGCGCAGCTGCAGGTATACACGGAAGAAGTGCCTTGTGGTGGTAACGGAACGTGAAGTCGCCGAGGGGGGAACCGCCTTGGGAAGAGCTGCTGGGGGCTCTGAGGCGTCAGCTTGTTGTTAGCCGCCTTGTGTGTTGGGGAAGACTGGCAGGAGAGAGAGCAAGGCCAGCTGGGATTCAGCGGGACCAGAGGCGCAGCGCTGGACTTAGAGGGATAGTGGTGGTGGTCCAGATGTCACTATTGCTTTACTTTCGAAGATAGACAAAGTTACTCTTCGCAAATGGATGCAAAATTGCCTATGGAAATGTTTGAAAGGGCTTTCGAGCTGGGGGCCAAAGGGTGCACAGCAGTCGCCAACTACATGCGGCGGTATCACTGGGAAAGTGCGAGACTTCTGGCTGTGAGAGTAGCTTCAAATCCCAGCAAGGAAACAGAATATAAATCTCTTCAAGAGGCACCACCAGCAGAAGCTGGAACCATAATATTTACATACCAAATCTCAGCAAGACATATGAGTTGTACCAAAAACCATCATAAGCATCATGCCTCAAAGGCCAGCTCTTTGGTGTTTTCAATAATACTTCTCGCATGTAGTTGACTGCTGTGCACCCTTTGGCCCCCAGCTCGAAAACCCTTTCAAACATTTCGATAGGCAATTTTGCATCCATTTGCGAAGAGTAACTTTGTCTATCTTCGGAAGTAAAGCAATAGTGACATCTCGACCACCACCACTATCCCTCCAAGTCCAGCGCTGCGCCTCTGGTCCCACCGAATCGCAGCCGGCCTTGCTCTCTCTCCTGCCAGCCTTCCCCAACACCAAAGAGCTGGCCTTCGCAAGAGGTGTGGTGAAGGTTTGATGCTGGAGAAGTTATTAAATAATCCTACTTTGACAGTTCAGCCAGGGTATGCTCGGTATTAGAAGGGTTTGCTGATTTGATGTTTGGTTCTTGTGACGTTTAATGATACTTTTGCAGTTATACAGATAAAATGATGAATTGGTATGGTTTCCTTCAGAAGCACTAGAAATGAGGAAATGAGACATGGGGCTTGGTCCTTTTCTGTGGGTTGTCACAGCAACAAAAGTGATTTAATGTGCTCTGTTTGTCTCATGCTTTTGAAATGGTTCCATTCCAGTTCTTCCAAAATATGAGGGAATGTTGAGAGCTTTCTTTAGAAGACCGCCCAACAAGCCGTCTCTGGTTACTACATGTGGTTATATCAATCTTCTTTAAAACCTTAAAACCTTGGATTTTGGTTTGAGGCATGATGCTTATGATGGTTTTTGGTACAACTCATATGTCTTGCTGAGATTTGGTATGTAAATATTATGGTTCCAGCTTCTGCTGGTGGTGCCTCTTGAAGAGATTTATATTCTGTTTCCTTTGCTGGGATTTGAAGCTACTCTCACAGCCAGAAGTCTCGCACTTTCCCAGCGATACCGCCCACGTCGCGATAGCTTTGGTGAACCCGACGTGAAACTGCTGGGGTGAGAGTGTGGTGAAATACACAGGGAAGCTATGGCTGAGAATCCTGAGGGACAGGGGGTTCATTTTGACCCCCCGCCGGGGTTATGCAAATGTTTTAGATGTTTACTATGTATATGCAACAGCAGCAAACTGCTGAGAGGGGGCAAATTTCCACGACTAAAGCACTGCAGTCAATTGTGAAAAAGGTGGATCAATTTGATGGTAAGGACATCACAAAGTACCTGCGCAAATACACAAAGGAAATGGAGCTAAACAGGGTGACTGAGGAGGATATGGTTCGAAGCTTTGAGCTGGTATGTGTTCCTGAAATAAGAGAGCGCATAAGAGGATTACAGGCAGCACATGGTGGCAGAAATTGGGAGGAGTTCAGGCTTGCTTTGAAGGATGATTATTTCATGGAGGATTCCGAGCGGGTGACCAAGCGAACTTTCTTGGAGTGGGTTACAAAACCCAAAATTGGAATTTCTGCCACAGAGTTGCTAAGAGAATTTGAGAAGCGCTATGCCCAGCTGTCAAGGATTGAGCGCACAACCTTAGACAGGGAAAAAACAGAGCTCTTCTTACAAGCAGCTGGGGAAGATCTCTAAGAAAAACTAGAAATTCTCCTTGAGGATAAGGATACAGAGCATGGGCTAAAGAATGATTGGAATGATGTCGAGGATGCGGTCACCATGCTAGCAAAGCAGCAGCGAAGGACGGATAGAATGGTGATGAGCTCGGCAACTCTTATAACTGTTACCCCTGAGAATCTACCAAAACCTGCTGCTGCAATTCCAAAGGTAGAAGGGCCGATGGATGAGCTTATTAAGGGCATACGAGACCTAAATTGGAAGATGTCCAGGATTGAGGAAAAAGGGCTACCATTAGGGGGGCAGGCAAAAGTAAAGCGAGCCGCCTGGTGCTCGAAGGCTACTCTGAAGAGCTGGCGAGCAGGTCTCTGGAGAAGGCCGCCTAGAAGGGGGACCCCGGGGTGATCGAGTAAAGGGGAGCAGCTGAAGCCGACGACGAGCTAGGGCGCAGAGCAGTGAAAGAGTAGGGTTCGTCGTGTGGTGAGGCTGGGGCTTCTCGGACGCTGAGAAGTGTGCGCAGCTGCAGGTATACATGGAAGAAGCGCCTTGTGATGGTAACGGAACGTGAAGTCGCTGAGGGGGGAACCGCCTTGGGAAGAGCTGCTGGGGGCTCTGAGGCGTCATCTTGTTGGCCGCCTTGTGTGTTGGGGAAGGCTGGCAGGAGAGAGAGCAAAGCCGTCTGGGATTCGGCGGGACCAGAGGCGCAGCACTGGACTTGGAGGGATAGTGGTGGTGGTCCAGATGTCACTATTGCTTTACTTCTGAAGATAGACAAAGTTACTCTTCGCAAATGGATGCAAAATTGCCTATGGAAATGTTTGAAAGGGTTTTCGAGCTGGGGGCCAAAGGGTGCACAGCAGTCGCCAACTACATGCAAGAAGTATTATTGAAAACACCAAAGAGCTGGCCTTCGCAAGAGATGTGGTGAAGGTTTGATGCTAGAGAAGTTATTAAATAATCCTACTTTGACAGTTCAGCCAGGGTATGCTTGGTATTAGAAGGGTTTGCAGATTTGATGTTTGGTTCTTGTGACGTTTAATGATACTTTTGCAGTTATACAGAAAAGATGATGAAGTGGTATGGTTTCCTTCAGAAGCACTAGAAATGAGGAAATGAGACATGGGGCTTGGTCCTTTTTTGTGGGTTGTCACAGCAACAAAAGTGATTTAATGTGCTCTGTTTGTCTTAAATGCTTTTGAAATGGTTCCATTCCAGTTCTTCCAAAATATGAGGGAATGTTGAGAGCTTTCTTTAGAAGACCGCCCAACAAGCCGTCTCTGGTTACTACATGTGGTTATATCAATCTTCTTTAAAACCTTAAAACCTTGGATTTTGGTTTGAGGCATGATGCTTATGATGGTTTTTGGTACAACTCATATGTCTTGATGAGATTTGGTATGTAAATATTATGGTTCCAGCTTCTGCTGGTGGTGCCTCTTGAAGAGATTTATATTCTGTTTCCTTGCTGGGATTTGAAGCTACTCTCACAGCCAGAAGTCTCGCACTTTCCCAGCGATACCGCCCACGTTTTTTTTATATACTTGAAATCACACTATATTTGAACTCCTATTTACAGAGTACTAGCATATCAAGCCCATGTACAGTTTATACATCATTGTTTTGCATGTCCTTGTCTCTGAATTTATGTGAATTGATCACAGCATTAGGACCTCAATGGAAGGCTTCTTGGGCCCTTTTATTTGGCAGTTTAAGGAGTCAAACCTTTTCTCGTAAGAAGAAACGTTTTCTAATTAGAAGCTTCAAAACGGCTACTTTATTCGAATTTGAATTTTGGGGGGAAAATGGAATTTAATATCTAGCGGACAAAACCATATCATGTAACATATCTATGGAAAGCTCTTGATGCGTAGATCACGGATCTATAATCTCCGCTCAAATCGGAGCTTGTATGTAGAAGTTATGGAGGTCCGAAAATTGTAAAATTGCCTCCCCCCCTTTTTGGGGGAAAAAGTGCACCCTTTGACCACTCTTACACCTCTCTTACAAACCCAACATTTCAGTCCACATGGCAACCCCCCATTTGGCTATTCCTTAATCACCTTGATTAGGCTTGGGCAAATTAAAGGGCCCAAGAAGACCCCATTCACTTCCTAATGAGAAGATTTTCCCTACATGGACGTGCCACAGCACGACACCGTCTTGTGATTAAGGTCGTGGAGACCTAAGTGATAAAGTTGCACCTACTGAGATAGAGAGTCAATGGAGGACGTCTCACGTAGCAAGGTCGGCCGAGGTCTTGACCAGCCTCGGTTCGATTTATGGTGAGCTTCCGGTACGGTGGATGAGGGACCAAGGAAGCGGCCTATGAGTGAAGCGCTAGGTGACCTGCGAAGGATCCTAGAGGGTGCTGACCATACGGTGCTCGGGCTTTGGGTCACCGAAGATACCCACACGTGCGTCGTGGAAGATATTGGAACAAGGAGTAAGAGTTGTTTTCTGAAACCAAGTATGGATCTGGTTGATTGACCTTATTGGTCCTCAACTGATGAGTCCATAGCTCTCTTATATGGATATGTTGGTTGATCTTGCTGATCTTCAACGAGGATTCCATCTTGATTTTTATAAGTGATTATCTGTCCGGTACTATGAGCTAAGAACTATCGAAAAGGCCCCTGAGTGAACAGGTAGTGAGCGTTCTGGTTGCCAATGATGTCATAGATACTCCGATGAAGGAATGATTGAAAATTAAGATTCAACCACTACAGTGGTTGGGCGGTTGGCTAACCCATGGGACTGGATGGGGTTAGGCTAGACTGATGGATCCATAAATCGAGACTCAATTTCTGTTTAGTTCGATAGATGAAGTAAATCTCGGACAAAAATTGTTCTATGGAAAAGAATCAACGGTTGTGCCTCTCAATGAGGAAAAAAGCATTGGTCTCTATGATCCAAGTACAGTCTTTTTCCCTGATTTGACTAGGGGACTTATGGGTACGGTCAGATGAGCTCAGTTAGTTAAGGCTTTTGACTATGTTAGGAAAAAGTTATCCTGGTGGAATCGTCCGTGCTTTCCGGGCAAAGGAAGTTTTTTCCGAGTTCGGTTTTGGAAAAACCGATGGATTAGTCTCTTGTCCGGATATCCATGGTGGGCGAGGCCCCGAGGGTGGGGCCTTGCCCCACGCAAGAAGTGCTACTTTCGCTGCTAGCACCCCTGAAATTGTTGCGCGGTGGGGATAGGGATCTTATAGTTGGTATCAAAGCGAATTGGCTAATGAGGATTAACCAAAAAGCCAAAAATATCAAAATTTTATGAAGTAGCAGTAAAAGATCAAAATTGTGTGATGAAATTCATACAAATTGTTATTTGAACTAAAACTCATAAATTAGTAATTGGGTCTTCAGATGGAAGTACCACAATTGTATGGAATCCCTGACTTGCTTGAGGCCTAGACATGATGGTCTTTACCTTATAATTCCAAGGACCATGACTACCCGTATATACCGACGAGGGTATAACTGTAGCTCTTTACTAGCAGTATATACGAGTAAATCTAAGACTTGAAATTATAAGCATTAATGCTATCCAGATGATGAATTTGAATGTGGTTGAACTGATTTTTAAATTCTGGTTGAACTGATGAATTGATTTGGATTCTGATTGAAAAATGATGATTCCTGAAATTTGGTTGAAATATAATAAGCTGAGCAAAACCACAATGAGGATGAATGGGACAAGTCCTTGTGATAATGTTTGTAGCTAGAATGACGTTAATGACTTCAGCAAATCACTATGAGATTAGTGGATTGTGCTGGCAGATTACTACTGTTAACTTTTGATCAGTGGATCAAGTGAAGGGTTGATAAATTAAAAATATAAAAATATGAAATCCCCATGGAGGATTGTTTAGATAGAAAAATTCAGTCTGATGGACCATTATTGTGTTAAAGATATGAATGAGATAATTCTGAATGAATTGTTAACTGATAATGCGTTCTATATGAGTATCTTTATCCCTTGACTCTGTGGGGAGCCGACCTATTTAGAGAACCCCGGAATTAGTTGAATCGAAAATTGGATTGAATCATAAATAAAGAGACTTAACAAGAATTTTTGTATTGATAGAAACATGGATCGAGGTCATCGTGGTAGAAATGTTAACCCCCAACTCGATGAAGAAGAGCTCGACCTAGATGTTCGTAAAACTCTTCATAGTTCGTAGCCTGGACCTTTCAAGGGAGAAGGGGAAAACTTGGGCGAGGCTGTGGAGAAGTGGATCCAATCAATGGAAGAATACTTTGATGTCACTGGGTACAATGAGAAGAGCAAAATGGCTCTTGCAAGGCTAAAGATAGTGGAGTCAGCTAGAGTGGCATGGAGAAACCACTACGAGACAAACCGTCTCGACCGAAATACCCAAACCTGGATTGATCTCAAAATTTACCTAAGGACGAGGTTCTATCCTCCCGGCTTTTTAGAAACAAAGATGAACGAATTCTTAGAGTTAACCCAGGGGAGTAGAACTATTGAAGCACATCACCAAGCATCGCTCTCCTCCTCAAATACTCGCCTCCACTGAATGAAGAATAGCTGATGGCCTTTAAGAAGTGAATAAAAAAAGATTGGCTATTGTAAATTTACGTAACATCAATAGAAATTGCTTAAAATTTTAAAGTAAATCTGGGAAATAATGTTTTCACTTGTTAATATTATGTTGAATGAACTTCAAAATTTGAAAACTCATAAATTGAATTGAAAATTTATAGATGGACACCCCGAATCTATCTGGCATTCGTGAACTCTCCCAGAGTCAGGATATGATAGCCTTTTCATTCGAGCACCTCATCAACTCTGCTACGACCTGAGTAAGCAGAGTGAGACTTGCACGTCATTTTGAGAGTCGTTACTTTCCTGATCCTATTGATGAGCGATGTCGGTATATGTGGTTCTTTGGAGGACGATGTATTAATGTCAGTACCAGTCAGTGTCAGAGGCTCAGGTAAAATATTTCCTTAGCCATGATTTTGATTAAGGCTAGGGCTTGTTCAGCATATGTACAACTCTTTGATCATTCACCCAGGAACTTCAGAATTTCATGCCGAGTTTTTAGGCTTCTTAGCCGCTTTATCCCTAGAAGTAGAATTATAGCACCTTTTTCTGAAATGAATCATGTGTACCATGGTATGTCTCCTTCGCAGTTTCGCTTCTTTATGCGTACGCGATTGAGGCAGTGATTTTGGGAGCCATGATGCTCTATGTATGTATTGAAAACTTTTGATAATAATCGATGTTTTGCAAAAAAAATTCCAAATTGTTTTCATGATTGTGAATATGGTTAATAAAATTATCAGAGTAAATCTTGTTTCATGAAGTATGATGAAATAATTATCTGTTTAAAGAATAAATCACAAAAGTTAAATAATCATAAATCTGTTGTCAAAGTTAAGTTGATGAAAATCTCGTTTTGTCATAATCATGAGGCGCGCGGCCCGTGCAAGGCAACCGGATCCTCTAACCGATGACGAAGAGTTAGATCCGGATGTTCGAAAAGCCCTACACACAACCGGATCCTCTAACCGATGACGAAGAGTTAGATCCGGATGTTCGAAAAGCCCTGCACAAATCCCAGCCTGGTCCTTTCAAGGGTGAAGGGGAGCAGTTAGGTGAAGTAGTGGAGAAGTGGATTGAGGCTATGGAAGAATACTTTGATGTAACTGGCTATGGAAGAATACTTTGATGTAACTGGCTACAATGAGAGAAGCAAGATGGCTCTCACTAGGTTAAAGATTGTGGAAACGGCCTGGGTCGCTTGGAGGAATCACTGCGAGACTAACCGTCTCGACCGATCTTAAAGCTTACCTTAGAAAGAGGTTTTGTTCTCCAGGCTTCCTTGAAACTAAAATAAATGAGTTCTTGGAACTAAAGCAGGATAACCGGACAATTAGAGTACCATCAAGCTTTTGTCCTTCTCCTCAAATATTCCCCGCAATTGGATAGAGAGCAGCTGATGGTGTGGCTAGATTCATTCGAGGAATGAACGAGCCATTGGACACCTTGTGGAGAATGTTAAACCTGTCTTAATGGGGTCGAAGCTGTAAGAATGGCAAAGGACTTTGCCAAAGCCTTTGTAGTTAAGGTCCCGCTGGAGCCTGCACCCTCTAACTTTAAAATATTCCAAACTCCGGGAAGTACTTCAAATTTTCCTCTCCCAAAGAGGCAGCAAGGCCCAAAACAGAATCAAGATACTGGGAGATTCAGAAGTGAAGGAAGACCCTTCCAATAGAACACTTTCTCAGGAGCCCCACCTCTTTCAAGGATTCAGAGGGATGAGCTCAAAAGTGAGAACTGGTGTTTTGGATGTCAGGGTTTTGGTCACTAGCTGAAAGACTGCCCGACTCCTGCCATGTCAAGGGGACAGGGAAGTCAAGGACCGAGAGTGCAAAGACCAGCCCCTTCCTATCAGTCAAATCAGGGTTGGCAATCCCAGGAGAACTGTAGGCTCGGCCATCTGCCTCTGTCCAGAGTAGCCTCAGAACTCCTTCCCAGAACTGGGGCAACCAAAGAGAAAGAGTTTCGCCTCAGACTGCAGCAACCACAGAGCAGACACAGTAGCAGAAGTAGTGGAAGAGGAAAGAGGACAGATTTATGCAGCAATTGAAAACCAAGGGCCAAATCACCAATTCTCCCAGCTGAGTATCAGGGTAAGCCTTTTAAGCTTTTGATAGATTCAGGCAGTACTCATTCTTTCATTTCCCAATGATGCTTGCATAAGCTAGTCTTAAAATAGAAATTAGGGAAACCTATGCAAGTTGAATTGGCCAGTGGGAAGATTCTTTTCACACACCTTGAGACAGATCGTATTCAGTTTAATCTACATGGGAATTTAACTGATTGTCAGTTTAGAGTTATACCTTTGGGAGTTTTCAATGGGATCCTTGGAATGGATTGGCTCCACAAAAATCAAGCTGACATTCACTGTCATAATGGAACCATTTCCTTCCGTGACCACCACGAAAATAAAGTTCAAGGAATCGGAATTTCAGGATCCCCAAGTCTACAATTAGTAAAGGCCTCTAAGTTACTAAAAGGACTTAGAGAGAAGCAGCTCATTTTTGTTGTCAAAATGAATCCAGTAGACACAAAGTTAAAAGCTAAAGAACCTAAATGGTTATGATTATGATGATTTATTCCCAGGGCAGAATTAACAGAGATGCCTCCAATTCGAAAAGTAGATCATGAGATAGAATTGACCCCCGGAGCTCAGCCATCAAACTCAAGGAACAGCTTAGACAGCTGTTAGAACAAGGGTTTATAAGACCCAGTGTTTCACCTTAGGGTGCTCCAGTTCTTTGTTAGAAAAAGAAAGATGGAACGCTAAGATTCTCAATCAGACAATTAAGAATAAGTATCCTATCCCTAGAATTGATGAGCTTCTGGACACGCTAAGTGGAGCCCAGAACTTCACAAAGATAGATCTCAAATCAGGGTATTATCAGATCAGGATTAATGAGCAAGATATCCCGAAGACAGCCAACAATACTTGGTATGGGCATTATGAATTCATTGCCATGCCGTTTGGATTGACAAATGCCCCAGCTACATTCAATCACTTAATGCAGGACATTCTCAGAGAATACTTGGATGATTTTGTTCTTGTTGTCTTTGATGATATTTTGATTTACTCAAAGAATGTAGCTGACCATGAAGCTCATAACAGAGAAGTTCTTGAGATTCTAAGGAAACACCAACTCTTTGCAAAAAAGAGCAAATGCACTTTCTTTGCCGACCATGTTGAATATTTGGGCTTTTTGGTATCCAAAGATGGAATTTCTCTAGATTTTGCTAAGGATAGATTCTTTGGCCCTATTGATGCCCTACTTATGCACAGGAAAGCAAAACTCCACAGGAGTTGAACCGAGTTCAAGGGTACAGCGTGGATCATGGAATTATGTATTATAATTGCAGGCTATGCATTCCCAATGATGAGGGAACTAAGGGTCAAGTTCTGAATGAAGCCCATGACACCCTTAATGCAGGACATCCAGGTTTCATCAAAACCTACATGTCTGTGAAGAAAAGCTTCTTTTGGCCTGGTCTAAAAAAGGATGTGCTTAATCATGTACGTCAATGTCTGACCTGTCAGAAAGTCAAGGCCCAAGAGAGTAAAAATGCCTAGGAGGTTACATCCATTAGCCCAGATGAAGTGGGAATCTATCAGTATGGATTTTATTACTGGATTACCTTCAATGCAATCAAGCTACAACTCCATCTTCGTGGTAGTAGTTGATAGACTAACCAAAGTTGCCCATCTGATTCCAGTAAAAGAAACCTACACTACAGTGGATGTGGCCAGAGTGTTCCTCAAGGAAATCTATCTAGATGATAAATTCGAATGTGGTTGATATGATTTTTAAATTCTGGTTGACAACTGATGAGTTAATTTGGATTCTGAGCACAGCTTACCACCCCGAGATCGATGGTCAAACTGAAAGGGTGAACCAAGTAATCGAAGATATACTTCGGTCATGTTGTGGCAGGGAACCCAAGAAGTGGCTAAGCTATCTGCACCTAGGCGAGTTCGCCAGAATGTAAGATTCCTCCCCAACCCCTCAAGATGTCCAGTATCTTCCCTTGTAATCAATTCCCTCTTCAGAATAATAAAAGGTCTTGTTTCTACCTATTTTCATTTAGAGAGAGAGAAAATATTCTAGAGAGAGATTATTCAGATTCTAGATATTTTGGATGGAAAAATATCTCTTCTTATTAAAATAAATTCTCCCAAAATAGAAGTTCAAAAAGATTTTCAGAAGGTGCATTAGAAATAAATTATAATCTGTTCAAAAGGCCTAATCCTAAGAGTCCAAAATTTTTGAAAATTTTAAATTAAGGTTTTGAGGGGCCAATCAGATTCATCCAAATGTATGGAGGAGATAAATTAAAGAAATAAAGAAAATCTCTTCCAAAAATGAGTAAATACTCACATAATATGAAGAGTGGACTAAGGACCAAAGGAAATACTAAAAAAAAGGAATTTTTGACACCTCAAGAGTGGGGATTCCCACTCATGAAGGAGGCGCCTATTTCACATGTGTGGTGGAGTTTTAAATTCTCAAATATTGATATATTTTATCTGTGACCAAATTGATCTGGAAAATTCTAGAATCGATTTGCTTGGTTAGAAGCTCACTTTTTCCTATAAATAAAAGCCCCCCCTTTGTAGAAGCTTAATAGTGTTTTATGCACTGTTACTCTACTCTACCCCAGTGCCAAAAATAGTGAATTTATTGACAATTTATTAGTTTTTGACCTTTCCCTCTTCAAAAGAATTGGTGGCCACTCTTGGTGCAAACAAGAGTAGATCCCTCAAACCATCAAGCCAAAGGAAAGCTCACAGAAACTCAAGTAAGCTAGAAATCCTACTTTTCTTTTTAATGGTTTTCAAATTTTTATTTCCTTTAAAATGAAAAAAATGATGTTATGACTTGTTGGAAAGGCTTTCCCCCTCTCTTCATTCTTAAATTCAGCCTTTCTTTATCCTAGATAAGTAATCATGTTTCTCTTTTAAAAGTGAAATTTGATTAGTTTAGAATGTTTTAAACCATTTGGGATAATTTTTAAGTAACTTGAGGATTTAAAAATTTGAAAAAGGGTCAGCCATACAAAGGAGGTTATGGTAAAATTTTCTTAAATTTTGTGAAATAACTTTTATCTTTTATTATTCAAAAAGAGTAATCCCCACCATTTGTGTATTCTAAAAGTGTTATTTTCATTCTATGCATAGGACGATGCATATTGGATATTTTTATTATTATAAAAGTGTGATTTTCATTAGAATTAAATTCTATGCATAGAAAGATGCATATTGGTTATTTTTTTATTATAAAAGAGTGATTTTCATTAGATTTAAATTCTATGCATAGAAAGATGCATATTGGTTATTTTTTTATTATTATAAAAGAGTGATTTTTATTAGATTTAAATTCTATGCATAGAAAGATGCATATTGGATATTTTTTATTATAAAAGTGTGATTTTCATTAGAGTTAAATTCTATGCATAGAAAGATGCATATTGGAAATAATTCTTTTATTATAAAAGTGTTACTTTCATCAATATTGATTCTTATGCATAAAATGATGCATAAAAGAATTTTTTAAAATGATAAAAGTGTTACTTTCACCAATATTGATTTTTATGCATAAAATGATGCAAGATTTTTTATTATTATAAAAGTGTTACTTTCATCAATATTGATTTTTATGCATAAAAGAAAATTTTTTATTATAAAAAGTGTTACTTTCACAAATATTGATTTTTATGCATAAAATGATGCATAAAAATAAATTTTTTATTATAAAAGTGTTATTCTTATCAATATTGATTTTTATGCATAAAATGATGCATAAATGAATTTTTATTATTATAAAAGTGTTACTTTCACCAATTTGATTTTTATGCATAAAATGATGCATAAAAGAATTTTTTTATTATAAAAGTGTTACTTTCATCAAAATTGATTTTTTTACATAAATAGATGCATAAAAGGATTTTCTTTTATATAAAAGTATTATTTCCATAGAAGTTGGATTTTATGCATAAATAGATGCATACAGAATTTTTATATCAAAATAAGAGTTCTCTTTAATCTTATGTTTAAATCCCATGAATATTGGTAAATGAATAAGTAAATACTATGTGAGAGAAAATTCTACCATTTCATATTCTCTAGGATGGTAATGAGAAAATTCTCTAGTCAGAATTTTAGATAAATGATTAATTTATTCCTCATAGGATTAGATTTAAATTCTGTTAAGAAAAATACTCAATGAATAAAATTCCATAAAGTAGTAACTGAAATATTACCCTTCGAGAAAGTTAGTTTAGGGAGAACCTTTCCAGACTCAAACCTTGAATCAGACTATGACCAAGACTTAATCTCCTTCGTCAGTTTCAAGAAAGGACGATGTGACATTAGGAAAAAAGGGAGCTCATTTTGGGGCCTTTTACGGTTTGGAAAAATAAGCTCTCAACCAATCAACAGAGGGCCAACGTAATGTTGGAAATTCACAAAAATAAGAGAAAATAGATAAAAGAAACAATACTTTATGTAGGTACAAGCGTGCTACATTAATGTGGAGATTGGTTTTTTATTCTCACTAGATCTTTGGACATGAAGATAGAATCTAGTCTGACATTTTCTCTGACAAGGGCCTTCCCGCTTCCACCTTCCTTTGAACTTTGAAATGTTGTGCTGCCTTTCCTTCGAAAGGTCTACCATTCTACACCACTGCCTCATTGTGCAGCAGCTTCTTCTTTTCCAAAACTGCTCCCTTGATCCTGTTTGGCTTAGAGTAAGATGTTTCTTGTCAACTGTCTGTCTGCCCACTTTCTCTTTCTTGAAACTTCACTTTGTTATCTTGTTTACATTACTTTGCTGTTGTTACAGATTCACAAGGTCTCCATGGTGAATAAAAACTATGGCCGTTCTTGTGGAAGATGCTCTGTGGATGATAATGCTATGAAGGCAGAATTATGCCACACATCCTTACCCCGTCGACCTGCTTCTTCTATTTTTTCGGTAGAGAATTCAAGTACAGTCAAAACGGAAGGAACTTGGGAAAGGTTTAGTGTTTCGAAAGGAGCATGGGTGCTCATGCAACCTAGCAAAAGAAAGAGACCCCAGACAAAAAACATTTTCTTGGCGTCATGGAAGGGAAGAGTATGAGATTTTAAAATCACCAGAGGGAAGATATCGGTGAAAGAAGTTTTGATTCAGCATGTGTACATGCATAAAGAACTTGTCTTGCGAGACTATCCAAATGATCTTCTGCAACACAGGCCTAATTGTATATTTTTCTATTGTGGTTTTGTTCTTTATGAGGTGTATGGATTTTTAAGATGAAGCTTTCTTTCTTTGCTTATTGACATTCTTGTGTTATTTTATTTCAGATTTATACCCTTCATCGTATGAGACATGGCAAAACATCAATTGTATTCTGGGATTTATAGATGTTTTGCATGGAACAACAATACCAAGGTCGATGTGCAACAGAGCTAGCTCAATCGGGTATATTTTTTACTGATCATTTTTATCAGTTGATTGCTGGACAATGCTAACACACATGGTGTGTTAAGAAAACAAGACCTTCCGGCATGGAATTCAGTGGATTGGTCTCTCCCACATTTTAGTGTTACAGAGGCATATAGGGCCAAGCTTTTCAAAGAAGTACAGAAAGCTCTGAGGCCCAATATTGCCACAAAGATAATAAAAATTTCTTTATGCATGCCTCTCACAGTTTTTGTAGACTTGTTTAATACCTTTCCAGTGAAGGTTTCAAAAACAATGTTCACAGTTAAAGCAACAAGTCTGGCATGCATGCCACAATTTTTGGATAAAGGTTGGGATAAGAAGACATGTAGTTCAGTGTTTTGTGAGGTTGTCCAACCTTCTATGCAACTGAAGTACATGGTTGCATCACAAAATTTTATTTTTTCTTTTTATTATTAGCGCAGTCGAATGCTAGGCACAAAACTACTCCCAATGGATCAAGATGAAGATTCTTTTGGTGCAGAAAATAAACTTCTTGATATTGATGTTGCTGAGAATTGCATGGGGGAATTTCCCTCATGAAGGAGGCGCCTATTTCACATGCTTGAATGAGTTTTAAACTCCCAAATAATGAGATATTTTCATCTCTCCTCTCTCCTGTTTCAACTAAATCCCCAAAAAGTGAGCAAAACTGACCTAAAAATGGTTAAAATTTGACCAAACTGATCTGGAAAATTCTAGAATCAGTTTGCTTTTTCCTATAAATAGAAGCCCTCCCCTTTGTTGAAACTTAATAGTGTTTTTGCACTGTTACCTTGCCTCTCCCAAGTGCCAAGGCCCAAAAACAATGAATTTTACTCCATAATTCATTAGTTTTTGACCTTCCCTCTTCCAAAAGATTGGTGGCCACTCTTGTCTCAAACAAGAGTTGAACCCTCAAACCATCAAGCCAAAGGAAAGCTCTCAAATTCATTAGTAAGTTGGCGATTCTTCTCTTTTCAATTTATTTTATGGTTTTTATGGTTTTTTATGCTTTTTGTCTTCTCTAAAATTGCAAGTGATGTTATGCCTCATCGCAAAAGGCATTCCCCTCTCTTCTCTAGTAAATCCAACCATTCTTTATCCTAGGTGAATGATTAATGAATAAACTCAAGTTTTTCATAATGTTTCTCTTAAATAAGTAGAAAAATGTTACTTTAGAATGATTTAAATACTCTTGATGCATTTCTAATTAATTTTAGAGACTTAAAATTGAAAAATGGTTAGCAATACAAAGGAGGTTATGGCAAAATTTTTTTAAAATTTAAAAATAAGTATTATCTTTCATTATTTTAAAAGAGTAATCCTTATGAATTCTTTATTCTAAAGTGTCATTTTCATGCATACAAGATACATTTTGATTATTTGTATAAAAGAAATTTAGTTTAATTATAAAAGTATTACTTTCATTATTATTGATTTTTATGCATAAAAGTATGCATAAAAGATTATTTTTTTAATTATAAAAGTGTTACTTTGATCATATTTGATTTTCATGCACAGAGGTATGCATAAAAGATTATTATTTTATTATAAAAGTGTTACTTTTATCATATTTGATTTTCATGCATAGAGGTATGCATAAAAGATTATTATTTTATTGTAAAAGTGTTACTTTTATCATATTTGATTTTCATGCATAGAAGTATGCATAAAAGATTATTATTTTATTGTAAAAGTGTTACTTTTATCATATTCGATTTTCATGCATAGAGGTATGCATAAAAGATTATTATTTTATTGTAAAAGTGTTACTTTTATCATATTCGATTTTCATGCATAGAGGTATGCATAAAAGATTATTATTTTATTGTAAAAGTGTTACTTTTATCATATTCGATTTTCATGCATAGAGGTATGCATAAAAGATTATTATTTTATTGTAAAAGTGTTACTTTTATCATATTCGATTTTCATGCATAGAGGTATGCATAAAAGATTATTATTTTATTGTAAAAGTGTTACTTTTATCATATTCGATTTTCATGCATAGAGGTGTGCATAAAAGATTATTATTTTATTGTAAAAGTGTTACTTTTATCGTATTTGATTTTCATGCATAGAGGTATGCATAAAAGATTATTATTTTATTGTAAAAGTGTTACTTTTATCATATTTGATTTTCATGCATAGAAGTATGCATAAAAGATTATTATTTTATTGTAAAAGTGTTACTTTTATCATATTTGATTTTCATGCATAGAGGTATCCATAAAAGATATTTTTATATTAAAAGTGTGATTTTCATCATAAATGATTTTATGCTTAAATTAGATGCATAAGAGAAATTCTTTTATTCTAAAAGTGTAATTCCTACTAAATTGGATTTATGAATGGAAAGATGCATAAAGAATTTATTTTAATCCAAAAGTGTTATTCTCATCAATTTTAATTTTATGCATAAAAAGATGCATAAAGAAATCTATTTTTAGTTCAAAAGAGTTATTTTTGTCAATTTTGATTTTATGCATAGGAAGATGCATAAAAGATTGATTTTTAATTCAAAAGTGTCATTCTCATTTAAAATGAATTTATGCATAGGAAGATGCATAAAAGATTGATTTTTATTTCGAAAGTATTATTCTCCTTAAAATGGAATTTATGCATAAATAGAATCGTAAAGAAATCTTATACCAAAAATGAGAATTCTCTTGTATTCTATAAATAGATATGAGGATGTGAAACGAATCAGATAGATGAAAATGAACGATGAATAGATGGAGATGTATGTGTGTGAAAGAATGGATGTAGTTATATGTATGTGAAAGAAATGATGTATATATGGTTGTGGATGTATGAATGTGAATGTGGATGTGAATGTATGAATGTGGATGTGAAAATGGATGTATGGATGTATGGATGTGGATGTGGAAATGGATGTGGAAAATGGATGTGAATGTGGATGTGGAAATGGATGTATGGATGTGGATGTGGATATATGAATGCGAATATATATGTGAATGGATATGAAGTCGATATGAACGAATGGATGAGATGAGATGTCAAATGAATCAGAATGTGAAATGAATAATATAATATGTGAACGAATGAGATGTAATGAGAAATGGATGTGATGAGACGTAATGTAAATTAAGAAAGATAGGAATGGATGTTATGTGAAGTGAATGAATCTGATGAGATAGGATAGAAAATGATGTATCTCGTCTCAAGAATGGATACACTAAAGAATTGGGTTTGGGTTAAGTAATATGGATTGATGTGAAACAAACTGGAAAGATGTGAATTCATTATAGAAACTTTATTTGTGATCTGTAAATGACTGTTTTATGTCAAGAATGCTGGCAAAGTATTTTGACTATCTTGAGAATGTGGTCGTGTGAAGACCTACCTGATAAAGTTGCAACTGCTGTACGGAGAGTCAATGGTGGAGGACGTCTCGCATAGCAAGGTCAGCCGGTCTTGACCAGCCTCCGTTTGATTTAAATGGTGTGCTTCCGGTACGGTGGATGAGGGACCAAGGAAGCGGCCTATGAGTGAAGCGCTAGGTGACCTGCGAAGGATCCTAGAGGGTGCTGACCATACGGTGCTCGGGCTCTGGGTCGCCGAAGATACCCACACGTGCATCGTGGAAGATATTGGAATAAGGAGTAAGAGTTGTTTTCTAAAACCGGGCATGGATCTGGTTGATTGACCTTGTTGGTCCTCAACGGATGAGTCCATGGCTCTTTATATGGATCTGGTTGATCTTGCTGATCTTCAATGGGGATTCCATCTTGATTTTTATAAGTGATTATATTACCGAGTACTATGAGCTAGAAACTATTGAAAAGGCCCTTGAGTGAACAAGTGGTGAGCGTTCTGGTTGCCAATGATGCCATAGATACTCTGATGAAGGAATGATTGGAAATTAAGATTCAACAGGATATTTTGGAAGATTGTCGTGATACTATGGTTTCATTAAATGATTGTTTTAAAGATGACTGAATCTGTGAAAAAGGCAATTTCATATTGGGTGTGTAGTGGTGTGACTAGTTTTATGTTTTCATGAACATCCGGCTAGGGGGCCTGGGAACTCTTTTCCCTAGTACCCGGGACAAAACCTAACCAAATTCCTAATTGGATCCCATCACTACAGTGGTTGGGCGGTTGGCTAATCCATGGGAATGGATGGGGTTAGGCTGGACTGATGGATCCATAAATTGAGACTCAATTTCTGTTTAGTTCGATAGATGAAGTAAATCCCGGACAAAAAATTTTGTTCTATGGAAAAGAATCAACGGTTGTGCCTCTCAATGAGGAAAAAAGCGTTGGTCTCTATGATCCAAGTACAATCTTTTTCCCTGATCTGACTATAGGACTTACGGGTTCGGTCAGATGAGCTCAGTTAGTTAAGGCTTTTGACTACGTTAGGGAAAAGTTATCTTGGTGGAATCGCCCGTGCTTTCCGGGCAAGAGAAGTTTTTCCGAGTTCGGTTTGGAAGAATCAAGGAATTAGTCACCTATCTGGATATCCGTAGGCGAGGCCCCGAGTGTGGAACCCTGCCCCGCGCAAGATGTGCTACTTTTGCTACTAGCACTCCGAATCCGTTGCACGGTGGGGACAGGGATCCTACAGTTGGTATCAGAGCTATTTGGCTAACGAGGATCAACTGAGAAGCCAAATATGTCAAATTTATCAAGAGGCAGTAAAAGGTTGTAATTGTGTGATAAAAAATTCATACAATTTGATATTCAAACTCAAATTCATAAATTGGTAATTGGGTCTTCAGATGGAAGTACCACAATTGTATGGAATCCCTGACTTGCTTGAGGCCTAGACATGATGGTCTTTACCTTATAATTCCAAGGACCATGACTACCTGTATATACCGAGGGTATAACTGTAGCTCTTTACTGGCAATATATACGAGTAAATCTAAGACTTGAAATTATAAGCATTAATGCTATCCAGATGATGAATTCGAATGTGGTTGATATGCTTTTTAAATTCTGGTTGAGAACTGATAAGTTGATTTGGATTCTGATTGAAAAATGATGATCCCTGAAATTGGTTGAAATGTAATAAGCTGAACGAAACTGCAATGAGGATGAATGGGACGAGTCCCTGTGATGATGTTCTTAACTGGAATGATGTTAATGACTTCAGCCAATCACTATGAGATTAGTGGATTGTGCTGGCAGATTATTAAGGGTTGATGAATTAAAAATATTTAAAAAAATGAAATCCCCATGGAGGACTGTTCAGATGGAAAAATTTAATCTGATGGTGTTAAAGATATGAATGAGATATTCTGAATGAATTGTTATTTGATAATTCGTTCTATATGAGTATCATTACCCCATGATTATGTGGGGAGCCGACCTATTTAAAGAACCCCAGAATCAATTGAATCAAAAATCGGATTGAATCATAAATAAAGAAACTTAACAAGAATTTTCGTATTGATAGGAACATGGATCGAGGTCGTCGTGGTAGAAATGTTAACCCCCAACTCGATGAAGAAGAGCTCGACCTGGATGTTCGTAAAACTCTTCATAGTTCGCAGCCTGGACCTTTCAAGGGTGAAGGGGAAAACTTGGGCGAGGCTGTGGAGAAGTGGATCGAATCAATGGAAGAATACTTCGATGTCACCGGGTACAATGAGAAGAGCAAAATGGCTCTTGCAAGGCTGAAGATAGTGGAGACAGCTAGAGTGGCATGGAGAAACCACTGCGAGACAAACCGTCTCGACCGAAATACCCGAACCTGGACTAATCTTAAGGCTTACCTTAGAAAGAGGTTTTGTCCCCCATGATTTCTTGAAACTAAGATGAATGAGTTCTTGGAACTAAAGCAGGAAACCCGAAAAATTGAAGAGTACCATTAGGCTTTTGCACTTCTTCTTAAATATTCCCCTCAATTCGATGAAGAGCAGCTGGCCAGGTTCATTTGGTAATGAACGAGCCATTAGATACTTTAGTCAAGAATGCCAAACCTATTTCCATGGCCGAAGTAGTTCGGATGGCGAAGGATTTTTCCAAAGCCTTTGATGTCAAAGTCTCGCCAAAGCCAGCACCATCAGCTTTCATAAGGTTTTTATTCCCAGAAGGTGATTCCAACCTTCCTCCGCCTAAGAGATATCAAGGTCAAACCGAGGATATGGGAAGTTCCAGAATGGAAGAAATGTCCTTTTCCCAAAACTCCATTCCCTGGATTTCAACTTCAGAAGTTCCACCCTTGAACAAGAGAGTGAAATGCTATAACTGTCAAGGATTTGGACATCGCAGTATGGATTGTTCAACTCCTTTTGGATCAAGGTTTCCAGGGCAGGGAAATTAGGGATCAAGATTCTAGACTCCAGCCCCTTTCTTTGAGAGTAATCACGGGGAAGTCAAAGAGAGTTGTTCCCAAATCGGTCGTCCACTTCCAAGGCAGTAACGCTGGAAGTGATTGAAGAAGAAGAAGAAGAAGATGAAAGAGATCATACTCCACCTGCGAGATGAGGACATCTCGCATTTTTTAAGTGGGGTAGAATGTAAGATTCCTCCCCCAGCCTCTAAGGATGTCCAGTATCTTCCCCTGTAGTCAAATCCCTCTTTAGAAATATAAAAGATCTTGTTTCTATCAGTTTTGGCCTACAGAGAGAAAATCTTCTAGAGAGTGGTAATTCAGTTTTTAAATATTTTTGGATGGAAAAATATCTCTTCTTATTAAAATAAGTTCCCCTGAAACAGAAGCTCAAAAAGATTTCCATAAGGTGCATTAGAAATTAAGTATAATCTATTCAAGAGGCATTATCCGGGGGGTGAAGATTTTTTTGAAATTTTAAATTAAGGTTCCTATGGACCAATAAGATTCATCCAAATGTAGGGAGGAGATAAATGAAGAAATAAAAGAAAAATCTCCCAAAAATGAGTAAATACTCACATAAGATGAAGAGTTGACTAAGGACAAGGTTAATAGCTAAAAAAAGGGAGATATTTAGAAGTAATGATGCATTTTTGACACCTCTGTATGGGGGAATTCCCCTCATGAAGGAGGCGCCTATTTCACATGCTTGAATGAGTTTTAAACTCCCAAATAGTGAGATATTTTTATCTCTCCTCTCTCCTGTTTCAACTAGATCCAAAAAGTGAGCAAAACTGACCTAAAAATGGTCAAAATTGACCAAACTGATCTGAAAATTTCTAGAATCAGTTTGCTTGGTTAGAGGCTCACTTTTTCCTATAAATAGAAGCTCTCCTTTGTTGAAACTTAGTAGTGTTTTTGCACTATTACCTTGCCTCTCCCAAATGCCAAAAACAATGAATTTTACTCATAATTCATTAGTTTTTGACCTTCCCTCTTCCAAAAGATTGGTGGCCACTCTTGTCTCAAACAAGAGTTGAACCCTCAAACCATCAAGCCAAAGGAAAGCTCTCAAATTCATTAGTAAGTTGGTGATTCTTCTCTTTTCCATTTATTTTATGGTTTTTTTAATGCTTTTTATCTTCTCTAAAATTGCAAGTGATGTTATGCCTCATTGCAAAAGGCATTCCCCTCTCTTCTCTAGTAAATCCAACCATTCTTTATCCTAGGTGAATGATTAATGAATAAACTCAAGTTTTTCATAATGTTTCTCTTAAATAAGTAGAAAAATGTTACTTTAGAATGATTTAAATACTCTTGATGCATTTCTAATTAATTTTAGAGACTTAAAATTGAAAAATGGTTAGCCATACAAAGGAGGTTTTGCAAAAATTTTCAAAAATTTAGAAATAAGTATTATCTTTCATTATTCTAAAAGATTAATCCTTATGAATTCTATATTCTAAAGTGTCATTTTCATGCATAGAAGATGCATTTTGATTATTTGTATAAAAGAAATTTAGTTTTATTATAAAAGTATTACTTTCATTATTATTGATTTTTATGCATAAAAGTAAACATAAAAGATTATTATTTTTAATTATAAAAGTGTTACTTTTATCATATTTGATTTTCATGCATAGATGTATGCATAAAAGATTATTATTTTATTGTAAAAGTGTTACTTTTATCATATTTGATTTTCATGCATAGAAGTATGCATAAAAGATTATTATTTTATTGTAAAAGTGTTACTTTTATCATATTTGATTTTCATGCATAGAAGTATGCATAAAAGATTATTATTTTATTGTAAAAGTGTTACTTTTATCATATTTGATTTTCATGCATAGGGCAAGAGAAGTTTTTCCGAGCTCGGTTTGGAAGAATCAAGGAATTAGTCACCTGTCCGAATATCCGTGGGGGCGAGAGGCCCCGAGTGTGGGACCCTGCCCCGCGCAAGATGTGCTACTTTTGCTACTACTAGCACTCTGAATCCATTGCGCGGTGGGGACAGGGATCCTACAGTTTTCTTATCCAATTTGTGTCTTCTCCTCGGTGCTTTATACCCAGGGCAGTCTCGAGCATTCATGGCAGTTCCTAGCCCGAGAAGTCGTCAAGTGTTTAGACCTCGAGAAACAAGTCCCGGCTTATACAATATGCTAACACTCCAACAGTTGCATGGCAAAACCTAGTGAAGATGTTCGAGGTAGACACAAAGGCAAGGAAGTTACAACAGCTAAAAGTGAAGAAGAAGAACATGTCCATCTATGAGTATGCATTAAAGATCAAGGGTATTTTTGAATCCCTTAGATCTATTAATGTCTTAGTGAAAGACAATGACTTGGTGAGCATCTATTTAAATGGGCTTGGCATATAAGCCATTCAAGACCTCTATTATTACAAGAGAGAATATTTCCAACTTTTGGGATTTGGTGTCTATGTTAATCATAGAAGAGAAGTCTTTGGGTGAAGAATCTTCCTCACAAAGTAAGAACACGTTAGAAGAGAACTTCTACTCAAATTTAGGTAGAGGTAGAGGTAGAGGTAGAGGTCATAGTCATCTGAGGCCAAGGTGGTCCATTTTGGAAATTAGAATTATGGATAGTAGGAGTGTAATTGCAGCAGTAGTAAACACACACAGTTGGAAGAGGCTAGTCACAAGGTAGGGGGACCTAGAGAGGTCGAGGAAATTACAATCTAATTGCAAAAGTAGTAAGCACACACAGTTGGAAGAAGAGGCCAGTCTCAAGGCAGGGGGAGCTAGAGAGGAAATTGAAGCTATAGTAAACACACATAGGTGGAAGAGGTGAATCTCAAGGTAGGGGGAGCTAGAGAGGTCAAGGAAATTAGCAAATATAGGAACTGGGATCAAGTTCAAAGGATTTGTTTTATTTTGGTAAACCAAGTCAATTTGTAAAGCATAATGTTGCAAGAAGCAAAATGGCATAAAAAAATTCAGGTTGTGGCAAAACAATTATGCATCTTTAAGCAAGCAGGTTTGTTAAAATGCAAGCATGAGTGGCCTATGGTGGATCAAATGCAAGAATCAACATAATAAGCAAGTGATTAGATTATGATTAAGACAAGATTTATGAGCAATTAATCTAATCAGATAATGTAGGCATAGATACTCAAAAACCAGCAAATACACAATAGGCCAATGTCTCAATTTATACAAGTTTGTCCATGACCTATTCCACTGATTTGTTCCTTGATTTGTGCCACCTCCCCTACATCTGGGGAGACACCTCATCCTTGATTCACTCCACCTCTTTTGCTTGATTCTCTCCACCTCTTCACTTTTCCCAAAATATCTCAACACATCCTAGATCTTCTCATGCTACCCTTTATTCTCTCCCAATAGATACAATTCACCATTTTATTGCTACCCACTCAATTACAGATTCTCTTTTACAGCCTCTTGCTAAGGGCTTATTCCCGCACACACCCATTTCACTTGTATATTTCAACAAGGTTGAAGATAGATGTGAGCATTTGTTTGTTATGTAGAACATGTTTAACTTAGTGATTGTAGATGTATCCACAAATGGTGATTATGTATGGACTTATAATGCTTATCATAGACTTGTTAGACTTATTCCAGGTGGGTGAGGTGCTTTTGGAGACATTTAGAGAAAACTAGAATGTTGTCGATATAGAGGACTACAAATGTTTGTATACAGTTCTCCAAATTTCATGTTCTAGAGTTGTTATGGAGGCCTTTGTTTCCTACTTCATCTTTTGTATCTTGAAGGTCTTTAAATGACCTTTTCTAATAATTCCTTTGGATAAGAATATATGTAGAAATGCTTACTAGAGGAATCATTCCATAGTTACCCTTAATAGAACATATGTTGATATTATTGTAATATTTATTGATTCTTTTTAGATCACAATACTTCATTCTCCAAAATTGGTTTCTGTATTATTCCTTATCATCAACAACAACTGATTCTCCAAATTATTATCTAAGCATCATGAGTGAAAAGCTATCCCTTTTCTATGGTATGAGGTTCTACAGGGAATCTGTATACCACCATGTTCTCAGATTTCTTTTAAAGAAAGTGAGCAAGGTGAGCATTACCTAGTTAGGATCTTTTTGATCAATGGATGTCCTTCTAAAAAGTAAATAGTCATTTTTCAAGGTTTACTCTAGCTTGTTACATTGTAAGGCCATATAAGTTGATCGATTTCAGTTCTCCTTTGTCTATAATTTTTCTACTAGACTGTCTTTTCAAAAGAGACTACTTCCATGTTGACCTTTCCATTATTGTTCTTGATGAGTTTGGCCTTGGCTTTCTTGTAGTCGAAGAGTTTTTGAGTGGCCTTGGCAAGCTACTTCTTGTAGTCAAAGAGTTTTTGAGCATAATCAACCTCTTTCTCCCACAACTGAATGTAAGTGACCTTCCTGCTCCCATATCTTCATCATCTTTCTACCCATCTGAATAAGAAGGTTGGATGGTTAGCCCAAGGCATGAGGCGATCTTTTTGTGATGTTATTTATGTATTGTTTGGGGAAATTTCTACCATATGTACATTCATGAGAAATGAATTCTCTCCATTTAATATTTACTTCTAAGAAATTGATGACAGAAGAGGGCTTCTTGCAAGATTTGTGTCTGCTTCCACATATTATGGTGCTTCTTTGTCCTTTTAATATGTAGAAATTTCTTCAGCTCTTTCAAAATTAGGCTTTGGACTTAGAGAGGTGATACTTTGGCCTCATTTGATCTTTTGGCAAGCTTCATTTTTTTGAGCATCTCCATAACATTCTCCCATTTTTCTTATGTAGCTTTGATGTGTCCGAATATTATCTCCCCTATAACGTTGTATTGTCGTGCCACCATTTCTATAGTGTGAGGGGCTTTGTGGGTTTGGGAATATGACTTGCTCTGTCTTTATACAATCAACATTTGATCATGGTAGTTGTTGGCTTCTTACAACAATATTCTCTATGCTTGGGCTTCACTACTACTACTACAAGGAACTATTATTGCAAGGTTTTTCGTCGATTATTTATAGAAATCATATTTTGAGCCCACCATAGATCTTTAATGTCCTTATAAAAATTCGTAAGGTTTGTACATATAAAAATCTTTGTCTAAATATAATTGCTACGGTGGGCCTTGTTACATAAAATAACTTTGTGCACATTTTCACATATAATAATCTTGTGCACATTCACACATTCCATTAAAGCCGATCCCTGCACACATTAAATCAAACATATTTTTCTTTGATTATTAATTCATCAAAAATATATACTCGTAATAGTCCTCCAGTTTGAGGAACCAACTGTCCTCAGTTGTGTTTCCTCAGTTGTGTAAAAGAAAATGCTACAACAACAAAATCACAAATAATAATAAAAATTAATATGATATAGACAAGATCCCTTATGTGTGACACACACACATTGCTCATCACCTATTTCTGTAAACATATCCCAATTAATTGTCTAGTGTACAATTAATCCCAATATGATACATTGATAGGCGCAAACACAACATATATTTACCACGTGTTTCACTATGATGAGAGTATCATTATGTACACATCATCTAGCATGGTGTGAGTTACCACTTATTACACTCCAATGAGCATGGCACATCAGTTGCATAAACCAATTGTTTCACTTCAACTGTGTGTAGTTGTCAAGCATAGTCCACTTGTTTCACTTAACCACAGTACAGTTGTCAAGCATGGCACTACTTGTTACACTTTAACAACATACACCCATCAAGCATGGTTTCAAGCTATGCCAATACCACTACGTAATCAGTATTTAATGTGGAGTCACCCACGATACCAATTCACTAGGATGGCGCACTAGCATTCGGGCATCCCCATACAACTAAAGAGTGGACATTATGTAACATCCCTTCTGCTTGGATAAGCAACTGACCTCAAATGCTTGTTTGCTTATGTGAACAAAGGAGATCAATTATCATATACTATATAAATTCAAGTATGTTCCCTAACAAAATACATTATATCAAGGACTTCTATGTGTGTAATAAATTCTAGTGTCCCATACCCAACAGAAATTATCCCACACAGATGTAGAGATAAGTATGCATCAAAATTCTTCACATAGGATTAATCTCGTGTCCCATACCACAATACTAATACATAGTGAAAAATTCATAAGTATAATTCAAGATGGAAGGGCCAATACTAATACATAGTGAAAAATTCATAAAGTATAATTCAAGATGGAAGGGCCAATTCCTTCAAGAAGTTCTACTTTTGATGCATAAAAACTCTCCTTGAGTTTACCAAAAAGTGTTAAATAATCAAATGTAATAAATAGGTTACCTCAAGAGTCTGAGTAGTCGTCGTGTATTCTTCTTCTTCATCTTCAACGATCATATTGAGTCCTAATGAAATAAACTTTAACTTCTGTGGACAATTTGATGCAATGTGTCGAATCTCGTTACACCTGTAACACTTCTTGGAATCATGTTTATTAGCTTTTTGGTCTGATTAATAATGTGTATTGCTTTACATATTATTAATCATATCAAAATCACTGAGGTTTGTACATATAAAAATCTTTGCTCAAATATAAGCTACTGGGCCTTGTTACATAAAATAACTTTGTGCACATTTTCACATATAATAATCTTGTGCACATTTACACATTCCATTAAGTCGATTCCTGCACATATTAAATCAAGCATATTTTTCATCGATTATTAATTCATCAAAAATATGATAAAATATATACTGGTAACAGTCCTCCCGTTTGAGGAAGCAATTGTCCTCAGTTGTGTAAAAGAAAATGCTACAACAATAAAATCATAAATAGTAAATCCCAATTAATTGCCTAGTGCACAATTAATCCCAATATGATACATTGATAGGCACAAACACAACAGATATTTACCACTTGTTTCACTATGATGAGAGTATCATTATGTACACATCATCTAGCATGGTGTGAGTTAACACTTGTTACACTCCAATGAGCATGGCACATCGGTAGCATAAACCACTTGTTTCACTTCGAGTGTGTGTAGTTGTCAAGCATAGTCCACTTGTTTCACTTGACCACAGTACAACAGTTGTCAAGCATGGCACTACTTGTTACACTTTAATAACATACACTGGTTAAGCATGGCACTACTTGTTACACTTTAATAACATACACCCGTCAAGCATGGTTTCAAGCTATGCCAATACCACTAGGTAATCAGTATTTAATGTGGAGTCACCCACGACACCAATTCACTAGGAATGGCACACTAACATCCGGGCGTCCCCCTGTACAACTAAAGAGTGGACATTATGTAACATCCCTTTTGCTTGGATAAGCAACTGACCTCAAATGCTTGTTTGCTTATGTGAGCAAAGGAGATCAATTATCATATACTATATAAATTCAAGTATGTTCCCTAACAAAGTACATTATATCAAGGACTTCTATGTGTAATAAATTCTAGTGTCCCATACCCAACAGAAATTATCCCACACAGATGTAGATATAAGTATGCATTGGAATCCTTCACACAGGATTAATCTCGTTTCCCATAACACAATACTAATACATAATACTAATACATAGTGAAAAATTCATAAAGTATAATTCAAGATGGAAGGGCCAATACTAATACATAGTGAAAAATTCATAAAGTATAATTCAAGATGGAAGGGCCAATTCCTTCAAGAAGTTCTACTTTTGATGCATATAAACTCTCCTTGAGTTAAATAATCAAATGCAATAAATAGGTTACCTCAAGAGTCTGAGTAGTGATCATGGTATTCTTCTTCTTCATCTTCATCGATCATATTGATTGAGTCCTAATGAAATAAACTTTGACTTCCGTGGACAATTTGATGCAATGTGTCCAATCTCGTTACACCTGTAACACTTCTTCGAATCATGTTTATTAGCTTTTTGTGAATCATCTATCTTAGTGTTAATACCTGTGTTGTTATGGTAACTAAGAGATGTGTCAAATGATTTTGGAAAGGTTTTAGGGTTCAAAGATGTTGATGCTGAGGTTTGGGGAGTCATTATTTTCTTAGAAAAAACATTATCACAATTCAAAGCTAGAGAAATAGTTGAGTTAAGAGAATGTGGTTAGAACATATTTACCTCAGATCAAATTGTAGGTTTCAAACCTGCTATGAACTTTCTTATTTGATCCTTGGTGCAAACCTTCTCGATTACCTGCATTTGTAATAAAGTTTGCCAAAACCTATCCACATAAGTTGATATATTTTCTCTGTTAAGCTCTATCTAAATGTGGACCATTGTTGTTGAGCCTTAGCTTTATACTCCGATGGTAGAAAATGTTTCTTTAAGTGTTTCTGAAACTCTTTCCATGTTGAAGGCTGATGTTTACCTTGCTTAATCACGTTCCACCATAAAGCCACGCTTTCAGTTAAATGATTATAGGCACATTTCGGAGAACTTCTAGAAATAGTCATCTAGTTGGCTAATCCAAGCAATGAGAACTCGTGCTTCCTTCGTGCCATCATAATTTTGGAAGCGAATGACTTTCGACTGATTCGTGAATCTTTCCAAGAATTTTGAGCACGCAAGGTAGCTTGAATAGTGCGTCTAACATGATCACTTTCCTCCTCATCTAAGTCGAAAGAATTGAAAGAATCATGTTTGTATTTGGCACATTTGACTTGACGCTGCTCTAATATGCGTCGGAGTTCTCGTTCACTAGCAATTTGTTCTTGAAGTGCTAAGATTTGTTCTTGTACCGTGGGCGGAATGGGTAAAGTAGCCATTGCAACTAAATTAAGATGAAGAGTTTTAGCTTATGATGGGTTCAATTCTGTCCTCTAAAAGATTTGATATTTTTGAAATGTTGTCTTTTGTGGAGAGTGATGAGTTCTCTCGCGAAAAGTTTTCTTTTGAAGTGATGAGGATAGATTTTATAAAAAATTTTAAGGTCTTTTGGAAAGTTTGATTGTAAAAACTTGCTTTAAAAGAAGCTATGGGGTTTCTCTCTTCTTTTTAAGAGAAACTATGAAGTTTCTCTCCTTGAATTTTTGGTCACAAGAATGTGCTAAAAAGAGAGAGAGGTAGATGGGATAAGGTATATATATATATATATATATATATATATATATATATATATATATATATATATATATATATATATATATATAAAGCTTATCAAAGCTTTATTATTAAAGATTAACCAAGCTTTTAATCAACGTAGTTTTATTAGTAAAATCTTAAAAAGCTTTGGACCAGCTAATCGGTGCAGCGTAGGGGAGAAAAAAAAGAAGGGAATCGCGCAGTGTTGGGAATATGCAACCAGTAAAAGCATGTAGCATTGGGGAGAAAAAAGAAGGGAATCACTGTCATCATTGTTGCCCATGGGTAAAGAAGAAAGAGGGGAAAAAATATTAGAGGAGAAATATATATATATATATATATATATATAACTTGGATCTTCCTCCCCTTTCATGAAATGGGCATGTTTTCTCACAAAAGGATAAGTTTAAAATTCTCTAATTTGCAGTATTTATATTAGGCTTCCATTATGGAATTCAAACACTAATACTAGTTTAGCAATCCAATTGTGGGTCTCTATGCTTTTTCCCTTTGCTGATTCGATCCATACGGACGGTTTTATGGTTTTGCAAACCCACTAATGGTTTTCCACCTTTCTTTACCCTTTGGGAAATAGATTGATGGAGATTTGTTATCTCATGGTTAAAAACAACCCTTCTTTCAACCATACATAAACATAAACATGTTCTTCTTCAATTTAATTAATTTTTTTTACCAAAACCACATGTGCCTTTGTCTCTTTCACCTCTTTGTCCACAAGTATTTGACCGCTTCAAGAAGATTAAATTAAACCAAAGCTCTAATACCACTATCACGGGACCCTTTTGTACTTCTTGAAGAAATAATTAAAAACTCATAAAATACATCAAAAATTAAAACAAAAACTTGAATTAAATTGAAAATCAAATAGCATAGCATAACACAAGGCAAGAGAAATAGAATAACATCACCATCAAGACAAGATTGGGTGCAATCTCCCCCCCCTCCATGCCATTTAGCTAAGTAAAATAGAGATACAAGAAATACCTAAAGCAATATGGGATGTGGAATTTTAGCTAGATGGACTTCAATTTCTCCAAAGAGGCCAAGAACACCATCACTTCGAAAGCTTTGCACGCAAAACTTTGATGTCAAAAGAAAAATGACGAAAGCTAAAGGCATTCAAATATTTATCAATGAAGACATAACTGCTTAATAATTCTATTTACCCTAATAGTTTGATTAGTTAGTCTTGATAGAATAGAATTAAGGGTAATAATACTAGAGGAAGGAGCCATAAATGAAGAAAAGTAAGAGACCCTTATACTTGGCATCTAAGACCTGGTCCTCAATATGTACTATGGTTAATAGGTAGAAGGATCTTGTTAAAAGTGAGATATAAAATATTAGAAAGTAAGAGATACAACAAATACTGGCATTTCATTAGAGGCCAAAAAGTTAATTTTGCCAAATTTATTGAGTGGAAGACTACTAGAGCATGTCAATGTTATTTTGGAAAGAAAATGCTACAAAGATGTGTATAGGCCATATTTCCACTTAGCATCCGTGACCTACTCCTCCTCAACAAGTACTATGGTGAAAAGGTAAAAGGATCTTGCTAAATAGTGGGATATGTAATATCACTAAGTAGAAGGCACAACAAACATTGGCATTTCTTAGAGGAAAAACGTTATTTTTCCCAAATTACTAAGCGGGAGAGCATATATCAATGAGTTTCGGCAAGAAAATGCTACAAAGATGTGTATGGACCATTTGAAAACCTTATATAAAGCATGGGGTGAGTCTTAACATATAGTAGTGAACATAACAACAACTACACATATAATATATTAAAGAAATTTTAGGAAGACTTCAAAGCATGTAAAATTAGCACAAGAAATATTGGATTGTCAAACCAAAAACAGGAAGTCAAAGAGGAATTATTAGAAATAACTCTCCAAACTAGTATAAAAACTAGTATAAAAAGGAAACAATAAATTAAATAAAAGAGCAAGTAAAGGAAACTCCCAAGAGTAGTAAAGTACATGAAAATGATGCCAAGCAAGCAAAAGGCGAGAGTAGTAAAGGAAACCTTAAATTAAGGAAAAGAGAAAGTATAGGAAACTTTCAAGAGTAGTAAAGTAAATGCAAGTCACCCAAGCAAGATAGAGTTCCATCCATTATAATCAACACAAAGGGGCTAAGGGATCAGAAGCTTGAATATGAGAAAGAAGCTTAATATAGCCCCCAATATAGCAAACTAGTAGACCAACAAGAGATGGCACATGAAGCAAAGAGAACACAAAAAGAAGCACAAAAATTAGAATAAAAGAGTAGAGCTAAAGCTGGCCATGAAAAAGAAAGGAAGGACCAAGCGAAGGAAGTAGAAAAGGATAAACATGAAGTAGAAGAACATACCAAACCAAGAAGGTATAGGAAATGAAAGACAAAGAGTCATAGAGGCAGTGTGAGATAAAAAGCAAGAAAGGGAATAAGGGCAAGCTCAAAACAAAAAAAGGTAAGCCCAAGTAATGGGGAGAAAAAAAGATAGATGAGTAGGAAAACAAAGAATAGATGTAGGAAATAAGCTATCTTAGCCACAAAAAAATATTCAAGAGAAGCAACTACAAACTAGAGGAGGACAAGGTTAAGGAAGGTCCAGCCTCACAACTCAAGGGGTAAATCTAGCTAGAATCCAAACAATGCTTTATAACCAGCATTTGCAAACCCGAATACGAAGACATCTATGTAAAATCTCAAGAACTGAGGGCTAGAAAAGGAGTTAAGGATAGCAAAGATCTATGCATAAGATCAAGTACTAAGGACCAAAAAAGGAGTCAAATTAGGAGCCAAGGATGTGATAGGATATGAAGGGATGTGATAAGATGTAAACGGGATGCGATAGGATGTGAATGGATGTGATAAGATGTAAATGAGATGTGATAAGATGTAAATGGAATGTGATAGGATGTGGTGTAATGAAAATGAATGTGGATGAGATTTGAAGTAAATGGATGTGGAAGTGTATGTGAAAGAATGGATGTGGATGTGTATGTGAAAGAATGAATGTGGATGAGATGTGAAGTAAATGGATGTGGAAGTGTATGTGAAAGAATGGATGTGGATGTATGTGAAAGAATGGATGTGGATGTGTATATGAAAGAATGGATGTGGATGTATGTGACAGAATGGATGTGGATGTATATGTGAAAGAATGGATGTGGATGTATGTGAAAGAATGGATGTGGATGTGTATGTGAAAGAATGGATGTGGATGTATGTGAAAGAATGGATGTGGATGTGTATGTGAAAGAATGGATGTGGATGTATGTGAAAGAATGGATGTGGATGTGTATGTGAAAGAATGAATGAGATGTGATGTGAATGGATGAGATGTGATGGGATGTGAATCGAGATAGATGTGAACGACTGAGATGTGAGGTGAAATGGATGTGATGTGATGTGGATCGGGATAGATATGAATGGATGAGATGTGAATGAATGTGATGTGATGAGATGGGGATATGGGTAGATGCTAGTGGATGAGATGTGATGAGTATAAATGTGGAAAGATGTGATGAGATAGAAAATGATGTGATTGGATGAGAATGGATGAAGGACGATGGGAATCCACATGATTGGAATTGGATTAAGTAATGTGGATTGATGTGGAACAATGTGAAAAGACGAGAGTTCGTTATAGAAACCGTATTTATGACCTATTTTTAAATGACTGTTTTATGTCAAGAACGTTGGGGAAGCATTTTTGACCGTCTTGTGAATGAGGTTGTGGAGACCTAATTGATAAAGTTGCAACAGCTGACAGAGTGCCAATGGAGGACGTCTCGCGTAGCAAGGTCGACCGAGGTCTTAACCAGCCTCGGTTCGATTTAAATGGTGAGCTTCTAGTATGGTGGATGAGGGACCAAGGAAACGGCCTATGAGTGAAGCATTAGGTGACCTGCGAAGGATCCTATAGGGTGCTGACCATACGGTGCTTGAGCTCTGGGTCACCGTGAAGATACCCACACGTGTGTCATGGAAGATATTGGAACAAGGAGTAAGAGTTGTTTTCTAAAATCGGGCATGGATCTGGTATATTGACCTTGCTGGTCCTCAAAACAGATGAGTACATGGCTCTTTTATATGGATCTGTTGGTTGATCTTGTTGATCTTCAACGAAGATTCCATTTTGATTTTTTTATAAGTAAATATATTGCCTGGTACTTTGAGCTAGGAACTATCAAAAAGGCCCTTGAGTGGACAGGTGGTGAGCATTCTGGTTGCCAATGAAGCCATAGGTACACCGATGAAGGAATGATTGAAAATTAGGATTCAGCCGGATATTTTGGAGGATTATGATCAGTGACACTATGGTTTCATTAAATGATTGTTTTTAAAGGCAATTGAATCTATGGAAAAAGGCAATTTCGTATTGGGTGTGTAAGTAGTGTGACTAGCTTGAAGTTTGCATGAAGATCTGGCTAGGGGGCCTGGGAACTCTTTTCCCTGGTACCCGAGACAAAACCTAACCAAATTCTTAAATGGATCCCATAACTACAGTGGTTGTATAGTTGGCTAATCCATGGGACTAGATGGGGTTAGGTTTGACTGATGGATCCCTAAATTGAGACTCAATTTTGTTATGGTACGATAGATGAAGTAAATCCCGAATAGTTCTATGGAAACAAATCAACGGCTGTGCCTCTCAATGAGGAAAAATGCATTGGTCTCTATGATCCAAGTGCAAGTTTCTTCCTTGATCTAACCAAGTGACTTACAGGTTTGGTCGAATTAGTTTAGTCAATGATAACTTTGACTACATTAGAGTAAAAAATAATATCCTGGAGGTATCGCCCGTGCTTTCCGGGTGAGGGAAGTTTTTTCGGGTTTGATTTTGGAAGAACCTAGGGATTAGTCTCTTGTCCGATATCCATGGGCGAGGCCCCGAGTAAGGGAGCCTGCCTCGCACAAGAAGTGCTACTCCCGTTGCTAGCACCCCCGAATTCGCTGCGCGGAGGGGGTAGGGATCTTTCAGCTGGTATTAGAGCGAATTGGCTAAAGTGGATCAACCGAGAAGCCAAAAATGTTAAAAATTTATAAAGTAACAGTAAAAAGTTAGAAATGTGTGATGAAATTCATACAAATTGATATTCAGACTGAAATTCATAAATTAATAATTCGGTCTTCCTAGTATCTATCGATTTTGGAGAAGGGAGAGGTGATCGTGTCTCTCTCCGCTTTAAAAATCTCCGATTCATCCGCGATGACAGATGGAAGTACCACAATTGCATGGAATCCTTGACTTGCTTGAGGCCTAGACATGATGGTATTTACCTTATAATTCCAAGGACCATGACTACCCGTACATACCGAGGGTATAATTGCAGCTCTTTACTGGGCAGTAGTATACAAGTAAATCTAAGACCTTGAAATTATAAGCAAAAATGCTATCTAGATAATGAATTCGAATGTGGTTAATATGATTTTAAAACTCTGGTTGTGAGTTGATTTGGATTCTGATTGAAAAATGATGATTCTTGAATGACTTCAGCAAATCAATATGAGATTAGTGGATTATGCTGACAGATTGCTACTGTTAACACTTGACCCGGTGGATCAAGTTAACGGATGACAAATTAAAAACCTGCATAACTAAAATTTTCGTGGAGAAATGTTTAGATGAAATTTTCAGTCTGATGGACCATTACTCTGTTAAGAATATGAATAAATTATTCTCTGATAATGAGTTCTATATGTTCTTCTGTTAGAAGGGATTTTTATCCCATGATTCTATGAGGGACTGACCAATCTAAAGAACCCCATAATCAATTGGATCTAAGGTCGGATTTGAATTATAAATAAAGGGACTTAACAAGAATTTTCGTATTGATAGGGTCATGGATCGAGGTCATCATGGTAGGAATGATAACCCCCAACTCGATGAGGAAGAGCTCGACTTGGATGTTTGTAAAACTCTTCATAGATCGCATGCGGCGTGGACCTTTCAAGGGTGAAGGGGAAAACTTGGGCGAGGCTGTGGAGAAGTGGATCGAAGCAATGGAAGAGTACTTCAATGTCACCGGGTACAATGAGAAGAGCAAAATGGCTCTTGCAAAACTGAAGATAGTAGAAACAGCCAGAGTGGCTTGAGAAACCACTGCGAGACAAACCGTCTGGATCGGAACACTCAGACATGGAATGATCTCAAAATTCACCTAAGGAAGAGATTCTGTCCTCCCGGATTTTTGGAAACCAAGATGAACGAGTTCCTAGAGTTAATCCAGGGGAGCAGAACTATTGAAGTGTCTCCTCCTCAAATACTCGCCACCACCGCTAGATGAAGAACAGCTGGTGGCCAAGTTCATTCGGGGACTGAACGAACCTTTGAATATCCTAGTGAAGAATGCCAAGCCAGTTTCCATGGCCAAAGCAGTGCGTATGGCAAAGATTTTGCCAAGGCCTTTGATGTCAAGGTCCCACCAAAGCGAGCGCCATCATCTTTCAAAATATTTCTACCTCCAGAAGGTGATTCCAACCTTCCACCGCCTAAGAGACAACAAGGTCAAGCTTTGAGTATGGAAAGTTCCAGAATGGAAGAAAGCTGCCTTTCCTGGAACTCAATCCCTTGGAATTCAACTTCAAAAGTTCCACCCTTGAACAAAGAAGTGAATTACTATAATTGTCAAGGATTTGGACATCGCAGTATGGATTGCCCAACTCCTTTTGGATCAAGGTTTTCAGGGCGGGAAAATCAGGGACCAAGATTCTAGACTCTAGCTTCTTCCTTCTAGAGTAATCAGGTTTCTTTCCGCCAAAATAAGGGAAATCCTAGAAACCAACCCGCAGTTTCAATCCAAAGTAATGTGAGACCTCCGCCTCAGAATAGGGGAAGTCGAAGAGAGATGTTTCCAAATCGGCCGTCCACTTCCAAGGCAGTAACGCTCTGCATAATGAATAAGCCTTTACCTCAATACCTTGTAATCATTCCCTGTTTCTAAATACAAGAAAATATTATTTTTCTTTGTTTTGTCTAGAGAGATAAAAATTTCTAGAGAGTGGTAAATCAATATTGAGATATTTTTGGATATATAAATTCTACAAATATCAAAAATATGTTTTCCTGAAATAGAAAATAAAAATAAATTTTCGAAGGTGCGATTGGAATTAATTAAAATGATTAAAAAAGACCTTAGCCTAAGGGTCAAGATTTTTTAAAAATTTTGGATTATGGTCCAATTAAGATTCCTATGGACCAATAAGATTAATCCAAGTGTTGGGATGAGATAAATCCAATGAATAAAAGAAAATACCCAAAAATGAGAAAATGCCCACATAAGATGAAGAGTTGACTGAGTACAAGATTTATTAGTTAAAAATTATGAATATTACTAAAAAAATGAGATATTTTGGGTATAATAATATATTTTTGACACCTTGGTAAGGAGAAGGGGGCTCCTGAAGGAGGCATCTATTTCACATGTGTGGAGGAGTTTTAAACTAAAAAATAATAAGATATTTTTATCTCTCCTCTCTCCTAGATCAAACCAAATCAAAAAGGGATCCAAACTGGTCCAAATCTTGTCCAAATCTTGTCCAAATTCAGCCAAACTGAACCTTGAAAATTCTAGGAACTAGTTGGACTTGGAAAGAGGCCTCCCTCACCTATAAATAGACCCTTAGCCCTTGGTAAAAAAAAGTGTGTGAACTATACCATGCCAGTATTATACTGAAATAATGATAATTTTTATTATCCCCTAAAAATCCTCTACAATTTGGAGAGATTGGAGCTTCTCTCTCTCTTCAACCTTCTTGGGAGTCTTCATCAACGTACTAAAGCAATTGATTTGTTGGGGGCCTCTCCTTAGATTAAAGAATCAAGCAAAATAAGAGGTAAAGTGTGACTTTATGGTCTTTTTTCTTAATCTCTAAATGTTTCTTCTCGACCCCTCTCAAGCTTGAGAAGTATTCAATTGGATGGCTCTTTAATGCAATTGAAGCTCTCTGATGAGTTTTAGTGATAAATCTTATAAAGTTTTCGTTTATGCTTAAATTAAAATGTTTTTTAAAGCATATCTCTCTCTTCCCCAAAGAATGGTCTTTCCTATGACCTATTCTATATTCAAATGATGCTTCTCATGAAAGCAATTCTCAAATCTAAAAGTAAATTCTATATTCAAATGATGCTTCTCATGAAAGCAATTCTCAAATCTAAAAGTAAATTCTATGCTTGTCAAATTAGAAGCCAAAGAAGTGGCCTTTTAATGCTTTTATGCTATTTAAATTATGAAAAACTTGGAATCAAGTCCATAATTAGATATTAATCCAAATGATAGTTATTCTACTGTATTGTATTACTAAAACTTTATGCTTTCAAAATTATTAAAAATTATCAGTAGTAGTTGTAGAGCTATGGTAAAATTTTTGTTGAAAAATTAACACAAATCATTTTCATGCATAATATGAAAAGAGGACTTCCTACCATATTCTAGGATTGGTCATCCTAGGTTAATTTAATAATTCTCATCAACCATGGAAAACTTGATTTTTGTTTATGCATAAATAGTTAATTAAGAAAAAGTGGAATTTTTAGTAATTCATTTTTATGCCAAAAAGTAAAATTCCCATGAAAATAGGAGTCCATGTATTCCAATGGAGAAAGAGAAAAATTGGAATTCAAAAATAATAGATTTTTATTAAAGAAGAATTTTAGTTAAATTTATTTTTATGCATGAATGAATTTAAATGATGAAAGAGGAATTCCCACCATATTTGGAATTCAATCATTTAAATGAGAAAAGTGTAATTTCTAGTATAATGAAATTAATGGAGATTTTTTTAATTTTTGAGAGAAAATTTAATTAAATTTATCTTTTTGCATAGATAAATTTAAATGAGGAAAGAGGAATTCCCACCGTAATTGGAATTCAATCATATAGATGGGAAAAGAGAAATTCCTAGCATATTGGAATTAATGGATATTTTATTCAAAGATGAATTTTAGATAAACTTATTTTATCTATGAGAAATATTTTAATGAAAAAAGAGAAATTCCTATGACATTGGAATTCAATCATTTAAATAGGAAAAGTGAAATTCCTAGCATATTGAATTAATGGATATTTTATGAATTTATTTTATGAGAAATATTTGATGATAAAAGAGGAATTCCCATGACATTGGAATGCAATTAATTAAATGTAAAAAGAGGAATTCCCATGGGAAGAAGAGAAATTTTTAATATAATTATATTTGATTATTCATCAAAAGTGAAAATATGGGTAAATTGATTTTTGTAAATCCCATGAATTCTTTTATTCAAAAGAGGAATATCGAATATAATTCATTTAAGGAATTGAGAAAGAATATGAAAATAGTCGTCAAGAAAAAGAACCTTTATTTAGGCCAAGCAGAAATTTAGAAAAAGCCATTATCGATTATCGAAGTAGAAAAAGCTACTAAATGGGAATGGGATGTGGAATGGATGTGATAAGATGAAAATGGGATGTGATAGGATGTGAAGGGATGTGATAAGATGTAAACGGGATACGATAGGATGTGAATGGATGTAATAAGATGTAAATGAGATGTGATAAGATGTAAATGGGATGTGATAGGATGTGTAATGAAAATGAATGTGGATGAGATGTGAAGTAAATGGATGTGGAAGTATATGTGAAAGAATGGATGTGGATGTATATGTGAAAGAATGGATGTGGATGTATGTGAAAGAATGGATGTGGATATGTACGTGAAAGAACGAATGTGGATGAGATGTGAAGTAAATGGATGTGGACGTGTATGTAAAATAATGGATGTGGATGTATGTGAAAGAATGGATGTGGATGTGTATGTGAAAGAATGGATGTGGATGTATGTGAGAGAATGGATGTGGATGTATATGTGAAAGAATGAATGTGGATGTATTTGAAAGAATGGATGTGGATGTGGATGTGGATGTGGAGTGTATGTGAAAGAATGGATCTGGACTTATATGAAAGAATGGATGTGGATGTGTATGTGAAAGAATGGATGTGGATGTATGTGAAAGAATGGATGTGGATGTTTATGTGAAAGAATGAATGAGATGTGATGTGAATGGATGAGATGTGATGGGATGTTAATCGGGATAGATGTGAACGAATGAGATGTGAGGTGAAATGGATGTGATATGTGGATCGGCGTAGATATGAATGGATGAGATGTGAATGAATGTGATGTGATGAGATGTGGATATGGGTAGATGATGCGAGTGGATGAGATGTGATGAGTATAAATGTGGAAAGATGTGATGAGATAGAAAATGATGTGATTGGATGAGAATGGATGAAGGACGATGGGAATACACATGATTGGAATTGGATTAAGTAATGTGGATTGATGTGGAACAATGTGGAAAGAAGAGAGTTCGTTTTATAGAAATTGTATTTATGACCTATTTTTAAATGACTATTTTATGTCAAGAATACTGGGGAAGCATTTTTGACCGTCTTGTGAATGAGGTTGTGGAGACCTAACTGATAAAGTTGCAACAGCTGACGGAGAGTCGATGGAGGATGTCTCGCATAGCAAAATCGACCGAGGTCTTGACTAGCCTCGATTTAAATGGTGAGCTTCCAGTATGGTGGATGAGGGACCAAGGAAGCGGCCTATGAGTGAAGCGCTAGGTGACCTACGAAGGATCCTAGAACCATATGGTGCTTGGGCTCTGGGTCGTCCGCAAAGTCGTGGAAGATATTGGAACAAGGAGTAAGAGTTGTTTTCTGAAACCGGACATGGATCTGGTATATTGACCTTGTTGGTCTTCAATGGATGAGTCCATGGCTCTTTTATATGGATCTATTGGTTGATCTTGCTGATCTTCAACAAAGATTCCATTTTGATTTTTTTATAATAAGTGAATATATTGCCGGGTACTATGAGCTAGGAACTATCGAAAAGGCCCCTGAGTGGACAGGTGGTGAGCGTTGTGGTTGCCAACAATGAAGCCATAGGTACACCGATGAAGGAATGATTGGAAATTAGGATTCAATTGGATATTTTGGAGGATTATGATCAGTGACACTATGGTTTCATTAAATGATTGTTTTTAAAGGCAGTTGAATCTGTGGAAAAAGGCAAGTTCGTATTGGGTGTGTAAGTGGTGTGACTAGCTTGAAGTTTGCATGAAGATCCAGCTAGGGGGCCTAGGAACTCTTTTCGTTGGTACGCGGGACAAAACCTAACCAAATTCTCAAATGGATCCCATCACTACAGTGGTTGGGCGGTTGGCTAACCCATGGGACTCGGTGGGGTTAGGCTAGTGGACTGATGGATCCCTAAATTGAGACTCAATTCTGTTATGGTACGATAGATGAAGTAAATTCCGTATAAGAATTGTTCTATGGAAAAGAATCAACAGTTGTGCCTCTCAATGAGGAAAAAAGCATTGGTCTCTATGATCCAAGTGCAAGTTTCTTCCTTGATCTGACCAAGTGACTTAGAGGTTCGGTTAGATCAGTTTGATCTCAGTGATGACCTTGACTATGTTAGAGTAAAAAATAATATCTTGGAGGTATCGCCCGTGCTTTCTGGGTGAGGGAAGTTTTTTCGGGTTCGGTTTTGGAAGAACTGAGGGATTATTCTCTTATGTGGATATCTGTGGGTGAGGCCCCGACTGAGGGACCCTGCCCCATGCAAGAAGTGCTACTCCCGCTTCTAGCACCCCCGAATTCGTTGCATAAAGGGCGCAAGGATCTTTCAGTTGGTATCAGAGGGGCGAATTGGCTAAAGTGGTTCAACCAAGAAGCCAAAAATATTTTTATGAAACCATAGTATCACTGATCATAATCCTCCAAAATATCGAGGTTGAAATCTAATTTCCAATCATTCCTGCATCGGTGTACCTATAGCATCATTAGCAACCAGAATGCAATGAATAAAAGAAAATACCAAAAAATGAGTAAATGCCCACATAAGATGAAGAGTTGACTGAGTACATGATTTATTAGTTAAAAATTATGAATATTACTAAAAAAATGAGATATTTTGGGTATAATGATACATTTTTGACACCTTAGTAAGGAGAAGGGGGCTCTTCAAGGAGGTTCCTATTTCACATGTGTGGAGGAGTTTTAAACTAAAAAATAATAAGATATTTTTATTTCTCCTCTTTTCTGAATCAAACCAAATCAAAAAGGGAGCCAAACTAGTCTAAATCTTGTCCAAATTCAGCCAAACTGAACCTCAAAAAATTCTAGGAACTAGTTGGACTTGGTTAGAGGCCTCCCTCACCTATAAATAGACCCTTAGCCCTTAGTAAAAAAAATTCTAGGAACTAGTTGGACTTGGTTAGAGGCCTCCCTCACCTATAAATAGACCCTTAGCCCTTAGTAAAAAAAATTCTAGGAACTAGTTGGACTTGGTTAGAGGCCTCCCTCACCTATAAATAGACCCTTAGCCCTTAGTAAAAAAAAATTCTAGGAACTAGTTGGACTTGGTTAGAGGCCTCCCTCACCTATAAATAGACCCTTAGCCCTTAGTAAAAAAAAGTGTGTGAACTATACCATGCCAGTATTATACTGAAATAATGATAATTTTTATTATCTCCTAAAAATCCTCCCCAATTTGGAGAGATTGGAGCTTCTCTCTCTCTTCAACCTTCTTGGGAGTCTTCATCAACATACTAAAGCAATTGATTTGTTGGGGGCCTCTCCTTAGATTAAAGAATCAAGCAAACTAAGAGGTAAAATGTGACTTTATGGTCCTTTTTCTTAATCTCTAAATGTTTCTCACTTCTCAACCCCTCTAATGCAATTGAAGCTCTCTAATGCATATCTTATAAAGTTTCCATTTATACTTAAATTAAAAATATTTTTTTAAGCATATCTCTCTCTCCCCCAAAGAATGGCCATTCCTATGACCTATTCTATATTCAAATGGTGCTTCTCATGAAGCAATTCTCAAATCTAAAAGTAAATTCTATGCTTGTCAAATTAGAAGCCAAAGAAGTGGCCTTTTAATGCTTTTATGCTATTTAGATTATGAAAAACTTGAATCAAGTCCATAGTTGGATATTGATCCAAATAATAGTAATTCTATCATATTGTATTAGTTAAACTTTATGCTTTCAAAATTATTAAAAATTATCAGTAATAGCAGTGGAGCTATGGCAAAAATTTTGAAAAATTAACACATAAATCATTTTCGTGCATAATATGAAAAGAGGACTTCCTACCATATTCTAGGATTGGTCATCCTAGGTAATTGAATAATTCTCATCATAACCATGGAAAACTTCTTGTGCTACATGTCAACAAGTCGTCCATATCAACATGGATGCTGCAGCCTGCAGAGCAGCAGAATCACATGCGGCTTGTCATGCTACACCATCCTAGCTGTTGAAACCGCAAAAAGCCATTCTTTCATGGCCTCCAACAGTTCGTCGATGCTTGTATGACTGGCCCTTTAAAACCTTTGTATATGCTGATGACTTCTTGTTCCACTCCAATCATCTGCTTGTGCCAGAGACATAGATTTCCCTGTGTGCAATGCCAACATAGGCGGCTATATAAAAGAGAGTTTGGGCTGTCTTGTGGTTAAGCTGTCCTCCTGAGATAAGCTAAGGCAGATCGAACTAATATGTAGCATCTTGCAGCGCAAGTTACTGTCAAGAAACCTTTCGAGGAGACTTAAGGCATTGGCTTGTAGAGGACATGCTCTAAGCCTCCTTTTTATCAACCACGATCAAAACATTAATCAAGCATTGGGCTGGAAGCTTTGGACCCTTTCAAAGCAAATCGGAGTAGGGATGTGCATCAGAATAGAGGAGAGGATGAGCTCTCCTCTAATGGGTGCTCTCTCTCTCTCTTCTTACCTGCTACAGTCGACCACGTTGTATTAAAGCACCTCGCTCGATCCTCTGTCCGCCTCGCTCTGAGGAGAGGATGAGCTCTCCTCTAATGGGTGCTCTCTCTCTCTCTCTTCTTACCTGCTGCTGCAGTCGACCACGTTGTATTAAAGCACCTCGCTCGATCCTCTGTCCGCCTTGCTCGATCCTCTATCCGCGCACACCTCGCAGAAACAAATCTCTCTCCCGTGGCGGCTGGGTCGGGGATATAAATTTTTTAGCCGTCGCTTAAGCGACATAAATCAGTATGCAAACATCGCTAAAACAGTCGTTTTACACATTCACTTAAACGACGCCTCCGAAAACATCGTATAAGCGACGAAATTTTTTTAAAAAAAAATTAGACATCGCTTAAGCGACGCATTCATTATCATATAAGTGATGCTAGATAATTTAAACCCCCTCGCTAGACCCCCCACCAATGGCTTGTAGTGTGGAGGATCAACTTACATTCATCCTTCCATCTAGTCTTTCATATCAGTCCATAGTATAGGATTTCCTCCTAGCTAAGTTCTAATTGGCATCTTGATTTCTGCAAAGAGAAATACAGATAGCCCGGCCACATCCCTGTGTGCTTGGTTTAGTCCAACCTCATTACTGTATGAGTCTAACATAGGATTTGTTGTCCTAAAGTGGTTATTCCCCTCCTTCATCAAACATCCATGAGAATAGGTCATTTCTTCCTTCTTCTGTCGACTTAGTTTCACCCTCATTGTGTTCCTAAAATAGTTTCTAACACATTCAGTCTGTTTTGCTTACCGCATGAGGTTTTACCTAGGATAGACTATTTCAACCGCTTGACTAGCTTATAGCCATTCATCAATCACATTCTGACTTTCTTAGACTAAGACTTGTGCAACTTCTAGTTTTTCATTCTCCTTTTGAGCATTTGGGTATTTACCCACTCCCCTCGGTGTCTATTCAGCTAGTTCAGTTTCCTTCGGTGTTACTTCCTCACCTTTTCTTATCACAACACCTTCTCCTAGCTCAACTTCATGGATGTGGTTTCAACCATTCCCTCATCCGAACCATCCTGAATTACTACTATAGAGTCTCCTCATCCCACCTTCTTTTCTCATCTTCTTCTTCTTCTCATTGTTTGTATAGAAGGCTTAGCTAATGGTTCACCCTTGACTTTCGGGGTTTTTAATGCTTGTGCACAAGTTGACATTGAGTGTTGTTGTCACCACCTTAGATCGCACCCCAATCATTTAGAGCCTCATGTTTGGATTGGTGGTTGTTGAAGACTCTCTAGTGTCCTTGCAAGGACAGTCCTTAATCACATGGTCAATTTCGTATTTTACACAACTCAACCCAAGATGTGTGTTGACTTGAGTAGTTTGCGGGTTTGTTGCATTGATCTTATGAGGACAGTTAGCCACTCATTGTTGCATTGATCTTATAAGGACACTCAGCCACTCGTTGAGGTCCTTGGCAGTAGTGGTAGCATTGCAGGAGGGATCTCCTTGATATGGTATTAATCCCTAGGTCCTTCCATTGTGTTGTGCTTGAAATACTAGTACTAGTGTATTCCCTTTCATTACATAATACTCTGGGTTACCTCCCAATTGTCACCCATCTCTTCCATAGTTGGTTGAGGCTCCCGTACATTTCCTCTAGCAGCTCCTCCTTGATTAACTGGCATTATACGAGGTGTTGGTGGTTGTGGTGGTAAAACAAGAAGTGATATAGGTACTTTGGGTACTCTATACATTCCCCTCGTCTATTTGTACACATTTGACATATTTACCCCTGGCACAAGCCCTTGTCCAGGTGGTGCAAGTAAAGCTAATTGTTGTTGTGTATATGGTAACTGAGGTACTTGAGATACTTGCATTTGTTGTGTCATTCGTGGGTAGTACACATACTTATATCATGGTTCCCATGTCGTATACAATGTTCACGATACATTAATGGGTGAGGCCTCAACTTAGGACACTTAGTGCTTGTATGATTTTGTTGGTATATTAAGCACAAAACTAACTCTCATCAAGGGTATAAATGCTAGTTTGTGGGTGTATTATGGGTGTATCCTTGACCTCTTTTAGCTTTATCTTATCTATAAGTGCAATGCTTACCTCATCTAGCGTCATATCCTTTATATATCTCTTTGAGGTTGTCATGCTTGTTGAGCCCAATGCATACGATAAAGCTACCATAGTAATAGATTTGGTATTATCAAGTTATGGTAACTCAAGCATGTTATCCTCAAGTTGACGACTAGCTCCCAAACCACGACATTTATACCTACTATGCTTCAATTGCCTTTTGACATGACAAGGAGACAATTTCCTGTCAGGTTAGCTTTTGGTATGTCAATAAGTCCCAAGGACAAACATTGAGTGTATTGGGACTTTATATGGCCACATAAGTATTCACACATGGGCAACCGTACGTTGCTATGTCACGTGTTACATCATCCAATGCAGTGAAAGTGTATGTAAAGCATACTGTGGAATATGAAAGCAGCATATAGAAGGTTCAAACGAAGTCTTCACAACCGGTGTTGTCTACAAGGAGGTTTTGCAAATTGCATGCAGAAGAATGCAAATGTAAATGGTAGCTTACAAATGTTAGAGACTACATTTATACATATCTCTGTACAATGAAGTAAGCATTTGAATGGAGAATGTTTGCAAAGATGTGACATGTGCAATCTTTGTTTACTTCTGGAATGCTTTTATATACAATGCCATTATTTTATTCCTTGCTTGGCTCAAGCTACTGAACACACACACACACACACACATACACACACACATACATATATATATACATACATACATACATAGAGAGAGAGTGTGTGTGTGTGTTATATTTGATATCAGGGGTATCTTGCTTAGGATGGATGTGGCAAGGAGATCATTTTTGTTTGTTTATGGTGATGGACAAGATATTGAGGGTAATTTTTTTAGACGGTTGCTATAATATAGTTATTATTGTTTTCCAAAACCTATTTAATATTCATGGCTGAGTTGTAGACCCTCCATTTTGGAAAGAACAAGCAACAGCATCTCTAATTATCAAACTATTAGAGAGCACCGGTGTTTTACAGTATATATAGAAACTTTCTTTTTATGTAGCTTTTACATTTTATTTGATAAATTTATATTCTTATTGATACATTATTTTTTAAACAGGGAATATATTTATTTTTTAGAACCCAGATTATTGTTAGGTTTGTATGGTCGACACTTACAACGAGAACTTTGGGCTCCTTGGAATTTACAATCTAAGATTGTGGAAGATTACAGATCAACTTCATGTACGTGTAATGTTTGTGGACTATGAAAAGCGTGATAAGTTAGATTTTCGGTGCATAGGCACTAGACAATATAGAATTTTTCGATTTGCTATTTACAAGCTTGTTCAAACGCCGTTTGCCTCAAATATTGATCCACCAAATGAGTTTTGTAAGGTTTTATCCTTATCCTTCTTTTTTTCCCTCGAGAATTATATCTTCAATAGCTCATGTTTTTATCTTGAATATATTTTGTTGATAGATGGAGGTAAGGAGTATAGGCTTCCAAGGAGAGATAATCTAGTTGTCCAAAGATTGTTTTAAAGCCGTGTTCAGGTGTGTTAAGATTGTCAACATTTTATTGGGTTGGAATGCTAGATGCATATTTATATGCCAAGTTTGGTGCTTTAGAAGCTTCTATATGGATTTATAGGGCAAGCATGATGTGTTTTTATATAAGGTTGGCAAGTTGAGGACCATGAAGTCCATCGTGGACTTCAAATATAAGGCTTATCTCTACTCACCCTCCTAGGACAGGCATTTTTTTAAAAATATATGGAATTGGCTGGAATTAGAAAGTGCAACACAACATACACACCCATGCGTGCCACGACTTGCGCAATGGGAGCTTGAACCTGTGCCCTTAGGATTCTTGGGCAACAATCTCTCTCCATTGTACTAATTGGAGGTCAACAAGGACGAGCCGTCTATTTTATGCACACAAGATTACTCTTGCCCGTCAGGGACGGGTCATGCCACTAGTTTGTTTAATTTCAGTTTATGTAGGTGAACAATGTGAATTTTGAAGATATGAGAAATACATATTTTATTCTTTTGTTTAATTTCAGTTTATGTTTATGTACAGTGTGAATTTTGAAGATTGGGAAAAAAACTTCTGAAATGCATGGCTTTATTTAGAAGGGAATAGGGAAAAAAGTGTCTTTTTTTATATAGCCCTTCTATTTATTTATTTTTAAGGGGGGAAGCAACTTACAAAAAATCGACCCTGGTGCGGATGGCGTGGGTGGAGACTTGAAAACGAGTAACTTGTAACGCCCACACCAAATGCGCTTCGCTGTCAGTATTTATTGCCGCCATTACTCCTTTTTTTTCTCACTGATCCCTCAATAATGACTGATCGATCAACTACAAGAAACGCTTCAAGTTCGACAAATGATATCTAATGAACAATCTTTTGTCATTAATGCCCCTACTACTTCAGCCAACAAGCTGCCGACCACTTTTTCTATGGACTTTAAGAAAAATCAAATATCAGGTACGATTTACTATTATTATAAAAGAAACAACGTAAAGTCTCCTGAGTCCTAGCTGTTAGTATCAACGACAGCTTTGCCGAGAGAAACAACTAGCAGGTTTTGTGGGCGATGGCAGGCTGCATCTGATTAGCCCTCTGCATTTTCTCCTTTCCTCTGCGCCGCCTGCTGCCCAGAGACTCGCGTTTAGCATTTTATTCTCCTCCTCGACAGTATCCCCCCCTCAGGTGCAAGGGCACCGAGTGGAGGGGAACCCCCACTCTGCTCAGAGCACAGGGGTTTGGCTCTGGGACTGCACAGATTTCACCGCCTGTTAAGAGTACTCAAGCAGCATTTCAACAGTTCCTACAGTGGCCCCCTGCCATGGATGGCAATAGAGAAGCTATGCTGAAATATAAGCAGGTGTGCTAGAAGATTTCCTGGACACCAAAAAACAACTGGAAGATTCCAGAGCCCGAGTGGAAGAACTAAATCTGATGCTGCTGGCAGAAACAAGTCAAAGAAGAGGTTCAAACCAACAATCTCCAGCAAAGGTAATGGCCACATCAGGTAATCCCTCTTCCATTAAACCTCTGGTTTGTCTTCCACTAGAGTTGGTTCAATCTTTGGAAATTGATTACACAGCCCGATGTTTTGTTGGTTTACTATTCGGACCAAGACCACCAGTAGATTTCCTTAGGCATTGGTTCAAAGACAACTGGATCTCCATTGATATTGAGGTAGAGATCATCCAAGCCCTCCCAAATGGGTATTACCTCTTTCTGTTTAAAGACTCAAATATGGTTCTTAAGGTCCTACGATCAGGGCAATGGATGTACAGGAACATCCCTTTCTGTTTCTTCAGTTGGTCCAAAAACTTTAACCCTCAGGGTCCAAAACCCTCAGTCTATCCTGTGTGGGTTGAGCTTCCCAACCTGCCTTTTTACTTGTACCCTTGGCTCAAAAAAATTGTATCCCCCATAGGGAAAGTTCTAGGCATGAGACCCAAGAATACAACCCGGCTTGGCATCCTCAGGTCCTTGTGGAAGTGGATCTAGATAGGCCCCTTATTGAGACGAGATTGAAATCAATTGCGGGGACTATAACATCTAGCAAAGGCAACCTTCTCCTTCATTGGTATTTATGTTGGAGGTGCTCAGGCAATCAGAATCAGAACCTGGGGTACCCTGAGAAGTGTCCCTGATCCTATCATTCTAATGGGGGACTTCAATATGATGGAATCCAAAAATGATAGGTTAAGAGGTATGGGTCAAGTCATAAAAGGGCCTGGCAATGCACTGCTGATCACTTTGAGCTATGTGACGTAGGGAATATTGGAGACTACACGTGGTAGAATTATGCCCATGGGGAATTGACCAAGAAAGATAGATTGGACAGAGGATATGATAGCAAAACCTTGGGTGACTCCTACATTAGATGTGAATGTAGAACTGACATTTCTACTTACCTCTCAGATCACTACCCCATTATATTAGTGTTGGACAACCAAGACAAAAAGGTCACTAATCAGTGGTTCCACATGGATCCAGCCCTATTTAAAATGCCTATTGTTTAGGAGGAAGTCAAAAGAATTTGGACTGAATTCTTTCGTTGTGGTCTTACCCTGACAAGGGCATGGAGTCTGGCCATCAAATCTACCCAAGCCCTTTTGATTTGCATTAGGAAATAGGTAACCAGAATCATGAAAAATAGAAAAGACCTGCTCTATCTGAAACTAAAAGAATCGAAAGTGATAGCCAATAAGGAAGACTTTGCTATTCAAGAAGTTGTTCTTAGTACTAGGACTGAAATTAGGCGAGAAGAGGAGTTATCCCAGAAGCAGGTTCTCCTATTCTTTAGAGATTGGTGGGCTAGGAAAGTTGACCTTCCCACTCTTGAGATCTTTTCGGGTAACTCCTCTGAGGAAGGGAATAGAACAAGAGACCTCAATCACTTTAATAACATATTTAGTAAAGGGGGAGGGGTGACCAATGACCAACTCAAATGCATTGCACTCATAGGGCAGGCCAGGAAGCCAACCATCCCTGACATACTTGCTAAAGAGCTAGAAAACAATATCTCCAAAGAGGGGATTGGCACGGCCATAGACTGCTTAAAGGTGAGGAAAAGCCCAGGTGTAGATGCATGCCTGCTGAATTCTACAAGACATTCAAGGATCTCTTGTTGTCTCCCTTACTGGTGGTGTGGCAGCAGGCTATCTCTTTTGGGGTGTTGCCCCGCCCAATCAATGAAGGGTGGATAAAATTGATCCATAAGAAAGGGGAGAAGAATGACTTGAGCAATTGAAGACGTATTACCATGTTAAACTATGCTTACAAAATATTTGCCAAGGCCTTAGCTCTGAGGCTGTCTAGTCAACTAAAGAATTAGATCAAACAGGAGCATAAAGGTTTCATCAAAGGAAGGTATATTTTGGATGCCATTATCACATTGTGGGAGGGTATGGAGTATGCAGAATAATCTAAACAGGACTACATCTTTTTCAAAATTGACTTTGATAAAGCCTATGATAGGCTCAGTTGGCATTATGTACTACAATCCCTTAAACATATGGGTGCAGGAGGTCAGCATTTCATCTAGATGGTGAGAACTCTTTTTGGGAATGCCACGGCTAGGGTGAAGGTCAATGGTGTGCTCTCTAGTGCTTTCTCCCTTACCAAATCTATCAGACAAGGCTGCCCTCTAGCACCCCTCCTCTATGCTATTGCTGTAGATGGTCTGAACTGGCTGGTTAAAGATAGGATGGACAAAGGGAAAATGAATGGCATCTCTCTTCCCAACAATAAGCTGCTATGCACCCAAATGTTTGCTGATGATACTAATGCCATGGTTGCCAATAATGAGCTAAGCATTAAGTGCTTTTGGGATTGCTTGGACATTTATTGGCTGGCTGTAAAGTCCTAGAGAGCGATTTTCAGATTATTGGGCATTCCCATGGGATTCAAGGTCACCCTTAAGCAGAGATGGCTTTGGGTGTTAAATAAGGTGGAAGGGAAACTTGCCAGATGGTAGAAAATGCATCTGAACCTAGGGGGTAGAGAGATGGTAATCAACCATTTCATTATCCCATCTATCATCTACTTTCTCAGCTGCTGCTAGAGACCTCCATACTCCGATCTAATGCAATTCATAAGGTTATGCAGGAACTATCTATGGGGAGGGGACCCCTAGATAAGGAAAATCCCTAAAGTCAGGTGGGAATGGTGCTGCTTGGAAATAGGTAAAGGGGGCCTTGGAATCAAAGATGTGTCCAACTTGGCTAATAGAATGGCCGCCAAATGGGTGTTGAGAAGCTTTCTTTACCCCTCTGAAGACTAGGCGTGGTTGATCACTAGAAATCTTGATCAATTATAGCTCAAAATATTCCCCAACAAGTGGAAGAAGCTCCTCCCGCTCACAATTATGGCAAGTAAACACTTGGTGAAACTGGTTGGTAGCCAACTGGTCTATTCGCTTTGGTCGGCTTGGAATGCTATCAAGACTGACCTTATCCTTTCTGAGAAGCCTAGTTACACATGGGGTTTACATGGGAGAGACTCTATCTGGTGGCCAAGCATTCCCCTCCCCCCAATTGATAATGCCCAAGTTGAAGCGGCTTTGAGGATGCATAGGAAAGGAATCTGTTGTTGGTGGGATATCTGGGATAGAGACATCAATTCTTGGATGTCTAGAGCTGATTTGATCAGAGACTATCATATGCAGAATTAGACCTTGTTGGGGCAAGAATAAGTCTATGGCACCAATCGGACACCTAGCTGCTATATCGATTAACAATATGCCTGCTCACAAAGCTTTCCAATGGAAGAGTCAAAAAGGACTTCTCCATATTCCCCCCAAATAGAGGACTGATCCTATCCATTGCACTTTAAACAAGAGATGGAGAATCCTTTTGGACAGATCACAATGGTATTTTATGTTTGGTAAGTTATGGAATAAATATGTGGAACCAAAAAAAGCGTGCCTAGCTTGGTTATGTTCATACCTATTTGGACTCAGCTTAAAGCCCTCATAGTTAACATTGGGGATGGGAAGTGCCACACAGATGCAAGGAGGTTGAGGATGACCTGCACATATTCATGCACTGCCCTATTGCAAATGCCCTATTGCAAAGGAATGCTTCGAGTCATTAGCCAAATGCATTCAGTCATGGAATGGCTACACCCTTGGCTGGAAAAACTTATTACTTAGAGAAGGCATCGGTTGCACCTTGGAACTATGGGCTATCTTGAGAACTGAACTGTTATCGTGCTTGTGGTTACATAGACTTGATTCCATTTTTAATAGTATGCCTTCTAACAGTTTCAGGTTGAAAGAGAACTTGATACATGTAGGTGAAAGATTCATACAAAGACAGATAAAAGACCTGGACACCAAGATTCATTGTCTGCATAAGAATGTCTGCATAAGAAAGCTAAAGGAAAGCAAGTGGACCAGGTGATACAGCAAATTCAGGATCTGTTGAAGATGATAGAGTCCGTCATCTCCAAGGATGTGTTTCTCATCAAAGCACTCTATGTTTTTTGAAAGACACACTCAGAAAAAGCGGAAAAAGCTGGATACACAGCTAGAGAAACTTCTCAATAAAGTCAAAGGCAAGCTTGTGGAGCAGCTGTGGCTTGCATTTTAGGAAGTGTGGTGGATGATAAGAAGAGAATGTCATGTTCAAGGACATTGTACTCATTAGAGCTCTTTATATGTTGTAACCTGTCTCTTTCTAATCTCTTAATATAAGTAGCCTTTATTTGAAAAAAAATAAAGTCTCCTAGCTGTTAATTATACCGAAAAATGCAAAAGAAAATCAAGAAAGTAGTCACTGTTAATTAGCTATCTTGAGTATCTTTTAACAGTTTTGTTCTATAAATTAGTTAGTAATTGTACTCAAAAAGGAAAATAAAGTCAAGAAATAAGTTTTTATGAAATAATAGTTACAATTCACCCATTGAAAAAAAAAACAAGGGACAAGTCACTTTCTTACGTGCAATTAGACTTGTTGCCGAATATTATTGAAAAAGAAAGGCGAGAATATGGCACCCAAATATTTTAGCATTTCTATTAAATATATTTTATGAGATTTTCAAGAATAAGAGTGTTTTTCTAAAGTTATGTAACCAATGTCCCTATGCTTTCTATTTTCATGCATTCATCCATATCCTTTCTATTTAAGGTCTCACAATTCTCTATAACAGGCCTTAAAGGGCATTCAACGAGTAGAGGGAGGGACAGAGAGTAGGAGAAGAGGGAGGGGGTCGGGGAACCCGTGTAACTAAGGTTGTATTAATTAAATACCATGTCAGTGGCATTTAATTAATACACTTACAAATAAAGTTGTGAATATGGGGCCCAAATGTTTTTTTTATTAATTAGTTGGGGGAAGCAATCGGAAGGCAGCGTTCAAAGGTGTAATTTTTTTTTTCATGAGAAAGCCTTCGTCACTCGTGAACATATCTGCCACATTGTTGTGTATAGTAGAGACATAAGCTAGTCTAATCTTTCTTGCAACATAATGATAATGCACCTCAATGTGCTTTGTACGATCATGAAACATTGGGTTCCTCATACGGCCAATGCACTTTGGCTATCAGTGAAGATGGAGGTGGGGGACTACTATCCAACACCAAGATCTGCCAAAAGGCATTTAAGCCATTAGGTGTGGTTGTGAACCAGGAGCGGAAGCATGAGTATTTTGCACCCACTGAGCGAATATGGGTTGTACATATACACTCCACATTCATTATACAAAAGATGTTGTGTACTCAACTTTACAGCTCGAAGTGGTCAATGATGAATACTTTTTGATGAGCCATGACATACATGAACCACCAAGATAAAAGCAAAAGCCAGTAGTTGACACTCGTGTGTCATAATATCTAGCCCAATCAAAATAATTGAAAGTGTACATCTCAATATCACCCCTCCTTAGCATAGAATAGCCCAAGGGACTAAGTGCTCTCTAAGTATCAAAATGTTGGCATTGGCAACTTGCCAATGCTTACTTCTTCTTAGCATAGAATAGCCCAAGGGACTGAGTGCTCTTTAAGTATTAGAATACCCGTATTGGTAGCCTGCCAATGGTTACTTCTGCTTACTTCTAGGACTATGCATAAACCTGCTCAACTGGGAGACCCCAAACTAAATATGGCCTCGTATTCCATAGCTAGGTGAGGCACCTAATAGACTGTCGATAAAGTAATGCATCAAATGGTTTGCCTACATCCTATATACTATATGACTAGCACATATCTCTACTGGTGTGGAGTCTCAAGAGCAAACTATGTAAGTAATCTCTATATGTACTTTGACAACATCACAATACCATGATCATCACATTGCGTAAATTGTATGCCCAAATAATAATGCAATAATACGCCCAAATCTGCCATATCAAATGACACATGTAATTCCGCCTTGAAGGCTGAAATCTTCTTTGCACTAGGGCCAATGAGCAGCATGCCCTCAATGTATAAAACAATGACCATCATCATAAAATCTTCTCCGCATTAGGGCTTGTGAGCAGCACATCATCAATGTATAAAACAATTACCAAAAAATAATATTTACTCCTCTTTAGATAGAGGGTACTCTTAGATTGTTACAAAAACTATTTGTAACTAAGTATGCATTTATCTTCTCATACGATGCTCTGGAAGACTGACTAAGGCCATATAAAGCTTTTCTTAAATTGCATACTTCAAATTCATGTCCCTTCTCAACAAAACCACAAGACTGAAATACATAAGCCTCCTCATGCAAATTACCATTCACGAAGGCAATCTTGATATCCAAGTGTACATTCCAATCATAATGTATTGCCAATGTAATAATACACCTTATTATAGTCATATGAGAAGTGGGTGACAAGGTATCATTATAATCTATGCCCTTCTCCTGAGCATAGCCCTTTGCAACAAGCCTTTCCTTGTATAGAGATTATTGATCGTTACCATCAGCTTTACACTTAAGCTTATAACCCACTTCGTATCATTTACCTTTTTACCATAAGGAAAATTTGCCACATACCAGGCATCATTTTTGAGGATTGAGTTATATTCATCCTGCATGGCCTGCATCCAATGATCATTTTCATGTGGTTCCTCAAACAAAACATGTTCCTCTTCATTGCATATATTGGCAATGAGAGCATGATCCACAAAAGAATAAGATACATGATGAAAACCTGCACACATTTTGTTAGGTAAATGAGTAGCTAATTTTCTATCCTACAATGTTTGCACCAACCATTTTCGCACATACTCTTGGACACCTCCTTTTCTCATCCACAATTGCCTCATAGTAGGCTGATCTGTGAGCTGAAATTCAAGTTATTTTTAGCTGGTACATGCTGAAAATCAGCCGGTATATGCGTTGATTTGCAGCACCTTGTTGATCATTTATTTGCTCCATATATAGCTATTACCCGACATTGTCCAAAGGTAGGAGTGTATCAAAGATGTCCTGTGAGCATACATTTTTCTATTTTTTATATAAAAGCATGGGCTGAAGTGATCTTCTCAACAAAGACAATATCTCTACTCACCAAAATATGCCTTTGTGCCGGATGGTAGAGGCTATACCCTTTGCTTCTGAGCTATAATCCACAAAAATTATTGCCTTATCATCCACCTTATTGCATTGTTACTCAGGCACAAAAGCATAAGAAAGATAACCAAAAATATGCAAATGAGCTAGAGAGTACTTCCTTGAAAAGATTAAGGGAGGAGAGAGGGCTTGAGCTCTTGCAAGCACACACATACTCTCTCAAAACAATGGATAACACACACACACACACACACACAGATGGAAGGCTAAAATCTTCTTCTCCTTGTTGCTCCCAAAAGAGGTCTACCAAAAATTAATTGAAAACTAACAGAAGTACTAGAGTACTATGTACAAGCAGTCCATAACATGCTAATTAGGTGAGCTGGTAAGATAACTATGCCATAACTTGGTTGGACTAGGTATGTGTAGCCCAGTTATAGAATCACTGGTGAAGATCTGTCATGTCAGCAGCTATGCGAAACAAGCTAGTGGTGTAAATGTGAAACTGTCACCCAAGCATTTCATGAGTGTCAGCTCGCATTGAGCTTGACATCTCAACATTTTTGTCATTCCAAGCTTCATAAGGAGTGAATGTCTGCAAGGCCTTGGTGGGCCATCTGTTAGCACATAAGTGGCACACATAAGTGGCACATATAACTACCTCCAACCAAATTTCATGAGGCAAATCCTAGTCTTTAACCATGCAACGTATCACCTTTGTGTGAGAGATCTATTCTTCCTCATAGCCACACCGTTTTACATAGGTGTGTAAGGCATCGTGCATTGATGTTTTATGCCTTTTCTTTCATCCATATATGCATGAAAGCATGTAAAAACCTCGGACTTTGCTTTCAACAACTGATATACCCGAGTAGTCATCAATAAAAGTCAGAAAGTAGAGATATCCCCCAATCGATGGTGTCCTCATAGGACCACATACATCACTATGTATAAGCTGTAACTTATGATTCCCACGTTGCATCTTGCCCAAAATGCATTCCTCACATACATGTTTGACAAGGACCTCAAGCTTTAACAACTTTGACACCATATTTTACCTTTTAATGTGAATAAACTGTAAAAATTCAAGTGACCAATGCAGACATACCATAGCTCTATGTCACTCATAGCATGTGTGGCAATCATTGAATAAGCATTATATGCCAATCTCTCATACATGTCCAACCTATAGAGCCCATGTCTTAGAGTATTGGGGATACGATAGTAATGTCTCCATCAATCCGGTCATAAACTTTACACCTATTATCGACAAAAGGCCTGCCTTAACAATGGTAGAGATTGCAACAAGTTCTTTTTAATGCTTAGATCAAGCAAGACTTGTGAGACAGTGATTGTCCCACACTAAGCACAACCTTATAAACTCCTTTTTCTAGCTTTGAGGATTGTTTACACATGTGATTGTGCCTCCTCGAGGAGCATACTTAGTAAAGGAAAACAAATCGTGCTGAGAAATAATGTGCTTGCTACTAGCACCACTATTAAAATACCAGACATGTTGATTTGTCATTGACATGCATACATTATAGATAGAAGAGTCATAATTGCATTGCACAACAATGAATGCCCAATCATCCTATGCATAGTTCGTTAACTCCTTCTTTTCAGCACTGTATTAGAGACCTAACTCTTTCTTCTTCTCCTTCTCTAACCTTTTTATGTATTCATTGATATAATGGCATAGCTTATGAGACAACAATTACATTTTCCTTTCTTCTTAGGCTCTATCACCCGTCTTCCGACATCCTTGCCAGAAGTTTGGGATGATTTGACCTTTGGATTTAGCTAATGGTCGCCTTGATATAAAAGGCTTTATCTATTTGACTTCTTGTAGCACATGCCTGATCTCTCGCACACATACTAGTTCGATTTTACCAAGATTGCAAGATCTCTACAACCAACTCATCAAAAGTAAGGGCATTGGGGTTACCCTTCATCTCATGAGCCAAAGTGTGGATGCAAAACCCTTGTATAAATCCAGTAAAGCTGTGAGAAACAAGAGAAACTAATGAACTATTTGGATTGGCCTCATTAATAATGCAAGTTGCTTTCTCTTTGATCCTTGTGAGAAACTTACCCATTAAATCTCTCTCATTTGTACTCTAATTGCTTGTGCACAAGTAGGCCACTTATCCCTTATGCACATGGTAAAGCAGCATAGTAAGCACATCCCAAGCCTCCTTACCAATTTTACATAAGTGAATGTAAGGAATAATGCTCCTTTTCATGAAAAGGGTCACCAATTAATGTGCTTGTGCATCCCTACCATCCCACCTGCTGGTGTATTCCGTTATGGGAGGTGCAGGGGTGGATGCCATAGTTATATATGAACTAGTATTAATCTACATTTTAGCAAGATAGGGTGTGCCTCAATGCTAGCAACAACAACATTCCAAAGCCCTTTGACAACCAATACAGGCAATTATTCCCGTTAAGCTTATCCTCAATGAAAAGCATTCCAAATACATCATTGCCTGTTGGTTGGTGGGAGAGGTCTGTTGCTAGCTGGTTGTTGTGCGAAAGCTATAAATGCAACCTAGTTTGTGTGCTGACTATAACTGCTCTTTTTAACTTTTTACCAGGGGTAAATTTTTGCCAAAAGAGAGATCAGAGAATCAGTAAAACATAACTTCTTCTTCTTGGTTTTTCATTTTTTTTAATAAAACAAAACTTCTCCATCATGTATTTTTTCAAGACACGATGAATATGGAAATTTTACCATGAGAGCCAATATAATAAAAAAACATATTTTTCCTCTTCTTGGCACACATAATTCATGAGATGAAAGGGTGAATAGCACATCATCTTTAGAAAATTAGAGAAATTTCTGTCATGTAATTTTTCCAAAGACGATGGATGAGATTTTTTTAACGAGTGAAAATTTAAACGAGAGAAATGATTTTTTAATGGTGGAGTTAATTTAAAATGAAGCCCTTCGATATCTTGCTTGATTTGAAACCTTCGAAAGGATTCTAAGGACAAATCTTGCGCTTGATGGGATTTGACTAAAACCTTGATTTAAACCAGAGATGGCAATGGGTCATGGATAGAGTACAAAAGAAATTTGATAATGTGAGCACCAAGCACTAGCAGGCAATTATGTGGTCTTCCTACTAACCATTTTCTTTAGACTCTCATATTGGAGACCCTCCACAGCTAGCCTAAAGGCACTTGAAGCTATATGCAAGAACTTTCTCTAGTCGGGAGATGCCAAGACTTACAAAATCCCCAAAGTTGCTTGGGACTTGTGTACATTATCCAAGGACAAGGGAGGGCTAGGGCTACCAAATGTTCTGGACATTGCAGACATAATGTCTACAAAATGGTTTATGCACCCTTAGGAGGACTCTACAATCCTCTTAAATAGAGACATATGGAAAAATATACGCTTCCTCCCAATACCCTTGAGGACTAGGCAATCCTCTTAAATAGTGACACATGGAAAAATATACGCTTCCTCCCAATACCCTTCCTCCCCTTGTTTTTAGCAACCTCTTGTAGGTCAACCCTATAGAAAGCACCCTGGTCAAGTCGTTCTGGAAAGCATGGAAACTACAAGGTAATTGGAGGCTAAATGCATAGAGAGTAGATTTAAAACAAGGGTGCTTCACATGGACTCAATCTAGTTTTCATTGGCATTGACATACTAGATTTAAAGCAAGGATGATTGACATGGACTCAATCTAGCTTTCATTGGCCTTGATAGATTCAATCCCACTTGCATAATTTAAAGAGCACAAAATCTCTTGAAAAAAGGTGTATTAAACACTTGGGGGGACATCATCTGGTGTAGAACACTGACCAAAGATGGATGCAAGAACCAAAATTACTGAATAAATATAGGCTAGACAATCAAGATGTGCATGCTATTATGAGGAGGATAGCCATGTGGGATAACCATAATGCAGGGGATTACCAAATCAGAGGTACATTCCAACTGTGGCAGCAATTGGAAAGATAGGGATGTGACTCTACCCATACCCCCACTCCCCTATGAAGGAACTCCTCTTCATTGTAAACTCACTGATAAATGGCACATCCTCTTGGAGAGGAACCTAGTCAAGAAGCAGTGGGACTTTAGGTTTCTAAAGTTCTGGTCACCCCTCATCCCCCCCACCCCAAAAAAAGTCCTAATGTGGCTCATTATGCATAAGGCCTTGTGGACAAAAAACATAGCAAAAAGATAGGGGATTATTGGGGCTGGAACATGCAACATATGCTAGAAAGAAGAGGAAATGATTGCCCACTTATTCATTTTATACCCTTAAACTCAGAAGCATTAACTTTTTTACATCAATGTATTAAGAAATTCTATTAGGATTCCGTGTTGGGTGCTCGTCTCTCTGAGGAACACCATCATGTATACTAAATATTTGTGGACAATCTGGTTAAATAGAAATGAAAAGGTCTTTAATGATGTAAAATGCTTTATTATACCTAGTTTGAGAGATGGTTTGTATGTGCAGATAAAATTGGGTTGAATATTTGTGGCCAATCTAGTTAAATAGAAATGAAAAGGTCTTTAGCAATGTACAATGCTTTATTATACCTATTGCAAACCTAACTAACAATGATGAACATTGATGAGAAGCTCTAAATCATTAAAGCTCATGAAGAGTATGTTTATATAGCCACCGAATTTGGACAACTTGAGCAAATATTTGGAAAAAAATCCAGCATGTTCATATTTTGCATGGCAGTCAGGGCCTAGAATATTCAAGATAATTTGAGAGCTTCCCCCTCCCACTGCTACACGTCAAAACCAAAAAAACATTTGGCCTATACCTATACCTTTGACCCACTACCCATATTCACTCTATACCCCATATTCATTAATTAGTGCCCGCAAGCGCGCACTAATTAATGAATATCCTAAGGGTGAAATCTAAAGGTCCTTCGATTACCTCCCTGTGCCACTCATCGTAGCCCCCCCCCTATCGCTTCGCTTATGCATCCCTCATCGCCACCTCCCCCTCCGCCTCTCCTTGGCCTACCTCCCCTCTAGCTTTGCTTCCCTCACCACGCCTGTCTCACCATGCTTGTCTCACCACCTCTGGCTTCGCTTGTCTCATTGCTACCTCCCTGCCTCCCGCATCTCTACCTCCCTGCCTCCCTCATCGCTACCTCCCCTTCCGTCTCTCCTTCGCATCGTGCTCTCTCTCACAGGTCACAACCTATTGTTTAGCAATGTTTTCCCAGAAGCCTCCAGTTCCAACGTGCACATCATCTTCATTTATAAGAAAATTGACTTCTACGTAAGGTCTATTAACTTTTCCTAAACTAAGGCTCAAACTAAGGTTCTCCCTCCCAAACTAATGAATTAATGAACAAAATTTGGGACCCTTATTAATATATTAATAAAAAAAACGTTTGGCCCCAATATTTGGGAACTTCCCCTTAGACTTGCATCCAAAAGGATTTTTAGATGGTAGAGATTAATGGTAAAATAGTTATAATTTTTTTTCAACGAAATAACTTTTTATATTAAGAACTTAGAAAAGAGTTACATAAAATAGAGACCTTTCACCAAAACAGTTGTAATTTTGATAAAAATGTAAGCCTCGATAATTTAATGCTTGATTTGTCGGTTATCCTTTTGTTTCCTCCAAATATATATTTTCCCCAAACACTGCCAAGAAAGCCTTAATGCAGCTAGATCCGTGCAGTTGTGAACACAGGTGAGGTGATAGGACTTGTTAGAAGTTGAATTGAATGTACTGTGTTTTGTATCATACGGCGGCGCACACCCAGACACAAGGTCCTGACTCCTCTCTCTCTCTCTCTCTCTCTCTCTCTCGCATACACACACAAGCCCCCACACACCCAGACACAAGGTCCTGACTCCTCTCTCTCTCTCTCTCGCATACACACACACACCCCCCCGCCCCCCCACACACACAGACGCAGTGTCACACTCTCTCAATCTCCAGTCGTGTTTTGTATTATACGGCGGCGCACACTCAGACACAAGGTCCTCTCTCTCTCTATCTCTCTCTCTCTCTCTCACACCCGCCCACACACACACACACACGCAGTGTCACACTCTCTCAATCTCCAGCCTGAAGGACAAGGTTATATATACGCACAAACCATACCTCTTGTACGTGTTACCATCATCCACTAGACATTGCGTAGCTGCCTCCCCTAGCATGGCCTCTTTGTCTTCGCCCTTCCACACCGTCTGTATGCTCGATGAGCGCTTCGACCATCATGACCAGTCTGCACTTTCTCTTGATGCTAACCTTACCCACCTTAATCCATTCCTTGATTGCCTTGCTGATCATTGCTCTGAACTTCCGTACGTGTTATCATCATCCACTAGACATAGCGTAGCTGCCTCCCCTAACATGGCCTCTTTGTCTTCGCCCTTCCACACCGTCTGTATGCTCGATGAGCGCTTCGACCATCATGATCAGTCTGCACTTTCTCTTGATGCTAACCTTGCCCACCTTAATCCATTCCTTGATTGCCTTGCTGATCATTGCTCTGAGCTTCCGCATGGAATCATGGAACCTTGCTGTTATGATAGCTACCCCAACAACATCGCTGAGCAGCAGCTTGATGAGATATGGGGTCAATTAGGTCTTGATCAACATGGCCAATACGTCTGTAAGAGCTCTGACTCCACTCGTGAAATCAATCATCCTTGTTCTCCATCTCCTACTCTTTCCATGCAATGCATTACAGAGAGAGAGAATAAGCTTGACCAAGGTGATTATCCACTAATCTCTAGCAAATTAAGCAAGCTCACCTCCTCCAATTTGCTGCCATCGCCAGTAGTTAACACCAAGAGCTGTTCATTGCTATTGCCCTCGCCAAATGCAGCTAAGCCCTTTAAATGTGATAAGAAAAACTCATTGGCATGGCAGGCAGGTGGTGTAATTAGGAGCAAAAGAGTTCAGAATTATGATGAGCCTACCCATACCGAGTGTAAGAAGCTGCAGACAGCTTTTCCCGTAAGTTCCAGTAAGATTAAGAGAAAGAGCGCTAATGTGCTTTGCGAGAGCATTCGACGTAAAAGGATGACTCGCCTCTTCTACAACTTGCGAGCGCTGCTCCCAAACGAGTTCCTCTTTTGCCAGGTACTCAGTAAATTGTAAGAGTGTACTTGTATGGTAGAAAATATTGAATAAGCCTGATTGTCAACGTGATGAAATTCTGTGCAGAATTATGATCGGTGCGTAGTGATCGATGAAGCCTGTGCGTACATTGCGTCGCTGCAGAACAAGCTGAAGGTGCTGCAAGCCAAGGCGAGCATATTAAGGTCCTTAATCAAGGAGTCAAGTAAGAAGATGAAGGTTAATCACACGCAGAGTACAGCAGACGGCAGTGTAATTAACAGTGGGCAAAATTTGACAATTAAGAGTGGCAAGATTCCTGAAGCTAATAAGGATGTAGTTAGAATCGATGATGATGTTAATGATGTCGTTAACGGTAATGATGGTGATTGTGGAGGTGAGGCGGCCCCTGTGGTGAGGGTGTGTGTTGCAGAAGGGGTTGGTTTTATAAACATCAGCATTGGGTGTTTTGAAAGGTTGAGTCCTGGGCTCTTTTCAAGGATTATGAGCATTGCATGTGACCGGGGCCTTGATGTTATCAGCGCCAACTGGTCGCAAAGCAGCGACGCTTTTGTGTACGCGATTCACGCAAAGGTAACACTCAGAATATTTTCCTCCTATATATATATATATATATGGCGGTCGGTGCTTTCCTCCTCTAACACGTTTGGTGTGTGCACTCAGGTCCTCATCCCTTGTCCCGCTGCTGAGCTCAGAGCCCAATTGCTAGCCGCAGTGGCTTCAAAGCTTGATTAATTGGCTTCAAAGCTTGATTAATCTTCCAAAACAACTCCACCTTTCCACCATTAATTTTTTATGATTTGAAAACTGTCCTTTAAAAATTTAGTTATTTTTTTCCCTTCTAAAAACTGACTGTATTTCTTTGGAGTGCGGCCAAAAAAAAAAGCCCCAAAGTGAATGTCTATTGTAAGTCAAGGCTGGTTGAAGCCTGAGACTAACCGTATCTTGTACTCATGTGAGCCATGCTTGGTCATTCCCGTTTTGCAAAGTTTGAATTTGAAGGTGTTACCGTGAATTTGACCATTTATCTTCTAGATATCTCTTTTTTGCAGATATCTCTCTAATAGGGGCACACAATGAGCGATAAATAAAATTCATTAATTAGTGGAATCTAAAAACCTAAGGTTCAAAAAATCTTAAGTATTAAATTTTTTAGTAACCTTATTAATTAAGGTTTTTCTCCAACCGTAACTTTTTGGCAACCGGCCTCTCTCAACCACTATCGCCACCCCTTTCTCTCCCCCTCTCTCTCTCTACTCGCTGATTGTGTGCCCCTATTCGCTGATCTTTGCAAGAACGGAATACAACGACGGCAGAATTTCAAGGTGTGCATTCGTCATCTCGCTGGTTATTTTATTCAAGTTTTTTTTATTGACCGTGCAGGCGGATTTGTATTCGTCATCTCGCTGGGTAATTTTTTCGTTTTTTTTAATTGATCTCGCTTTGTATTTTATTTGAGTTTTTTTTAATTCACTTAGGAGCTTCAATTCGTGCTGCATTCGTCATCTCGCTGTCGCTGGGTAATTTATTCGTTTTTTTTAAATTGATCTCGCTGTGTATTTTATTCAAGTTTTTTAAATTCACTTAGGAGCTTCAATTCGCATTCGTCATCTCGCTGTCGCTGGGTAATTTATTCGTGTTTTTTTTTAAATTGATTTCGCTGTGTATTTTATTTGAGGCCCAGATTAGAACTAATAAGAAATGAGGGAGAAATGACCAGAAGGGCGCACAGAGAGAGAGAGAGAGAGAGAGAGAGAGAGAGAGAGAGAGAGAGAGAGAAGAGGGGCAAATTGCTTCAAATTTCACTACGCATTAGGGCAGAATTGCAGGTAAACGTATGCATTCAGAGCTTAAAATGCTAGCTACAAGTGATGAGAAAATTAAGGCTGTGAGTGGCGTGAGACTACGGTAATCTAGTTGCCCCTATTTAGTAAAAATGGACGCAACACATTATCAATGCGTCGAGTTAAATAGTGAATAAAAGTGGTGCTGCCAGAGTAGTGGTGAAGCGCTACGTCCCTTCTACCTGCTGCTGCGGCTGGCCCTTTTGCAAAGAGTTCCGTTGGGTCGGTAGAGGCTTGTCCAGCGCGTAAGCGGGAAACTGTGCCTCAGCGAGACGGCCCGAGAAAACAACACAATGTGCTCTTGGGAGATGAGGAAACCTGGTTGAGCCGCCTGACTTGCTCTGAGCACCTCTTCTTCACTCACCATTACAGGTGGCTCGTAGTTGGAGGCCCGCTTTCTCTTGCAGTTAGGTTGAGGAACGTCCGGCGCTCTGGCGGAGTTGAAATTGAGACATGCCACGGCCGCATCAAAAGCCCTGGCGGCTTGGCGTTCAGTTAGGAAACTGCCCAGCGTCAGGAGCCTTTTCCTCCGCGGCATCCGGTTCGCCTCCTCCTGTGCCTGCATGGCCCTCAGCAGGGCGTTAGGAATGGTGATCTCGGCCTCCCACCTCTCATGGTCACCTCTCCAGCGCACACCGGCGGCGTCGGAGCGCACACCAGATTTTCTTCGTGTTTCCATGGGGGCCTGCTCACGAAGAAAATCAAAACTTGATTACAGAAGCTTAGCAAACCAATGAAATTGTAACATCAACTTAACGACAGCAGGTACGACTAGCTCGTTCATCACCATAAAACGTAGCGTTTACACACAAGGTGCACCAAACACGAAGAAAACGACACCACCCCGCGGTGCGTTAACGACACCACGCTGCTCTAACAAAGCCGCTTCACTTCCTGATGCGCTAAGAAATCTGTCCCCTCCCCTTATCTCTCTCTGTCTTTCTGTGTGCGCGTGCAGACGCTAGTATAAGGTCTCAAGAGGCTGCTTCTTCCTTAGCGCGTGGGAGGACCACTATTCGTCATCCACCGCCATATTTCCCCTTTTATTAAGTATATTAATGTTATATCAAACACACGTCCCCCGTTGGTTAAATTGTAAGATCAGATAATTTTTTCAATTGATTGATTAAAAATATCGTAATTACTTACGGTTCCTTGTTGTGGCTCGTGAGCGTTCCAGAAGACGTAGGTTTATATAACGTCCAGTCCACCATCCTTCGCTTTTGCAATCAGGTCCGGCCACATCTGAATTGATTATATGAGGTAATTTTATTAATCCATTTGATAATCCTATCTTTCATGAATATAATTTTCTTAAAATTAGGCAATCAAATACATTAATGTTTCTTTCCACAATTGTATTATCACTAATTTGACTATATGTATTCTGAATTATTAACCTATTTTTTCTTTTTTATTATATAGTGAAATGTCAAAAATGAAAAAAAGAGCAAGAGAATCAACAACTGGAAAATATATAAATTCAACTAATGAAGGCCATGAAGTTTCAAGCATAGAACCTAAGAAAAATCGTGGAAGACCAAAGAAGTTATCTAATGAAGATGCAATGTTAGATCAATCCAATGTCAACTTGAAAGTGCTTGAGCTAAGTGTGACAATATCATTAGGTGGTATTGACATTGATGAAGCATTACTAAATAATCTTCATGATTTTATCACAAAGGAATGCCTTGCTGGTAGTTGCTCATTGGAAAGAGGAGGCACAGTTTTCCATTTACATTATCAAATGGTCATTAGAATTCATGCAAAGTCAATAATTGCAGTTAATAAGCTCATAAAAAAGTATCTTGGTTGGGATAAGAATAATCCCATTGGTGGCATTGTAATGTGTAGAGCATTAAGGCAGAAGAACATGCACACATTTCATGGTATGATAGGCTATTGTATGAAAGATATTGATAAGCCTCATTACAAAAATGTGTCGCATAATATTAGTGCTGAAGATATTTCAAAGGGAATAGAAATTTACATGCAATATGGTGCAGATGATTTGAAGAACAAAGTTTGTCTTACTCCAACAAACATTTTTGATAGAGCATTGATGTTTTGGAAGTTCTATTTAAAGCATCCTTTAGGCAATAATTTCTGCACCACCATTCATAAAATGATCAAGACAGGAAAGTACTACCCGTCTTCTAATTGGATAACACCATATCAAGGAAGAGGAATGGAGCTTCAAAAAGTTGATGCTTTATGGAGGACAATGGTGTACCCATCCAACACAACAATGAAAGATATCTTTGATATTTTTATTAATAAACAAAATTTTGATGCTTCACATCCAAGATTAGATTGGTTTATGAACAGATGGAAAAGAAATGAGGATGAAGTTGACGATTTGCGGTATGCCTTTAATGAAGATGAAATAGTAGAGAATTCTTATAAGACAAATAAGCAAACAATTGAAATAATGGAGGAAGAGCAAACACATAGACCGGGTAAAGAAATTGAAAAAGATAAAGACATTCCAATTGATATCGAAGTTGATGATAGTGACAATGAGGAGAACATCCACAAGCTAGAATATATTCCTTTATTACAGAAAAAAAAATATTGGTATTGGTGTGAATCCATAGGAATTTTTGTCATTAAAAATAAAAAATATCTATGGTTTTCTTTTTGTCGTCCTCTTTTTAAAAGTAGAGTTATGAATAGTAGAGTGAATAGTGATGTGAAAGGACATTGAGGGCGATTTTGTTTCACTTCTCATTGCAAGCTTGTGGGCGGTTGGAGAGGTTCTGTTTTTGGGCGGTGTCAGATACACAGCCTTTCTGGCCATTTCATCTACCTGATTAACACATTAATCACACCCTCTGATCAAGGCGTTCAACTGTCCACAAATGGAGATCGCCCACCAACAATCAAGCTCTGGAATGAGAAATACAGGTGAATGACTAATTTTGGTTCTAATATCAAACGTAATCTTGCAGGTTACTGGGTCCTTTTCTGGGCTCTTATTTTGATTGGCAGAGCTAGTCTAGGGTTCTTTTGGGTTATGGTCTCTTGGCCTTTTGGGTCTCTTAATCTGATTTTGAAAGCTAATCTAAGGTCCTAATCCAATTTTGTTATCGGCAGTAATCATGTGTAAAAACTATGGAATTGACGGGGTCCAGCTTAGATGAAAGCTTTAGAAAGACCTTTTGTGCTTGCCTTTGTTCTCAAGCACTTTTTTCAGTTTGTACTCCACTTCATTATATAAAGGGTATGATTGTGGCCTGCTTACACTCTGCGTCAGAAGCTTGCATTTTTGAACAAAACTGTATGGTACCATCCCATGTTTGTAAAATCTTATACATGGAGGAGCCATACTTTGTTGCTGGCTTATTGACAAGGCTCAATGTGGGCACCCTTATGGTTTTCAGCATTGTGTGTGTGCAGCTCAATCACAGAAATGTAGCCGCAGAAGCTGGGATTTGGCCTTGTCCAAAATCTTCTTCCAGCAATGGGTTGTGTAGCATCGTTGATGGGTTCGGGCGAGATGACCCTCAATGTGGGGGTGATGATGGTCGAGAGTGGTATCCGTACAACATTGTAAGTGTCAACTGGTATGGTGGGCTAACAGATGACACCCAGGGTGATGGTAGAGGGTGGTCTCCGTACAACATTGTGAGCGTCGACTGGTATGGTGCAATGGGTGATGGGCTAACAGATGATACCCAGGTATCGTCAAGCAAACCATTTGTATGATTACAAAAGAGTTTGCGCATGGTTCTGCATATACATGCCTATCTGTATCCATGTATGCACACTTGCAAATTGATGATGCGCAGGCCTGATCAAGTCCACTTTGGTGTCATGTGATATATGCATGCCTATATGTACACTTGTATGCACACATGCAAAGTGATGATATATATGAATGATCAAGTTATACCATTTTCTTACTACATATGTTATTTTATGTACATATACAAATATGTATGTGCGTGCTACACACATTTGCACATGTGAGCACACAAACACACACAACATGTGTAAAATGGAAGAGTATATAAAAGCTCATCAATCCTCTTGTCATATCTACTTTCTGTCTGATCCATATATTCATCGCCCCTTTGATTGTGAACTATATACAGGTGACATCGCCATGCAGGTTCAAAACACTCATTTAATGAAGTGGAATATGTGTTGCAGGCTTTTGCAGATGCATGGAGCGATGCCTGTGCCTTGGACTCTGCCGTCTTAATGATTCCCGAGGGTAGAACTTATCTTTTGCGCCCTCTCAATTTCAAGGGCCCTTGCAGGAGCAGCCTCCTGGTAGAGGTAGGCTGTGGGTTCAACCTAAGGGATTTTATAGATATATTTCTATTACAAGCACACAACAAGCTATTGTATAAGGGGCAATTGTATGTGTTTCCTTGAATAAAATTGTAAGTTTGCATAGAAAACAGGGTCATTTTCTATGGCTAGTGTTCATAGGTAAGGATTTTCATAAATACCCTTTGCACGCACATGATATCACATGTTTTTGGAAAGTGAACTTTAATCCCCCCTCCCCCTCACCGCGCCCCCCTGTGCCCCCTTTTTCCACCCAACTTGATGTTGAAATACAAAAAGTTTTCCTTGTCAAACTTTGCAGCTGGCTGGAACTTTGATTGCGCCTGCTGAACCTTACACGCAGAACAAGTCAAATTCAAATGCTTGGCTTCATTTTAGTAACATGAATAACCTTATGGTGGAAGGAGGGGGTACTATAGATGGACAAGGCCAACAATGGTGGGCACAATCTTGCAAAAAGAAAAAGACAAATGTACAACCAAATTTTCTTTTCATCTTTTATCCTAGTCAAATAATAATGAATCATGTAATGGCTAATTTTATGTTTAACTTCATCATCATTGCATGCATAGACTCTCTGCTAATTGAAGTGAGGGCATGTGTGGCTGTATGCAGAAATGCCATGACGCACCTACAGTAAGTCACATAGAACTTTCTATGGAGGTGTTTTGTTCATGCAAGTGATGGACATATATCAATGTTCATAGAAGCTAAAGTTGGCTTGGTGATGGCCAGCATAGGCATACATCAATGTTGGAATTTTCACTTGGTTTGGAGCTTTTTACTGTTTATGAATCCTGGCTGGTACCTTTCGTATTACATTCTGGCTGCTTAAGGCATATATTGTGTTGTGTTGTTACTTGTAGGCTTTGAGATTTAGTGCAGTTCACAACTTGAAGGTGAGGAATTTGCGGAGTGTGAACAGCCCTCAGATCCATATAAAGTTTGCAAACTGCTACAGGGTTCAAGCGGTCAATCTGCAAGTGGATGCGCCAGCTGACAGTCCAAACACAGATGGTATACATATCTCGGCAACGCAGAATGTCCTGATCCAGGACAGTTGGATAGGAACTGGTACATTTCAAGTCATTTTTCATGGTTTAAGGCTGAAGAGCGTGTTGCTACTTAGCTGTTGAGCACCATTGTCACTGCTGCCATCTGATAACTAGCAGTTGTCAAGCAATATGGCTAGACATGAGATCTGATATGTTTTAAATGTGGATTCAAAATGGATGGTGTGCAGGTGATGACTGTATATCAATAGTGAGCGGTTCTTCTGACATACGGATAAAGAATATCAGATGTGGACCTGGGCATGGGATCAGGTGTGCAATGTGCCTCCTGTCTTGTTCTCACATCAGCAAGTATAGCAAAGGTTTTTGCTAATCATAAACTGAACAATTTTCTTAAGACCAGTAAAGAGGAGTGTGCTAAATATCAATATATGCTTAACTGGTTTGGTATTGTGCAGCATTGGGAGCCTCGGAAAAAGAGGAAGTGATGTCCACGTTTCCCTTGTTGTAGTTGATGGAGCGATTCTTACAGGCACTTCTAATGGGCTTCAGATCAAAACTTGGCAAGTGAGTGATGAAGATTCTCAAAGTTCTTTTTTTTCATCGAGTAAATCCTTTTGTAGTAGCAACTTGAGTGCCCACCCGAAGGTGGCTTGGTCTCCCGCCGGAAGCCGGTACAAGTATGGCCGCAAACGGCCCAGCTCGGGAGCCTGTGGGGATTCGAACTCAGGACCTCCACTTTCCTGGTCACAAACCCACACAGCTAGGCTACACACCCATTGGCAAGACTCTCAAACTTCACATTAATTCTCTAGCAAGCCAGGGTAATAACAAGTTGTGTTGCAATTTGCTTTTCTGTAGAATGGCACAGGATCAGCCATCGGTTTTCGTTTTGAAAATGTACGAATGAACAATGTGTCACACCCCATCATTATAGATCAACATTACTGTGATTCCCGGTCTTCATGTTCAGTGAATGAGGTCTCTCTCTCTCTCTCTTTCACACACACACACACACTCCACCCACTCGCATACTCGCAAGCGCACACCCACACGCATGCACGCGCTCTCGCTTGCACAAAACAACACACACACACACACAATCGCACACACTCACATGCTCACAGACACTCTCTCACAACCCAGTGCAACATTTTACGCATCAGGCTTGGAAATCAGTGACCTTGGGCTTGAATCCTTGCCATGCTTGTGAATGTGGCAGATTTCTGCGGTGCAACTGAGCCAGATCTTCTACAGGAACATATGGGGAACCTCAGCGACAAACCAAGCGATCAAGCTGGCATGCAGCAAGGTCGCGCCTTGCAAGAACCTTTTCCTTGAAGACATCAACTTGGTGCCGGCCGCAGGGTCAGGCAACAGCACCTCCTTGTGCCAAAGCGCCCGAAGAGTTGTAGTGCACGCTGTCATCCCTTCTGTAGACTGCTTGCCCCATCACCACAGACTGCAGAAGATCTCCACTGAACTAAGTAGCTAGTCCTTCGTGCAAGCACTAGTAGCCTAGTAATTGTATTCCTATTATCAGATACATGTTCACATCCATTCTTTGTACAATTGAGGTGATTTTGGATTTCCCACTACGACACAAACGTCTTCACCTTCTCTGCCTGATTCCAGAGGGGGTTGGTGGGATATGGGTGGTTAGGTTGGCTAAAGAAGGGCAGGGACACCATTGGATCCCAGGAGAGACAGGTCATCAATTTCAATCGAACCTTGCCAATGAGGAGGGGGAATTGAGCTTTACTTTAAAAATGCCATGTGGCACATTGACAAGCTCGCAACATTTACTTTAAAAATGCCATGTGGCACATTGACAAGCTCGCAACATTAACCAAATTTCAATATACTTGTGCAAGTATAAACCATTCTCGTATAAACCATTCTCTCTCTCTCTCTCTCTCTCTCTCTCTCTCTCTCTCTCTCATAGTGGATTACACATAGGGTTCAAGTCCTTTTCCTTGCACTTCGGTGCTATCTTATGGAGTATGCATCATGTGGTCCGTTGGTTTGGGTATAGTGTGAAAAGGTTCACGCCATGTCCTCTCTCTCTCTCTCTCTCTCTCTCTCATAGTGGATTACACATAGGGTTCAAGTCCTATTCCTTGCACTTCGGTGCCATCTTAAGGAGTATGCATCATGTGGTCTGTTGGTTTGGGTATAGTGTGAAAAGTACATCCCATGTCCTCTCTCTCACACACACACACACGTGTGCATGCACCCCTTCTTTGTACCAATCCCTAGCTCCCATATGATTGTACATCAATCTTTCCAATAAAATTTCAAGATTTGGGTATTCGATTCCAAAAGAGAATGTCCTTTTTTTTGGGGGGGGGGGGGGGGGTTAGTTTGAAAGTATGAGTCCCAAAAGAAGAGCATTCTCTCATCGAGCTTCTCATTGTGGTAGCACGTGGAAGGAAGTATGCACAAGGAACTGCTTCTTTGAGAATGAAAGCATCTAGTGAGAGTAGAAAAGGTAGAACTTGATTCCCCATCAACTCACTTACCAACTTATGTGTTGACTTGCCCATTGACTTCCTCACTAACTTTTGCTAACTGGCCACCACAAATCACCATTTAAAGATAAACCCCTTCACCGATTCAAGATGATAAAGTGATGAAGAGGCTTGACTAGTCTCTTCTCATAGTCAAGGAACCATATGCTAAATTTAAAACTTGTGGAAAGATTTCCATGCATTGAACAACCTTGTATTAGTCTAGGTTGGCAGGAGTTGTGAGAACACACATAGAAGTGGGAGTAAGTAACCTTCCAAATCTTAGTTACGCATGGCTCTTCTAGGTGATGGCTAAACGAGGAAGGAATGGATGGGCCCAATAGGCCACCTTAGGTCTTGTCAAAACTTAACCACAACAGTGTGACCACTCGCATACATAATGATAGAAAACTGGGGAATGACACTCTTATGTACCTATAATCATTGGGTTAACAAAGAAGAGAAATTTGTGATGTCAGCATCCTCATGGGCAAAGGGATTGTGTCGTTTCTACTCGTCGAGATCCCAATGCGTCACCTCTCCCATAATCGTAATCTACGTAATCTCTCTCTAGCCACTTTGGTCGGGGGAGGGTTGATGTGACATCTATGGCCATGAAACCTGATCACTCTCACTCTATGTAAAGTGAAATCGATGGTCCTTAGTCGAGGGGGGCAATGGATCAATCTTCCTTGAAGCACAATAGAAAAGGTCATGAGGGTGCCTCCATCTGCACCATCATGGACTGCTATCAGCATATCATGTTTGGTAAAAACCCCTACCCAGTAAGGGGGAGGTGGGTCAAGGACTGGTGTGAGCCATGTTAAGAATCACACGAAGCCTAGTGCTAATCACATATTAACCATATAGTAATCAAGAAACTCCATAATGTTAATTGCACACTAATGAGAGGTGGACAAGATAGGCACACTCAACCCCTTGTATTTGCAATATGTTATGAATCATACAATGAAAGGCTTCTAATATAGATAACCTCTAGCCCAATCTTCTTTACATATCATCATGTCATGTGGCAATCCCTTTTCCACATTCTTTTATGTGGCTCTCACCATTTACACAATATCTCATGTGGCATTCTTGTCTTTCCACAATAAGATAATATCTTGCACGTCTAAGGTGCATCCACACACTCAACGAAATAACTTGAGCTTTATTTTACATTGCACATTTCAACACCCCTCCTCAATGTAAAATTAGGTGTGAACTAACTCTCTCTCTAATCAATTTGACCAACTCATCTCTCAATCTCCATAATTTGGCATTGCCAACCTCAACACTCTCCCTCAATGCAAATTAGAGTATTCAAGTGTGTGTGTGTGTCTAGCTAACCTAGACACCTTAAGTCCATTTCGAGCACCATCATTTTTCTCGGGCAGAGCCACCCAAGTACTTTTTGGACACCCATGTGCCCATTTCTAGCACCATTTTGCTCAGGCAGAGCCATCCAAGTGCTTTTTGGACACTCGTGTGCCCACAAAGTGCATCGCCATACATGCACAACTCAATGCACACCACAAATACATTCATTTTGAGGTCCCTAGGCTCGAATACAGGACCCTCATAAATGGGGTAAGAGATTACATCCATTTTAAGGCTCTTCGTCGTGGCCTAGGCAGGGCACCCTCATACAATACAACAATGCCTCAAGTGGGGCACACACAACACATGACACTCTCAAGAATTTTATGCTGCAACATGGTGGGCACCATAAAATATAGGCTCTACATGGCTCATCCAATCCATATCTAATGGGGAAGAGCACTTGTTTCATATGTAATCAAGAAACCCACCTCCATGTGAACATAAGCTTGTTGAAGTATTTTTATACTACCCTTCTCAAAACCTTAAGGTTATTTTTTTTAAAATAATAATTGAACACCTTATCTTCACTCGCATGGCTTATTGATAGGCCACCACATGATCCTACTCATGGAAGCTACCATCACAGATTATGTGCTCATCTTTTCCATTTTTGCTAGCAGCCATTCGAAGTATGTAGTTATTGTTGTGTGAGCTTGAACTCTTGATTGGGGTTTTTGTTAAGCTCCTGGGTTTCCTCGGTTGATTGTATGTTAGGCCTAGAGAAACTTCCTACAGGTTGAATTGCTTGAGGTTTCTCCTCCATCATCTGAGCTTGACAACCCCGACCAACTCCTAAGCAGCCTTTAGCTTTCCCTTCTCCTTGATTGGGTTTGGATATTCGGGCAACTTTTGGGGTAGCTGATTGGGATCTATTTGCTCTCTTTCTTCACGGCCAGATGGTAGTATCTTTTCCTCATCAGATGAGGAAGATGACACATTGGATGTTGTATCCTCATTGGACACACTTTTTTCCCTACACCTAAACCCTCCTGTAAATCTTCCAAGATTTGATGTAGGATTTAAATCATTTGTAAATATCAACACACTTTATCCATGGTGTGAACATAATCTCATGAACTATGGGAATTATTGGGCCAACCTAGGTTATAAGCTCATCCTGAGTGGATTTCCTTCATGCAGGGGACATGAATATACCATGTTTGGGGAATTTTGAACATATGATCCACATGGAAACTAAACCCCTTCTTTGTGATTGAGTTTGTATTATTGAAAATAGACTTAGTTCTGAGACAGGCATGGATTATTGCTACCAATGCTAAACCATGCTTCATTAGCAATACAATCACCTTGAAGATCCACAACACGAAGATGGTGATACCATTTTGTGGCAGAGAGGATCTGACACTAAAAGATCTATATGATGCTGAGCAAAAAGGCTACAAGGCACCTCCCAAAATCTCCTCAACTTGAAAACTTACCTTCTACATCGAAAGCCCTTATGTTCACATGCGACTTTCCTCCAATAGCCACGCCATGAAAAAAACATTTTTCACACCCAAAAAAGTTACTCCAAAAGGATCAATATCATTCTTAGCAGCCCACAATGACTAGAAGAATCATGAAAGCAACTCAAAAGCATGATAGTCAAAAGTTTAGCTAGCATGAAAAATAAGGGAAAGTTCACGATCGTATCTCGAGTTTTTCACATCAAAAAAAAGTAATGTGAAAATCATACCTAGCTTGTCCAAAGGATCACAAAATATAGCATCACCTCAAAAGAAGGAAAAACTTAAGTTTAGTTGACATCAAAAACCAATGGAAGTTCACGACCATGCATATCTAAAGTTTTTCACATCTGAGAAAGGTGTTTCAAAAGCAGTGAAAATCATACCAAGGTCTTCACAATGATAAGATGTTGCACAAAATAAACTCAAAATCATGAGATAAAAAATTTTAATTGGCATTAAATCCAATGGAAGTTTACGAAGAACGATCGTGAGTATCTGAAGTTTTTTACGTCCAAAAAAGGTGTTCCAAGAGTATCATGAATCATTCCTATCCCTTCTCAATGAATTAGGTGAACCACTAAATCACCTCAAAAGCAAGAAATTAAAAAGTTCATTTGGCATGAAAAACCAATGTTAATCTTCACACCGTGAAAAACCAGTGTGGTCTTTGAACGCCAAAAAAACCTTCTCTATTTCAAAGGAAAACTCATAGACAAGCTCAATTACACCTTCCCAATCATAATACTATATTTCTCATCTACTTCCATGACCAAAAATCAGAGTGAATATCTCAAGATATTTGTGCCATGAATAACCAATCTGTTTTTTCATGGCAAGCCAAAATCTCAATGAATAGTCGATTCTCATACCTTTCTTCTTCTTTAACCTTAGGATGTACATTTAACATCATTTTGCATCAAAATACTTACTTTTAGTTGTGAATTTCTCCTAAAACTTGTGCATGAATATGCCACCCTAGTTATTCACGTCATACTAATCATATGCATCACATGATTTACTAACCACTATCCACCATCTGAGTGATCTGTAATATAAACATACATGAAAAGGGTTCGAACTATAAAAAAATTTAGATGTGAATATCTCAAGATATTCATGTCGTGAAAAACTAGTATGGTTTTTCATGTTTAAAAAGGTTCAAGAATGTCACTTTTCACATTGATCACATTTTCTTTTGCATAAGTGAACCAAACATAATTGATGACATCTTTTTTTTTTTTGCATAAGTGAACCATTCTAACACAATTGTGCCTCAAGATGCTAACATCTATTCGATGTGAATATCTCAGGTTAATCATGCCGTCAAGATTTTTGTCATGAAAAACGAGCCTAGTTTTCAGGTCAGAAAAAAGGTTCAAGAATGTCACTTTTTACATTGATCACATCTTCTTTTATATAAGTGGACAATTCTACAATACTTGTGCCTCAAGATGCTGACATATGCTTGATGTGAATATCTCGAGTTATTCACGCTGTGAAAAACTACTCTGGTTTTTGGAACCCTTCCAGATCAATACACATGCATGCTGATCACTTCAATGCACATTAACAATTGTTGATATCTTGATGTGAATATCTCGAGTTATTCACGCTGTGAAAAACTTCTCTGGTTTTTGGAACCCTTCCACTTCAATACACATGCATGCTGATCACTTCAATGCACATTAACAATTGTTGATATCAATGTGAATATCTCAAGTTATTCACGCTATGAAAAACTACTCTGGCTTTTGGAACCCTTCCAGATCAGTACACATTATTCTGATCACTTCAATGCACATTAACAATTGTTGATATCACTATTAACTTTTTTTTTAAAAAGAATTAAAATTTTTAAGAAAGAGAGATAAAAAGAGACAAAAGTATATATTGTCACCAATAGCCAATCACATCAATGGGTAAGCTCATTGTCTTTCCATTCTTCTTTTAATTGGCTAACTATTGGTAGCTTCTTTGTGGAAATTGTATGTGCCTCAGCTTCACTAACAACATCCTTCCAAGTATATCTCTAGATGGGGAGACCATAGTGGACAAAAGCTAGTCAATAATATGACCCATCACGTAGATTTCCCTTAAAATGTCCAAATACAATAGGTTATCCTCAATGACACCCATTTCATTAACCTTGCAACAAGTAAGAAGAATTCTTTCATGCCTCTCAAATGATTTTGGCTTCAACAGTAGCTATATCAAGAGTTTATTTGACTCACTTTAATGTACTTCATTGTATATCTGCTAGTAAGAGCACAAAATATATTTATACAATAGGTTATCCTCAATGACACCCATTTCATTAACCTCGCAAGTCAAAAGAATTCTTTCATGCCTCTCCTATAATTTTGGCTTCAACAATAGCTACATCAAGCTTTTATTTGATTCACTTTTATGTACTTCATTGTATATGTGCTAAGCAAAAGCACAAAATATATTTATTATATATAAAAAGATAAAAAGCAGATGGGATGAAAAATATAGGGACAAGTCCAGTTCAAGATCACTGCAAGATCATTTAACAAAGTCCTACAACACCAAGGAAAGTAACAATTAAGAAGCTATATTTGCATCACTTCAATGTATCAAATGAAGAACTAAGATTCACTCTCTCGTTCTAATGATTGTTCCTCTAAACCCTCTATCTCTTCTTCTCCATTGCTAACAAGTCTTAGAACCATTACTAACTTGAAATAAGTAATGTAAACTTGCTTATGAGATTACAAATAAAAAAGGATAGATAAGAAAAATAAAATCACTTCACAGAAATCCCCACCCCATTTACTAACTTTATCATTTACTAACTAGTCTTCCCCATTCCTTCTGGAGGAACAATAACTGTACATCCATGCAACACCATAAGCATGAACGAAACAACTCCTCAATTTTTCTCCACAATAAAGTTTTCTACTCGATCGACATCAGCTGAAAGGAGGGAATGTTAACCTATTTTAGGTCTAACATGAGTTGCCACTATACTTCTACATCAAATAGCAAAGACACATACACCAAAAGCATGCATGATCAATCTATGAAGCAACTGTGTCCAAATCTATAACTTGGACGGGTGCCTAGAAATGGTCCAACAGAATACCTATGGCGATTCCCACTCCAAGAGCCTATAACAACAAGCTAGAATGGATTCCCTATGAATGTACTTCATGCATGTATTATGAGATTAAGCATTGTATTAGTACAAGGCCACTTTTGAGCCTTGGGTGCCCGATCGGCCATAACTTAATTGTGTGAACACTTATGACCTTATACATAAGTCACTTTCTGTCATATTACAATAAACTCTCCCAGTGTGCAATAGAGTCTTGCTCTTTCTAATCCTCTTGCTAAATATCATATATATATATATATATATATATATATATATATATATATATATACCTTATAAGAATGTGCAATTTATAACCTCATGGTAGTCATCCACAAGACAATAAACCATCAACTCCATCATGCATAGTATCATTTTCTAATGCATGCTAGTGATTGTGTATGAGTGATTTAAGGTGTGAGAAGGGAGAAGGACCCGTAGTCTGATGCGGCAATGTGACAGCGCTCGTAGGAGTTGGCAATGGAAATTGCTACCCACAGAGGTGTGGAGCTCTTAAAGCAGTGTGCTCGAGCTTGGCCATTGGAAAGATCCACATGACATTCATAGCTCTTGTGAATGTGTTTCTAAGAGTGATCGGGATTGAGCCATAACAAGAGCAGATACTCTAACGATCAGTCGTGTAGCTCCTCCGAGAGCAGCTCAAAGAGATACAAGACAAAAACAAAGAAGAAAAATGAATAAAACCTCAAAAAATCGATATGATGTACAACAAGAAAGGGAAATGGAGACCATGGAATGGCAAAAGAAATTGTTGGGATACTTCAGAGCTTATGTGTGCAAACAACCCCTTAGGAGGCAAAGTATGTAGCAATGTGTGAAACACCTCCTATAGGTGGATAAGCTTGCATTAAATAAGGTCAAATGGTTTGGTATTGGGAAAAGCCTATATAATTAAAGGCTTCTACTTCATTTCATCATTAATCAAATTATCATTGTGCCATGCAATCATTTAAGTAGTGAGTCAAGCAGTGGCGAGCTTGACTCTCTCTCTCTCTCTCTCTCTTCCTTCAGTTCTGTTGAGTGACCCATATTTCCCTCTGTAACCCGTCGTGCAATGTAGCTTTCATTTGGTATCAGAGCGACCTCTCCTTGTATTTAACATGCCTTGTCGTGAGCTCACATCGACGTCTCCCTCGTCGCCCAATTCCTTGGCTGTGCACAACCTTCTCGGAGTCTTGTTCTGCCACCTCCTCCCGTCGCGCCACCACCATGGTGGAGCTCCTATGATAGCCCTGTCCAGCTATTTGGTGGTGCCACCCAGCTGAGCAAGGGGGTAGAGACTTTGGCTGGGCCGCCCGCCCCTCCGCCTCTAGCTCTTCCCACCCCGGAGCCTCTTTGCCCTGTGCCGTTTGCCCGATCTTCTTCACCGCCGCCTCCACTTCAACATCTCCTTGCTGTTGAGCCTCCTCCTGCTCGACCCATATAGCACCTGTGGCTATGGTCCTTGTTCTCACAATTCACTGCTACTCTGAAGAGGACGTCTCGACATTGGTCCAACTTGTCAGATACAAACCAGCAACCTGCTGCACAGCTGCCATATAAATTTTGGGACTCTTCTAAACCTTTGCATTTACCCTGCCATATCATCAATAACTCGTCCATAAATTTTGGGACTCTTCTATACCTTTGCATTTGCCATATTGGCAGCAACAAGGCAAAAAGAGACTTGGGGCTTTTCTAAAAATCAGAGAACTTAGCTCAAATTGAAGCCTATGCAAAATTCCGGCTTTTCAAATTTTAAGGTAAAATTCATCTCATTACAACTCCTGCACAGCATAAATTTGGGGTTCTTATCAAAAACCTACTTACTATCATGGCCCTCCTATTAGTACCAATAAAATAGACAAGCTCTCTGGCATTCGGTTTCGTACTTGGCAGACCAAATGCAGCTTTTATAATGTGAGAGGGAGTCTAGGAGATAGTCTCGAACGATGAAGAAGGTCCAAGAGAAATTGTGCCATAGTATATACAATAAATACAAAGAGCTAGGTTACATATATATATCATGGTTTTAAGGTTTCGGCTTCATGTGGCCTCACTAAGCAAAGATGATGAATTGCTTGCCCATCCACGAGGAGAGCTTTGATGTCATGGCCACCATCGACTTTTTTGGCGTGTTTGATTAAGCTTTATCTTTCTAGCTGCTAACTGGCAAGTTGGTGTGCTATGGTGCACACGATTGTTGTGGGTTAGGAGGGATATTATTAAGCCTTGGGGTTGTTTTCTTTGTAGAAACCTTGCACTTCTAATAGCCTAGTTGGGACCCAATAGAATGTTCGCTATTATTATTCTTGGGGTTGTTTCCTTCATAGAAACCTTGGTGTGCAACATGGTGCACATGGTTGTTGTGGGTTAGGGGTGATATTATTAGGCCTTGGAGTTGTTTCTACAGAGGATGTGAGGTTTTGAGTTCCTTGCAAGCGCACACACGCACACAAGAGAGCAAGACACAAGAGTTTGTGTAATTCTCCTTGCATCATAAGCTTGAGGACTTGTAAGACTAGTAGTTTGATTCTCCACCCAACCATATCCCAAATGGACCCTAAACTCATGGTTATATAGGCCTAACTGGTGCATGACCTTTCAACTTAAGCCCCTTGACCTTTCATTGGCTAATCATGCCTTTTCATTAGCCAATGTCTCTTCAACTACCCCTAGAAGGGGGTGCCCTCTTCTGTGTCTCTTGGGCTTCCATTGTGCACCATTTATTTCTTTAACTTTTATGCCTATTAACCATTTCTTAGGCATTTCCTATTTGAAATCCCCTGAATCATATTTATATGCAAACCTTTTATATATAAATAATCTTTCCTAGTCTTACCTTTTAGTGTTTCCTGTCAGTCTCATAACATTTCTTCCGCTTTGAAAGAAAAATTTTCATCCTCAAAAACAAACTCAAGAAATCTTTTCTTCAGTGTAGCTACTCTGATCCTTATAAGCTACCTTGTAAGCTACACTTCCAATTTTTTTAAGTATTGTATAAGGACCACAATACCTTAGACTTAACTTTGGAACTTTTCCACTTTTTAAAGTTTTTGACTTATCCGAAACCTATACATAGACCAAGCCACCTTCCTCAAAGCTAAATCCTCTTCCTTTACCTTTCTCATAACAAATATCACAATACTATGCTCTTTTAATATTGATTTTTGCAATGTTTAGCATTTCTTACATGTCTTTGAAAAAGGCTACAAAATATTTTGCTTATAACAAACATATGCTCGAAGCATACCTTCTAGGACTGGGTTAATCCTGTCCATCTGTGGATGTTCAGATATACTCATACTAAGTTTAGTGTCCAACTTTTTGAACACTTCTTTCCAAAAATGGCTTGTAAACTTTGCATCTCGATTGCTCACTATATTTGCTAGCTTTGTAAACTTTGTATCTCAGTTGCTTACTATATTTGCTGGCAATCTATACAATTTGTATAGATGATGGATAAACATTCTAGCCAATTCTGGTGTTCTTACTTATTTTTTAGTTGATATAAATAAAACCAACTTGGTTAACCTATCCACTACTACCCACACTAAATCATGCCCTCTACTTGTTTGGGGTAGTCCCATTATGAAATCCATAGAAATACTTTCCCACTTACCCTCAGGTATTTGTAGTGGTTGTAATATTCCACCTACTTTCAGGCACTCAATTTTATTGACTTGGCACTTAGGGAATCTTATATCATAATTCTGGATGTCCTTCTTTAAACCTGCCTAATAAAACTATCTTTTAACAACAACATAGGTCTTAGAAATTCTCGGCTGCCCCGCACTTGGATTACCATGGCATTTTAGTAAAATATTCTCACGAATATTTTCTTCTTTAGGTACACAAATGTGACCTTTATATTTTCTTCTTTAGGTACACAAATGTGACCTTTATATAGCAAGTACCCATTATCGATGGAAAAAACTTTTCAACAATCATTTTTACTTATGGGCCCTTCTTTAAGTGATTCCGTTAAACCACTATCTTCTTTAAGTGACATCCTTATATCACTAGCAACTGCATTTTCTTTACTCTCTATTTGAGAGTTATCTTTTTTAATCAAGTAATTCCAAATTACTTGATAGCTAGAGTCATTAGCACATTTTCCTTTTAAGTGAGCAAACAACTCACTTTCTAGTTAAGCAAAACGCAACTCATTTATCATGGGTGCTCAACTTAGAGCATCCACGATATTAAATTTTTCTTTTTTATATCTGATTTAAAAATCAAACTCTTGTAGGATTTCAGCCCATATAGCTTTCCTACCTCTCTTAACTCCTTTAATGAGTATTTAACCATTTACGACTTTCATGGTAAGACAATATTTCAAAATTGGCACCATACAAATAATGGCACCACTTTTTAAGGGTATGCACAATCGCAAATAGTTCTTTTCCATAAGTTGAATAGTTACTTTGAGCTTTGTTCAACTTTTTACTTTCAAATGCAATTGGACTTCCCTTTTGCAATAATACTACTCCTAGAATAAAATTACTAGCATCCGTTTCCAGTAGTTATTTCTACTTTCAATTTTTCAAAACTAGTTTGTTGATCATGATTCTAACTAAATTGTTTTCCTTTTCCTTTAAGCTGATTTGTCATTAGAATAGCTATCTTAGCATAATTTCTTATAAACTTTCCATAGAATCCTACAAGTCCTAAAAAGGTTTGTAATCCATCTATATTGGATGGGGCCTTCCATCTCAATATAGCTTCAACTTTATCAAGATCCATACAAATCCCTTCCTCAATCACTATGTGTCCAAGATATTGCACTTCTTTTTGAAGAAGTCGCATTTAGATTTTTTAGCAAATAATTTATTTTTCTTCAATAATTGAAATACTTTTCTAAGGTTCTCAATATGTTCTTATTAATATTGACTAAAGACTAGTATATCATCAATAAAAACCACCACATATTTTCCTAAATAAGAATATGTATAGTGTTCATCATGGTCATAGAAGTAGCGGGAGCATTAGTGAGACCAAAAGGCACAACTAAAACTCTTAGTATCCAAAAGATGTCCTAAATGATGTTTTTGGCACATCTTCGATTCTAATTCTTACTTGATGATATCTAGACCTTAAATCTATCGTACTAAAATATGTAGGACCTTTGAGTTGATCAAACAACTCATCTATCCTAGAAATAGGAAACTTATTTTTTATTGTGATTGCATTTAATCCACGATTGCACAAGTGCATAGATCCGTTTAATCCACGATTGCACAAGCGCATAGATCCATTTTTTTTCTTCACAACAATAATATTGGTGAAGTCTAGGGAGACTTACTTGGCCTAATAAAGCATTGTTCTAAATATTCAGCCAACTTCTTGTCTTTCAATCAAACTGACTCTATAGGGTGACTTACTAATTGGCTTTGAATCCTTTAAAACTTCTATGGAATGATTTATTCCTCTATCCAAAGGTAAACCTTTTGGTAATGTTTTCGTAAAAACATTTTTAAATTCTTCTAGTAAAATTTTCAAATAAGAATTATCTACTTCACAAATACTTGAATCAAGCTTTTCACAATGGTTTTTAAATTGAGGCATTGCATAACACAAAAACATTTGTTCTATTTCATTATCATGATGAAGCTCTTGGAGCTCAATATTACATATCAAAGGAGAAGATGGTACATTGTGCTCTTCTTACAATGTAATAAATTTTCATTTATGCTCAAATATTAGTGTATTATGTAAATAGCTTCTCGAAAGTTTTTTCCCCAATAAAAATAACTCAAGTGTGCACTGTTTTTTCTTTAGGCTTATCATTACCATTCCTAGTAAGTTCTTGTCCTTGGGACTTAATGTTATGAGCTACTGCACCTCCCAAGAAGGAACTCCACACAATCATAAATGGGAGAAGTAATAGACACAACAATTGTTGGGTACTTATTACCAATGCTTTGAGCTCATGTCCCTTGAGGCTCCCCAAGCTCACTTTAGAGCATCAGCCCCTACTGGCCCTCGCCTCCCTTTGCGACCTTGCCTCTTGCAGTTCCTACTAATGGTGCTGAAAAATGGGGCAGTCATTTTGTCTATGTCCTAGACCATTACAGTACAAGCTCCCCTTGGCCTAAATCTACCACCTCCTCTTCCATACGGTCTGTTGATTTGAGTTCCTATGGGGCGACCTGGTTGACGGTGGCGGTTGGGGCTTACTGCTCTACTACCTTTCCATTACTCTCGAATTCATGTTCAGAGTATTGTAGAAACATGTTTCTGCATTGTGATTGTTCCTTCCATAGATAGTGCATATCTGCTACCTGGCGGCTACGTGTTTCTGGCACTCCTCCTTCATGTGACCTTGATTGTTACACCTTGTGCGCCAAACATCCGGTATGATCCTAGATCATGCGTGTCCTTCAGCAATCTTGGCAAGGGTGGCCTTTAGTTCTTCCTGAACATTTACTGCTTACTTCCTGTCTTTCTTTTCTGGGGCTTTCGCTCTTCGGCATCCAACTCTTGGCTAGACTCTGATTTTGAGGTGTCTTCTCTAAAATCTGATTTTGAGGTGTCTTCTCTAAAATCTGATTCGAAGGTTTCTTCCTCCTTCTTCCTTTTCTTTTTCTTGGGGTCTTTTCTTGTTTGCTTCAAGATCCCCTTAGCTCTTTGGTTACTCCTGCCACCACTTATTCAAAGGTGAGGGCATCCAAGTCATATGAGGCCACTGCTTTCTAGAGCTTTTCCCTCATTCCTTTCACGAACCTGGCTCAGCATGGCTAGAGGGCTGATCCAGGTGCATTAGCAGTGCTTGAAATTCAGCTACATATAGTCCTATGTTGGCATCTTCTTCTGAGTTAGCCTCTGCAGCTTTTCCAGCACTTTTGTTATGGCCTTATCTTTCTTGAATCTTTTCTGGAAGCCTTTTTTCAAACCTTTAAATGTCTAGAAGTGCTTGAGACCATATTGTGAATACTAGCTTTGCTGGTGGCCTTGCCACCCAACGTTGTTACAAAATACTCTGTCTTTTGTGTGGCAAACAGGGCCCTGGTGGCCAGGAATGTGGTTTCGAAGGTGAAGATGTGGGCATCTAGATCCTCCTCACTCTTACCCTTGAACTTAGGGTACTTAAGAGACATCCTTCCCACAGCTTCTGGTTCTTCTCCTTCTTGAGCTTCCTGCCTCCTGTTTTGTGGCTCCTGGTGATCTTCTTGATTTTTCAGTGGTTCCTGAATTTGTTGTTCTAGCTGGTGTGGAATCTCGTCTGGGAGTCTTCTTGGACGATGCAGTTGTCCTTCGTGTTCTATAGCTTCGGCCTGTCTGCAGCACGGTGCCACATTGCTCTGTTTGAGCTACCTTCATTCTCCATGCATACTCCATTGTATTCTTATTACTCTCTCATGAACATTCCCGACACCAGTGTGTGCGCACTTCCTTTCCAGATCTATTTCAGCTTCACTCTACTAACTCATTGTGCAAGGCTGACCTCGAACTAACCTTTCACTCTACTGACTCAATGTGTAGGACTGACCTAGCACTAACCCCTATCTTCCTACTCGCCTACCTAGCAATGTTCAGGCATCATACTATGAATGGCTGCAGTTGGGGTCCTGTTCATAATGTATACAATAGCTGCTACTACTCCTACCCAAAAATAATATAACATATTCTTTTCAAACACCAAGGCACATGCCACTTCTACAATGTGCCTGTTTTTCCTTTCTGCGACACCATTATGTTATGGAGTGTACCTGCATGTAAAGTGTCTCTTGATTCCCTGTTTTCTCAAGAAATCATTGAACTCTTTGGATAAATACTCTCCACTACCATTTGATCTCATGCATTTTATTTGTGTGCCTTTTTCCTTCTCGACCAAGACTTTAAATCTCTGAAAGTGAGCAAACACCTCACTTTTCTCCTTCATGAAATAAACCCAAATTTTCCTAGTGTGTGATCAATCAATTAATGTAACATAATACCTACAATCTACAAATGTTGTAGTCTTGGTTGGTCCCCATACATCTGAATGTATAACATCCAATGGCCTTGCACCAACATGATTTTCACGTGGGAAGGCATGTTTGGTCTACTTACCAAGATATCATGCTTCACATACTTTATGCATACCATCAACCTTAAACTTTGGCAAACTTACAACAATATTTCAGTCCTACATAGACTTCAGTCGTATATTCACATGACCAATGCGCTTGTGCCATATGTCAATGAGACATGTTCCATACGCCTGCAGTGGTACTTCATGTTGGAATTAGGGTTACAAGAAAGCACACAAAGCTTGGAGAAGAAGAAGCAAGAATGCACACAACACACAATCTATTAGATTGTGTCAATGTACAAAAGATAAGTTAGCCCTAGAATATTGGGCGTATATACAAGCCGGGGGAAAAAACCTCCTAAAGAGGAAAAAAGTGCCCCGGCGGTCCTAAGTGTCTTCACACACATCACTGCCTATATATATGGCAACAAAACCCCCCTGGGAGTGATGGTGTGAACGAGAGCTGGCACTCATGTATAGGGAAGTGCCATGCCCGAAGTAGATCAGTCCACAAAGGGGAGCAAGCCCAAAGCTTTGCGGAAAGCTTCGAACTTCTCACGAGGAAGCGCCTTTGTGAAAAGATCGGCGAGGTTGTCCTGTGTTGGCACATAGACCAAGCTGATCTCTCCTCTGCTGAGAGTCTCTCCCTGACATAGTGATAATGCACCTCAATGTGCTTTGTGCGAACATGAAAAATTGGGTTTCTCGCAACTACCAATGCGCTCTAACTGTCACTGTGTAGATAGAGGTGACACCCAAGTAAGCCCATAAGCCGTCTGAGCCACACACACTCAACCGTAGCTGTGAAAGCTGCCCTGTACTCAGCTTCACAACTAGAAGTGGCCACAGTAGGTTGCTTCTTGCTCAACCAAGATATGCATGAGCTACCGAGCATGAAACAAAAACCACTTGTGGACACTCTTGTGTCATAGCAACCAGCCCAATCTGAGTCCGAAAAAGCATGTAAATCTGGCGGCAACGATCCCCCCTTGGGATAAAACAACCCAAGATGTATGGTGCTACTCAAGTAGCGAAAGATGCGTTTAACTGCCTTCCAATGCTGAGACCCTAGGCTATGCATAAACCTGCTCACCTGTGAGATTGTAACAAGTCTAGCCTTATAGCGATCAACACTACCATCTAGCGTTCGTTTCAATTTAAAAACCCACTTACATCCAATAGCCTTTTTACCAATAGGCAAATCACACAAAGACCATGTACCATTCTTCATTATAGCATCATATTCACTTTGCATTGCAGCCAACCAATTTTCTGATTTTTGTGCCTCATCAAATGAAAGAGGTTCTTCCTCTTCACACATACTAGACACAGCCAAAGCATAACAATTTGATGCATAAGAGGCATGCTGAAAACCTGAACGAGTACGACTAGACATAGGTGCATCAATTTTACTATCATGCAAGGTTTGCACCAGCCATTTAGGCATACCTCTAGCCTGCTCATTTTCAGCCCTATCCTCAGAAATTACATCCTGTAAATCTGCATCAGAAATAGGCTGATCTATGATGTCGTTTGAAATCTGCATAGGCTGAATATTTGCCTCATTAGGACTTACATTTGAATTCCCACCTGTAAACAGAGGCAACAATGTATCAAATACATCCCGTGAGCTCACACCTGTCTCTTTGGTACATGATAACAAAGGCTGCACAGCATCTTCCACAAAAACAACATCTCGACTAATCAAGATACGCTTTGACTGCGGATGATACAATCTGTAACCCTTGCTCTCAGCAATGTAACCAACAAAAATGCATTTGACAGTCTTATCATCCAATTTTCTACGTTGTTGCACAGGCACTAAAGCATAGGCCAAGCAACCAAAGACACGCAAGTGACCAATAGAAGGCTTCCTGCCATGCCAAGCTTTATATGGAGTAAGAGACTATAAGGCCTTAGTTGAGTACATATGCAGCACACATGACAGCCTCAAGCCAAAACGCATGAGGCAAAGCTTGGCTCTTGACCATACATCGTGCCATCTCCATAAGTGACCTGTTTTTTCTCTCAGGAACACCATTTTGCTGAGGGGTATACGGCACTGTACATTGGTGTTTTATCCCACGACTAGCCAGAAATGCATCAAACTCTTTAGACATGTACTCCCCCCCTCGATCAGAACGGAGGGTGCCCACAATACAATTGGATACATTTTCAACCATAAGTAAAAGGCACAAAAACACTTCGGACTTTGCCTTCAGTGGATATACCCATGCATGCCTTGAGTAATCATCAATGAAAGTCACGAAGTACAAGTGTTTACCAAATGACGGAGTTTGCATAGGCCCAGATACATCACTATGTACAAGTTGCAATTTGCGAGTGGCCCGCACAGAACCATCCTTTGGAAACACAGAACGCTGCATTTTGCCCAAAATACAGCCTTCACAAACATGTTTCAATGGTGCCTCAAGAGGGGGCAATGAAGCAACCATATCAAATTTCTGCAAACGCAGCAAACTAGCAAAGTTCAGATGACCAAAACGAGCATGCCATAGTTTTGCATCTGAAACTGCCTTTTCATCAGAAACTGCATTTGCTGAATTTTCCACACACTTGTCATAAGAATTGAGCCTATACAGCCCACGAAACAAGGTGCCAGATACAATAATCGTATCACCAGAAGTCAAATCATGAACAGTACATCTGTCATCCACAAATTTGACTACAAGTCCAAGTCTTGCAAGCGTAGAGACAGACAATAGATTCTTTCATCAGAAACTGCATTTGCTGAATTTTCCACACACTTGTCATAAGAATTGAGCCTATACAGCCCACGAAACAAGGTGCCAGATACAATAATCGTATCACCAGAAGTCAAATCATGAACAGTACATCTGTCATCCACAAATTTGACTACAAGTCCAAGTCTTGCAAGCATAGAGACAGACAATAGATTCTTCTTTATCCCTGGCACATACAAAGCATCTGAAAGTGTAAAAGCGCTGCCATTTACAGCAGTAAGCATAATTTTACCAATGCCCTTCACTGGGTAAGAAGCATTATTGGCACATGTGACAGTATTCCCAGTAGGGACAGCCTCAAGACAAGTGAACATATCACGATGCGAGGTAATGTGCTTTGTAGCACCACTGTCAAAATACCATACATGAGAGTCAACAGAAACTACCAAACATGCATCATGTACAGATGGGTCATACTGGCAATACACGCTAAATGCCCATTCTGTATCCTGCACAACATTTGCAGAATCTGCATTTGTAGAAGCATCCGCTATTGTGGCTGCATTTGACTCTTTCTTCTTTGCCTCTTTAGCCTTTAGCTTAGGGCAATTCTTAATGACATGATCATTTGCCTTACAATAGTTGCACCTGATCTTTTTCTTGCCTTTATCAAGAGCCTTCTCAGACCTATTGTTGCTACCTGTGGAAGGAGAAGAAGTTGCAGACCTACTAATAGGAGAAGAAACAGTGGAAGGGGCTGCCTTACCACTTCTTCTCTGCTGGGCAGCAACAAATGCTTGATTAACTGCACGCTGCCTAGCCCTGTTTTGCCTGGACTACGCTTCTTGCAAGAGCTTGTTGACTAAAGTATCGTACTTGACAACATCAGGTCTGTCCTTAGTAACAAGTCTCCACGTGGAAGCAAAAGTCTAATATGACTCAGGTAAAGCATTAAGAACAGTCTGCACAATAGAATGATCAGGAATAATCTCACCTGCAGAAATCAACTGTTCCTTGAGATCTTTAATCTCAGTAAGAAAAACATTCATGTCATCATCTTCCTGCATAATCTTCGATTCTAGCTCTTTACGCAGATAAGAGATTTTTGCCTCGTTATTACGACCTGCATACAAACCAGCTAGAATATCCCAAGCCTGTTTTGCTGTTTTAGCTGAACGAATATATGGGGTGATGTTACGTTTGACAGAAAGTGAAATCAAGGCATGAGCCTGCGCATCTTTACTATCCCAACGAGCTTGTTGAGCAGTGGGTAAAACAGCAGCAACAGTAGAGCTGCTAGAACCTGCAACATCCTCAACAGATCCTACATCCATCGAACCTGGACATACATCCATACCCTGCACAATGTTCCACACTCCTTTTACAACCAAAACATGCTGCATCATATATGCCCAAAGTGGGTAGTTGCTGTCTCCATCCAATTTGTCATCAGCAGACAACATGCGAAATACATCATTGCTGTTATCAGCCATGGCCACTAACTGAAACTGATGCAAAAGCTACATGTAATGAAGCAAAGACTGAACAGAGAACAACTCGTGCTATGTAGCACGATCCACAATAGAATATGTATGCCTGTTTTTGCAGAAAACTGCACTGTCGAAATTTCTGCAGAAAATGACGAAAACACCTGTGCAGAACTTGCAATGCAAAAACGGAGCCCAAAACGACCTCAGATGTGATTTCTGAGAGCGCATAGCTCCACGAGCTTATTTGAAGAGTATAGGGACCTGCAAGTGCTCGTGAAAGCTCACCTCAATCGGAGAACGTGAGTCAGAGGGTGCTGGCGGCGTAGCCCTAGGAGCCGATGCCTGCTCTGATACCAATTGTTGGAATTAGGGTTACAGGAAAGCACACAAAGCTTGGAGAAGAAGAAGCAAGAATGCACACAACACACAATGTATTAGATTGTGTAAATGTACAAAAGATAAGTTAGCCCTAGAATAATGGGCGTATATACAAGCCGGGGGAAAAAACCTCCTAAAGAGGAAAAAAGTGCCCTGGCGGTCCTAAGTGTGTTCACACACATCACTACCTATATATATGGCAACACTTCAGCACAACGTGTATGTCACTAGATGTGACCGGAGTACATGTACATACACCAAAGATCAGCAATATATATGCAAACACTATGTGCACTCCCAAAATGCATTGCTATACTACAGTAACTAGATTTCGACCAAAGACATTTCTCAACCAGAACTTTCTAAAACTATCAAAAACACCTTGTAGTGATCACTGAACAAGGACTGAAATGTGTCTGGAATGTGATTCTGGCCCACAAAACAACAATACAAAGTACTACACACCATATAAGCACCTCCATGCCTATGAAGTCAACTCCTTTTTCAAAGATGTGTAGCTCCCGAAGCTACCCAGGGGGTGTCATACCTAAACACGAAGGGGAAGAGATGATGATGCTCTTAGCCATGTACTTCTTCCTTTCTTGCTTTGTTCTTGCCTCTTGCTTGCCTCCTTATCTCTCATATGAACTGGAGTGTTGATACCATAAGGAGAATGCATGGGAGAGAAAGAGCTTGAGTTCCTTGTTGTTGCAAGCAAACACACACACACACACACACACAAGAGAGCAAGACACAAGAGAGATGGATGGCTGAATTCTCTTATATCTTCTTCTCTTCTCTACAACCATATAACTAAAATGATAAGAGTACATACTATAAAGGAAAGTACTCTCCTCAATAATATACAATAGTTGGTACATAGTATGAACTCAACTATATGAGCTGGCGCTATAACTATGCCATAACTCTAGTACTCCAAAGTGGTTGTCACACAGCCTATCATCCATTGGCGGCATATCAACCATAATCTCATCAACCATGCCAGTGGCATACGTGCAAAAGATATCACCTAGGCGGGTCATCAATGTCCGTCGCACTAGTTGACCTCGATATCTCAACGATTTCTTCATAAAAACCTTGTGCTTCTCAGCTAACAGAATGTTAGCTATTGAGTTTGAGTTGGCATTCGAGGTCACATGGCCTCACTCTCTTTATCTTTGGAGATTGGGGTAAGGTCCATGAGGTTCTTGGGATCCAAATGGAAGGGTTTTTTTCGTATAGAAACCTTGAGATTCTAACATCTTGATGGTGATCCAATGGGGGCTCGGGGTAAAACTCTATTGCTTGGGACTCTCAATGGTAAATCTCCACTCGTGGGGTAGGATTATGATTAAATGGTGGATGCCAGGTATTTTCTTGGGCATCATACTATCCTTAGCTAGCCAAGGTAGGCTTTATGGCTAAATGGTGGGTGCCAGGTATTTTCTTGGGCATCATACTATCCTTAGCTAGCCAAGGTAGGCTTTATGGCTAAATGGTGGGTGCCAGGTATTTTCTTGGGCATCATACTATCCTTAGCTAGCCAAGGTAGGCTTTATGGCTAAATGGTGGGTGCGACATCTTTGCTTGGTGGATGCCACATCTTTGCTTGGGCATCATACTATCCTTGACTAGCCAAGATACTCTTGGGTACCCACTTCTTAGTGACCTATGTGGTTGTTGAGGTTATTTTTAATCTTTACTACTATTGGCAAGGTTTTGGATCCCATAATGTTTTGAGGGGGTGATCACACAGCGAGGCAAGAGAAGTGTTGGGTGGTAGGGGTTGATTGAGGTGGTGGCTTTGTAAGTGGAGGACAAGGTTTGGGATGTTGATACGTTCAGCTTCCCTTATCCAAAATTTATACAATTTAATATATCATTAGATTTTTAGGCATTAAAATTACACTAAAGGATAGCTTTTTTGGCACTGATCACACCCCCTGTGGTGTGAGGGGGAGGAGTGAGTCTTGAACTCGCGACCTCACCAACTGGAGAGGTCAAGCTAGACTGCTAGGCTATTTTTCCCATCCCTAATCCCTAATCCTAGGGATGGGCCTTGTATCGTATGTACAAATTGAGATTTTCTCGTTATCATGGAATTGAAAACAAAACTCTGAAGGCATAAAAAAAGTCAATGTTATTATATATTCACTTATTAATAAAAAATGAATATCGTTATTTATTCACTGATGTCGTTATATCTATTCTATTAAGCACAGGTTTTCTATCATTCTCTCTAGCATCTCCTCTAATCTAATCTCGTATAAAACCATCTCCTCTCTTCTTCTTCTTCTTCTAGCCATGTGGCAGCAGTGTACAAAGGGCAGTGTGCATGAGTGGGGCGGGGGTTGGGGGGTCGGGCGGTGTCGGGTGCTCACGAATAACTTTTTCGTCAGCCGGTCTGAAAAAGGGCAAGGTTGAAGCCTGGCTAGTTTTCAATAATAAAAATCTTGCTATTAACTGGTTTTGTAACTAAATATGTAAAAATTTTATTGTTTTCTTAAGGATGAAGTTAAATTCTTACCGAGAAATTTGAATTGAAAATACACTAAAGGCCGGTTTTCCGTGAGCTGCAGAACTAACCCACATTAAAAAAAAAACGAATGTGACGTGGAAGAGTTACTCCTGGCCAGTCTCCCACGAGTCGCATGACACACGGTGTCATTTATGGTCCGAGCTTTTTGAAAAGAAATTTTATTGACGAAATGTGTTCAATGGTGAGCTCAAGATGAGGGAGCCTCGCTTTCAGCAGGGATTTCGAGGAGTGGAAGAACATTTGAGGGCGACTTTGTTTCACTTCTGATGCAAGCTTGCGGGCGGTTGGACAGGTTCTGTTTCTGGGCGGTGCCAGATACATAGCCTTTCTCGCCAATTCATCTAGCTGGGTGATTAACGCATTAATCACCCTCTTATCCGCCCACTAATGGAGATCGCTCACCAACAATCAAGTGTTGTTGTTGTGAGAAATGCAGATTAATGGGTCTTCTCTGCAAACTATTATGGGCTCTAATCCTGACTCTCAAAGTCAATGTTGCAGAATAGTGTGTCCATAGTTGGGCTCTTGGTTCTGATTTACGAAGTTAATGTTGCGGTCTAATCCAATTAATTGGGTTATGGCTCTTAGCCATTTTGGGCTCTTGCCTGATTTTCAAAGCTATTCTCCAATGGGGTTATGGGCTCTACGCAGCCAGAGAAAGCTATGATGGTCCAGCAAGCCTTCAGAGTTAAGCTTTAGAAAGAACTCATGTGTTTGCCTTTGCTCCCAAGCACTGTTTTCAGTGTGTACTCATTTGCCATCTAGAGTATATAAAGGTGGCCTGCTTACACCCTGTATCAGAAGCTTGTATTCTTCAACAAAAGTTCAATACCATCTCATGTTGCACAATGCTATACATGGGGGAACCATGCTTTGTTGCTAGCTTATTGACAAAGCTTAATGTGGGCACCCTTCTGGTTCTCAGCCTTGTATGTATGCATCTCAATCACAGTATCATAGCCGCGGAAGCTGGGATTTTGCCTTGTCCAACATCTTCTGGGCATGGGTTTTACAGTGTGGTTGATGGGTTAAGGCGAGATTACCCTCAGTGCGGGGGTGATGATGGTACAGGGTGGTCTCCGTACAACATTGTAAGCGTTGAGTGGTATGGTGCAATTGGTGATGGGCTAACAGATGATAGCAAGGTATCCTCGAGTGAACCTAAGTTTTCCTTTTCTGTATGCTTTCATAAGAGTAATATGCATGGTTCTGCATGTATATGCCTCTATGTACCCATGTATGGAGACATGCAAATTGATGATACACAGGTCTGAACAAGTCCACTTTCATGTCTTGTGATTATATGCATGCCTACGCTTGTATGCATACATGCAAAGTGATGATACACATCTATGATCAAGTATACCTTTTTTCTACTACATATGCCATACATATATGGCATACATATATGCACACGTGCATGTGCATGCGTGCACACACACGTATTGGAACATGTGTAAAAGTTCATCAATCCTCTTGTCATATCAATTTTCTGTCATTGCCTGTTGTGTCTGCAAACTATGTACAGGTGACATTGCTCTGCAGGTTCACGAAGTGGAATGTCTGTTGCAGGCATTTGCGGATGCATGGAAGGAGGCCTGCGCCTTGGACTCTGTAGTCTTTCTGATTCCTGAGGGTGGAACTTATCTTCTGAGCCCTCTCGATTTTAAGGGTCCTTGCGGGAGCAGCCTCACGGTAGAGGTAGGCTGTAGGTTTAACCTAAGGAATTATATATATATATATATATATATTTCTAAGACAAACTTACAGAGATCTTTTTTGTATAAGGGTAATTGTATGTGTTTTTTTAATAAAGAATTGCAAGTTTGCATAAGAAAACAGGGTCATTTTCTATGGTCAATATTCACAGGCAAGTATTTCTTTAAGTGCCCTTTGCACGCATGTGATATTCATGTGTTTTTGGATAGTGAACATTCCCACACCCTCCCCCGGACCTGATGTCAAAATCTAATGACAAAAACTTTTCCTCATCATGCTTTGCAGCTGGCCGGGACTTTGATTGCGCCTTCTGAGCCTCGCGCTTGGAACAAATCAAATTCAGATGCTTGGCTTCATTTTAGTCACATGAATGACCTCACAGTGGAAGGAGGTGGCACTATAGATGGACAAGGTCAAAAATGGTGGGCACAATCTTGCAAAAAGAATAAGACAAATGTATAACCGAATTTTCATTTCATCTTGTATCCAAATCAAATATTATTGCATTATTTTATGGCCATTGTATGTAACTTCATCATTATTGTATGCATAGACTCTATGCTAATTGGAGGTGAGTCATGTGTGGCTGTGTGCAGAAATGCCGCGATGCACCGACAGTAAGTCTGATATCACCTTTTATGGAGTTGGTTAGTCATGCAAGTGATGGATATCATAGGCATATATCAATTTACCAATGAAACTTCTGTGGAGTTGGCTTGGTCATACAAGCGATGCACATCATATGCGCACATCAATCTTGGAATTTTCTTTCAGTTTGGATTTATTTTTTTTGTTTAAGAAATTCCTGGTTATGTATATACCTTATGCATCATATTTTGGCTGCTTAAAGCAGATATTGTGTTGTGTTGTTACTTGTAGGCTTTGAGGTTTACTGCAGTCCAGAACTTGAAAGTAAGGGATTTGATAAGTGTGAACAGCCCTCAGATCCATATAAAATTTGCAAACTGCTATGGGGTTCAAGCTGTCAATCTGCAAGTGGATGCCCCAGCAGACAGTCCAAACACGGATGGTATACATATCTCGGCGACGCAGAATGTCCTGATCCAGGACAGTTGGATAGGAACTGGTACATCTCAAAGCCACTTTTTCATGTCTAAAGGCGTAAGAGCATGTTGCTACTCAGCTGTTGAGCAGCACTATAGAAACAAAAAAACACGAATCATTATGTTTTGAAGCTTTGCAGTTTCAAAGTTTCAAGCTTTTGAATTCATGAATCATTATGTTTTTTTGGCCATCCATATGTGATGTGCATTGTATATAATGGTCTCTAAAATGCTCTAATTACATTTAAAAAAATAATTAATATTTATATTTCAAAAACCTTGAAACCGAAAATTCGACGATTCTTGTAACTATGAGCAGTACTGTCACGGCACCCACGTTGCTAACACACACTTGGCAAGCAATACGGTTGCTGGTGACTAGACAGGAGATCTGATATGTTTCAAATGTGGATTCAAAATTGCTGGCGTGCAGGTGATGACTGTGTATCGGTGGTGAGTGGCTCTGCTGACATACAAATAAAGAATATCAGATGTGGACCTGGGCATGGGATTAGGTTTGCAATTTCCCTCTCTTCTTGCTCTTACATCAACATGCATAGCAAGGGTTTTTGTTAATCATAAAGAATATCAGATATGGAACTGAGCAAGGGATTAGGGGTGCAATTTCCTCTTGTCTTGCTCTCACATCAACATGTACAGCAAGGGATTTTGCTAATCATGAACTTAATAATTTTTCAAAGACAAGTAATGAGGAGTTTGATAGATGCTGGACTGGCCTTTTTGGTATTGTTGTGTGCAGCATTGGGAGCCTTGGAAAAGGCGGAAGCGATGACCAGGTCTCCCTTGTGGTAGTTGATGGAGCAATACTTACTGGCACTTCTAATGGGCTTCGGATTAAAACTTGGCTAGTAAGTGATGAAGACTCTTGAAAGTCCACATTAATTCTCTACCAAAGCAAAGCAGGGTAATAGCAAAGCTTGTGCTGGAAATTGCCTTTTCTGTAGGGTGGCATGGGATCGGCCATCAGTTTTCGATTCCAAAATGTACAGATGGACAATGTGTCATACCCCATCATCATTGATCAAAGATACTGCGATTTCCCATCTTCATGTCTGGTGAATGAGGTCTCTCTCTCTCTCTCTCTCTCTCTCTCTCTCTCACACACACACACACACACACACACATACACAGCCCCCTTCCACACAACACATAAACACTGTCCAATTTCCTTGTTTTCTCCTCCTTATCACACCCCACTCCGCTTTCATTTTTTAATCCCCCTTATCACACACCCTCCACTTTCCTTGTTCTCTCTCTCTCTCTCACACACACACACACACACACCCCCCCCCCCCCTCCCCCCCCCACACACTCCATACAACACAACACCCTCCACTTTCCTTGTTTTCTCCTCCTTATCACACACCTTCCACTTTCCTTGTTCTCTCTCTCTCTTTCTATTTCTCTCTCTCTCTCTCTCTCTCTCTCTCTCACACACACACACACACACACACTCCACACAACACATAAACACCCTCCACTTTCTCTGTTTTCTCCTCCTTACCTTACTTCTATTCTTTCATTGCTTACTTCAAACCTGAAGAATTCTTTCATAGCTTTGGGTCGTGGTGCTGTGGCAGACGTCTGCAGTGCAAGTGAGCCAGGTCTGCTACAAGAACATATGGGGAACCTCGGCGACAAAGCAAGCGATCAAGCTGGCATGCAGTGAGGCAGCGCCGTGCAAGAACCTTTTCTTCGAGGACATAAACTTGGTGCCGGCAGCAGGGGCAGGCAACAGCACGTCCTTGTGCGAAAGTGCCCAAGGAGTTGTGGTGGGCACTGTCATCCCTTCTGTAGACTGCTTGCAATTATCACCACAGATCCGACAAGCTCTCCATTCCACTATGTAGTCAGATACACCATTCTTTTGTTCAATTGAGTAGTTACCCCCGGGCATGCTATTCCTCCACCTCATAATAATGACAAAACCTCGTTGCCCTCCCCCCTCTATTACATAAACTCTTAATGTTTTACTATTTTCTTAGTCATCTCCATTGTTTGAACTTTGCTATGCTTCTCCTAGTCATGTCCATTTTAATAGAAAAAACATGTGGACATGGACTTCCCCCGTTTTTGTTTCCCCTCTAGGAGTTTCCCCAAGAACTCTCCTTCCCCATTCCAACTTCTGGCAACTATGACGTCAATGTAACGTCTTCACCTTGTCTGATACTAGAGAAGGTTCTTGTTTTACACAGTTCATGCCTCAAGGCGGGATATGGATTGATACATTGGGTAGAAAAGGGCAAGAGAGACAAGGTGTTGACTTCAACGTGATCTTGCCATTGAGGAGGGAAAAGATCATGAGAACTCGATTAGAAAGTTTCATAAAATTTGAGCGACCTGGTTGATCTAAACTAAGGGCTCTTTGTTGGGAAGTTCAAAAGCTAAGCAAAAGTCTAAACCTCCTTAGATTAATTTGGACTAGAGGTTCTAGGTTGGGGTTCAAAGTCAATTCCAAAATCTAAAAACAATTAAACCTCTATAGATTGTCTTGGTCACAAGATTTGGCCAGAAGTCGAAATCTAGATTGATTTGGTCCAAGAGCTGTGGGTTCGAGGTGCAAGTCTAATCTTAATCTTTTGACAAGTCCAAATCTCCTTAGAGTAACTTAGCATAAGGGCTCTAGGTTGGGGTGTAATGTGTTAATCCATTTTGATATTAATAGTTGTTGTCACTAATATTATATATCAAAGAGCAAAGAGAAACACACTAAAAGGATATATGATTAAGCTGTGAAGTATCAATGTCCAAATCTACAACTTGGATAGGTGCTTGTAATGGTTCGATAGAATATTAATGGCAATTCTTTTGGTTTCAAAGGTATGTGGTCGCAAGCTAAGATAAATTTTCTATGATCGAATTTTTTGCATGTATTATGAGATTAAGCATTGTATAAGCAATATACTACTTACAAGCCTTGGGTGCGCTTCATCGACCACAGTCTAAGTGTGTAAACACTTAGTCTTGTATATAAGTTAGTTTCTTTCATAATACAACATACTCTCTCATTGTGCATTTGAGTCTTGCTCTTGTTTTTTTACTATATTCTTGTGCTTGTGTAGTTATCATAGGAATGAGAAAGGAGTGTGGTTATTTAGTGGATGATTTGAGTAAGAGGAGTGTTTGACTACTTAGTGGACGATCTAAGCAAGAGGAGTGTTTGGCTACATAGTGGATGATTCAAGCTAGTGTGACAATAGATCAAGAGGAGCACGACGACATAGGAGCTCTCTGAAAGAAGAGAATTACATCCATTTTGGTAAGTGATAATAGATTGAGAGGAGTACGACGATGTAGGAGCTCTCTAAAAGAAGAGGATTATATCCATTGCGGCTCATTGTTAAGTTTCCCATGACATGTTAAGTTTCCTTCTTGCTTTCTCTTGTGAAAGTGTTTTTTGGGAGAGATTGAAACGGACCATAACATTTTTGGCGTCCTTGTTGGGCAGTGCCATTGTGCTTCTATAGTCTTGCTTCTTAGTATTTATTTCGGAGCATTTTATAATGGGTATGGTGGGTGATGTGTTTGCTTCGTATATGAGATGTGCAAAGAAGTGAAAAGAAAAGAAACTTGTTTTCTTATGTGTTTTTCCTTAGTTGGCTTAGATCTATTGTGAATCTAATTATTTAATTTAATTTTATTGTTAAAACATGTTTGAGAACAAACAGATATTCTTATCTAAAAGTGAGTTTTTCATGGCCATGAAAAATGAGTTTTTTAATGAAATTTCATGGTATACAAGTTTTTTACGCTAGAGTTTTTAGGGTACGATCAACTATGAAGAACCAGATCTTTTCATGTTGTGAAAACATAAGCGCAAGACCAAATTCTTTTGATCAATGTTGTGACGAAGCAATCCATTTAGATGACAACATGACGGATGATAATTATGAAATCAACTCTCCCTCATCTAAACCAGAAGAAGCAAGGAGAATTGTATTCATTCTCTTGTTAGATTGTCGAGCCTTTAACTGCTTGATTTGAGCTTCCTTCATCATTAGCATTCTTTGTGACAATATCTAATAGGCTTGAAAATTTAAGTGGTTTTTGGATCAAGGGATTAGGTGGATAAATTAATCCTTTCACCCATATATCAACATGCTTTCTCCCTAATTTCCTGGCTTGTTGTATTACATAAGAGTTGACCTTAGAAGCCTTTGTACTCTTATAGAGAGGAGCATACTCATCGTCCAGGTCCACATGTATACATCGCTCTTAGAATTATCTCTGATGTTCTATAGACCACAAAATAATACTAAAATTACAACTAACTCCTTTCTTTGCAAAAATATACGGTGCAATAAAATATTATTATTAATTTCAGACACGTGTTTCAAATAACATAAAAATTCATGCCATACCTCCATTGAGCACTGTATTAACACCTCTTTATGTCCTTGTTGATGCAATAACACTTCTTGGTAGCAAAATAATCGAGTATAGAAAAACAATGAAGATAAATATGACTTTTTGGTTTCACTTGAAGGCACTAGAAAGTCAAATCTCTCTTCATTGTTGTCTATGCATAAATAGTATGTGAGGAAAGAGGAGATTCACGTGAAAGCTTAGAGGCTTCCTTGAGAGATTGGAGATTTGAATGGAGGGAAATTCAAATGGAGAAGAGTGGCTATTGAATTAGAAAACTCGCTCAATGAAAACCACCATAACTTCATGAAAATGCACTAGGATAGAACTTAAGCATATTTACTTGCGTTGATTTTTTTTTTTGCATAACACTAAGTTCTCTTCCGAAGATATATTCAAGTTCTTTTAAAAAATGTCCCCATTTCTAATTAACGTCTTCTAATTCCATGTTGTACTTATGTTAGAAGATGTTAATTAGAAATGTCCCCATTTCTAATTAACATCTTCTAATTCCATGTTGTACTTATGTTAGAAATATAGTTGCATAGTTACATATGTCAGAAATATCATCATAATCATCATACTTGTTTTCTTACTTTATAGAGTATTAGCTTTTCATATTTATGAATTTTCACTCGCAGCAATGGTTGAAGTTATGTAGAATTTAAGAACATTAGAATAAAATAAGCATTGAATCTCTTTAGAAAATATGAAAAAAGGTAAATTTAGATTCGAAAAGAAGAGAGAGAAACTTAATATAATAATATTATTTTTGTACCTTTCAGAATTCTAAGAGGAGAGAGAAAGCCCTTAAAGGGTCCATTTGGAGCCTGAATTTCTCCTAATGGATAGTTTTTCTTTTGACCAATATTGCAAGGAATGAAGATTCAATGCTTATGTCTGAAAGCGAATGGAAAACTAAAATTTAAGACATCTATGATTCCAATTAAGGAGTCTATCAATGTTTGGCTACATTTTCCAATAGAAAAAATGTTGAATGGAAAAAGGTAGTGATTAGTCCTAAAGCCAGTCATCATCACAACATCCTATGTGGGGAAACTTGGGTATCTTTGGGGACAATCAACAATACCCTAGAAACATTGCCATAATAGATGGTAGTGGGGAATACATTGAAATTTGGGGCTACTTCACTATTCTCATTGAAGAAATAAACATAGAATTTGAGTTCCAAGTTACTCTTAATGACCTTAAGGAAATCATCTTAAGTGGCCTTTGGATAAGCATTTCTCCATACTCTATTAACTGTCACCTTAGAATACCAAGTGACTACATTCATAATGCTCTTACGAGAAGAGGAGCAATTGATAAACATGGGAACTTTCACAACTTGAACCCATGGAGCTTGAATCTCTAGTGCTTGAACTTGACCTTAATCTAAACTTCTTAGAGTAAAGGTTGGGATTAAAGTGTTCATGTCAATCAAAATAATACAAGCTAGACTTTACTTGTGGCATATACATAATCTCATGACCTTTGATTTATGGGAATTGCTCATTCCGTGTGGATTCCCTTTGCAATGGACATGAACATGCCGTGTTTGGGATATAAACAAATAATCCATATACAAACTAACCCCCTGAATTGCAAACTCTTTGTTCCTGAGTATGTGTTGGAAGTAGATTTAATTTTGGGTTGTTGCCACCCAAGCTCAAGTATGCTTCACTAACAATACACTCACCTTGAAGGTTAATAACACAAAGTTGGTGGTACCATTTTGTAACAATGAAGATCCAACATTAAATGATCTCTATGATGCTTAATGCAAAATGCTACTAGCTTTCTCCTAGAAATCTCCTCGACTTGAGGATGTGACTTCTCCATCTACATCGTTCTTTAGAAATCCACTATTCCTTCAACTCCGACCTCACCATCAAAGAAACATGCTCCTCTCTCCAACTCAATAACCTCACACTCAATAGACATGTTAAACCAATCCTATCCACACCAACAACAAAAATCAAATCTTACTCTAGCAAGAATAACCCCATGAACTCAACATCCATAGACTCTCTCCCCCTAATGGTATAGCCTTTCCAACAACTACCATTGCTAATCAAAGTCTACACATTAGCCAATGATGAAGCCTCTACTCCTAGAACCCCTCTTTAAAACTAACCTCCCAAAGGAGAAAAAGGTTTCTATCACCAAAAATTTATCATCACCAACCCTTCTTGGAACCATCCCGAAGGCATCAATGACGATAACACCGAAGGCCATCCTTGTAGAGTTGACAAAGGTAAATCGACTGATGTGACCTCGACATTGGCAGCCCCTCTATTGCAAAATCAAGCCTCATCATAAAAGTTGCCCAAACCCATAAACACCAGTGCTTCCTCGCAAGCTCATGCTGCCAAGAAGGGTACCAAACCTTTAAATACACCGAAGAAGGTAAATCCACCATGTCAATCAATTTCAAGATATCTATAAAGCATAAAATATATGGGTGGAAAAACACCTACTTCTTGTAGCTCAAGGCTACTATGAGAGTGGCAATGCAATTTGGCTACCTCATCAACCCATACCATGCACTTAATGCAAATACTAGAAGTCCGAAAAGAAGGATACCTAACTACCCCTTCCATAGCAGCGGCACCACAAGAGCTCATGAGAGACCACAACCGATACTAGCTCAAACGTTGTGGGTTCCAAAGAACTCGTTTTCCCTTCTTTTTTTGAACCTTTTAGATTGGGGGTTGTTGCCATTGTTGTTGAGGCTTCTTCTTTTGGCTTGGGGGTTGATGCTATTTCTCTTGAGGTTTCCTTTTTTGAGCAGTCTTGGGGAGTCTTCTACATTTCTTTGGAATCCAGACTTTAGCATTACCTTCATAGTATCCTTAAATTTCTACTACTTGTTCAAGGGTATGAAGGCAATTCCTTCAAGCCCAAAGTCTCACATGGTGTGGAGACCAAAGTAGTAGTAAGAAGTTCACAATAATAACTCTATCCCAAAAATAGAGGAACCAAAATAATTTGCTTACACTCACCTCAACAAGGGCAACCGCCAAGAAAACTTTCCTACTGCCCCACCACACTTAATGAGGGGAAAATCCAAGCTTCATCATCCTTGCCTATCCCATCCATAATGGAGTTGATTATGCACATATTGACCCCTTTTTAAGCTAACTCGAGAAGCTTAGCAATGACACAAGTGCCCACTCTCTCAAAAAGGAGGGTAGTCACAAGAACACAAATCAAGTGTGCAACATAAAACTTATCAAAGTGTCTATGGTGCTTTGATAGATTGGTGGATGGAAGAGAACTTGAAATATACAAAGGCTGAATTCAAAAATCTACAATAACATCTTCTCTTTGATCAAGAAGGAAATTCGTTTTATCATTGGGCATATTTACCAAAAGGTAGATCCAACTCAATGTTGGAAACTTAGGCAAGAATAACCTTTACAAAATAAAATCCAGGGGATCCTAGACAAGGTGGTCTAGCTAGAAATGGGCATTGGGCCATCTTTTTTTTTTTTTTTAAAGAGGAGAAACGTAATTCATAAGTAAAACTATTTATATCAAGCTTGATGACAATTTTTTATCTTAGCATAAGAAGCACGTAGTTCTTCTTGTTTTCAAAATCTTGGCTGTGATACCAATTGTGAAACCCCTACCCCCTTCATCTATATAATAATATGGTAGCAGAGTTTAAACCCAGGGTAGAGAGTCTCACCCAGGGCCTCATATCACAATATCCTAGCGCTTGGTTATCCTAGCAACCTACAAAGGTTTGCCTACTAGGAAAATTCCTACCACAAGGACAACGGGATGGCCACCACCAAAAACAAAGCACGGGAGCCAAAGTACATCAAAAATCATCATCGTGCTCAAATCCAACCCAAAAGAAAGCTGAGCCAAAGCAGAAATGGATACCTAAAAGGACCAATAAAGGCAAGGCTAAGATAGAGAAACAATTGATCAAGGAAGAGAGGGAAAAAAATCTAAAGGAAAATTTAGGACCTTCCCTCAACCTTCAACACAAAGGAGATTCATCTAAGCCCAACAAAACTACTGGGGCTGACAAGCAAACCTCTCTCAACCTCCAGCATGAAGGAGATTCCTCTAAGCCCAATAAAAGTGTCGTGGGGTAGCTGACAAGTAAACCTTTCCATAGAATGGCCCAAATACCTTGAAATCAGATCCATATTTGTAAAGAGGATGCTATCACCCTATGCCAAATCATAGGACAAAGGAAGTTATTGTATACGCAATAGCAACACCAAGTAAGATAAAGAAAAAAGAAAAGATCAAGGGGCTACCCACACCGGAATGTCAAGCCACTGGCCAAAATGTGCCAAGGGAATAAGAGTCGAGAGTTAGGTTACAAAAGGAAAAAATGTGCCCAAGTGTTAATCTTAAACACATCATAATATGTTATTCACAAGGTCTTTTTATAGTCAAGTCGCTTGTACTAGAGAGACAAGCATAATTGTCAAGTTGCCTATGCAGGATGTGGTTGGCATAATGTCAAGTCCGAGTCAAGGTCAATGGAGTGAACTCATGCACTAATCATAGATTACACTTAAGTAAGAGGAAACTTTCCTTTGCTTGGCCTAGGGTAGGTCCATTTTCTATTCCATGATAAAATCCTCCCTTCCACTATGACGAAAGCCTAGTGTACGACCCATCGTCTGGAGAATTCCATGATAAAATTCTCTCTTCCACTATCATAAAATCTCCAAGGTAGAAACCTCATCGTAAAGCCTGTAGACCCCCCACTAAGTGTTCTTACACCGCATGCTCCATGCATTCAATGGCATCCCTAGGTGTGCCTATATTACAATGACACATGCGTTAGGAACCTTGAATTTGTTGTAACACACCCAACCAAGGGTGAAGAAACCCCAAGGGAAGAGCAAGGAAAAATAGAACTGCCAGGTTTTGGATCATCTATCTGAATCCATCCAATGATCCCAATTTTTGTATCATCAACATGACCTTCTTCGGTCCTAACTTTAGATCATTAGATTGTCATCAAGTTGGATCCTAGATCCCAAAGTTTATCCAAACCATTGATCCCAAAGTTCAACGTCCAAATCACTCATGCGATATTCTATCATTCAAATTGTCAATCCTAAAACTTCTAGATCACCCATCCTCCTGAACGTCGATCCCAAAATCTTAGAGTGCTCCAACTTTCAATTATCGATCCTAATCATGGCAGAACATTTGGTCACTTTTAGATCATTCAAACTTTTGGATCGATCATAGGTTTTGCAATTTTATTATTGAGGTGGGTGTCTCAACATTACATGTAACCTATACCTCTTTCAAAGCTAGGTCTTCTACATGCCTCTTTCCCTTTGTCACCACCATGAAATGCCTTAATCTCATTAGTTTGTATTTCTTTAGTTCTTTTGGGTTTACAAATATTTTATTTTTGGGTTTCTGTTTTAAGAGGTTTTAGCTTTTTTACGCACCTTGGCTTACAAGTGGGTTAACACATTCAGTGGATCCGTGGATAGCTGTCCATTCTGCATGCTTAAGATATTGATTGTTGAGTATTGTGAGACAGCTTGTAATAAAGTTACTCTCCTCGGGTAATGTATCAACATTTGATTAATGGCACATCGTTTACTTAGGGATTGTGTTGAAATTAGAGCAATGTGATGAGCTATGGTGGATCAAATACTAGAATCAACATCATTAACAAAGTGATTAGAAAATAATTAAGACGTAATTAGTGGTGATTAGTAAATAATTAAGACGTAATTAGTGAGTAATTAGCAAATAGCTTAATGTAGGCATGGATAATAAAAAACCAGCAAATTCTCATTAGGCCAATGCCTCAATTTATAGTGTTTACATCCAAGCATCTAATCCCACTGATTTCTCCTTGATTCACTCCACCTCTTTTGCTTGATTCTCTCCACCTCTTCACTTTTCCCAAAATATCTCCACACTTCCTAAATCTTCTCATGCTACCCTTTATTCTCTCCCAGTAGATTCTTCTCACCTTTTCACAGGTTCTTTCACATTTACACATCCTCTTTTACAGCCTCTAACCAAGGGCTTGTTCCTGCACACACCCTATTCACTTGTATATTTCAACACCTCCCCTCAAGTGAATACTCTCTAGCACACCTGGACCCTATACCAAGTTTTCCTCTTACTTGATAGTCCGCGACCAGTGTCTAGCACACCTCCCCTCAAGTTAACTTAGCACACCTGGACCCTGTACCAAGTTTCTCTCTTACTTGATAGCCCGCGACCAATGCCTCAACTCCCTAAACTCATAGTCCTTGACACTCTCTCTCTCTATGTGTCCAAGGCTTACTACAATTGCCCGCGACCTTGACTAAAGTGCTCACACATACATCTACCACGTTGTTGCATGACAAATGAAGATCAATGCAAGGATGCAACAAAAAAGACACTTAGGGCTCTTGTAAAGAATTCCAAGTTGTAGATGAATGTGGGAGAGGGCTTGACAATAATCCCACATGGGAACTTTTGGGAGTTCTAGAGTTTTTGTATAAAAGGCGGCCCATTTGAGAGCTAGAGAGCACTCTTTGGTCATTTGGTTGAGAGGCTCATAGAGAGAGCTTGCTCCATAGCTCCTTCTCATGTACTCTCCCAAGGCTCTCCATCTCCATTCTTGCTTCAATCTTGTACTTTCTATTCTCTACATTTTCAATGATATGAGGTTATGGTCTACACACTTGCTAATCTAGATTTCTTAATGATGTTTTGATGGTAAAATCTGATTTGTGAATTGTAGAGTGCATGTGATGAAGCTTGTGCATGAAATGATGTATAGTTGAGGCTTGTGTGATAGCTCTTTGCATGTTAGATTCTTTGCATAAGTTGCATTTTTGTGCTTAAGTGTAGCCTAATCTTGATGCGTTGATTATGTTAGATTGAGAAGGAATCAATGATTGATTGCTTGATTGTTGAAGAAGGATTGAGTAGGACTAGAAGTCATTAGTGTGTGGTTAACTAATCTTCTCCCATTCGGGATAGCCTCTATGTGCTAACCGGGTTGCATTCACGGATTGACAAAGTGTGTGGGTTGGAGTGTAGCCTCCGCTATGCTATGATGTCCCAAACAATGGCGCCGCTGCCGGGGAACGCACACCTAAGTTAGTGAAGGGTGTTAACCATTACTTCTTATTAAGTGCTCCATTGATTGCAAAATCGTGGATTAGGGTAGATTAGAGTAGAGTTTGCAAGGGCATTGAGTGTGTGATCTCAAGGGCGCCTTGTGTGTTTTCTGTTTTTTGATTAGAAGCAAAAAAATTAAAACCCCATTGCGGTAGAGAAATCCCGCCATTAATCAGGTTTAAGTACTTTCTGTTTTTGTATTTTTGACGAGGTTGGCGAGAGGTAGGTAGGAAGTGTTGGAGGTGGCCTTTTAATAAAAAAAAGAGAAGAAAAAAAATATATAAACTGAAAGGGGCAGCAGAGCGTTGTGTGGGGAGTCGTTTTCATCGGGCGTAGTGAAGAAAAAGAAATATATATATATATATATATATATATATATATATATATTTCTATATATATTTATTTTGCTGTAGACAGGCGAAGGACTCAGAGGAAGGCCGGCTGAAAGGAGAGCGGAGGCGGCTTTAAAATATATATATATATATATATATACTAATCCAAATAATCAGCTCGACGATGAGAGAATGTCGGACTCTGCTGATACTGATACACTGCAGCCTGCAGAGGCGCTGAGGGGGACGTCTGCAGCTGACGTGGTAGTAGAAGCGGTATGGCGCCTGAGGGAGCAAGAGGCGGCTGGCAGTGAAGTGGGCTGCAGCTCACGAGGGAAGTGGAGGCTGCGTGAAGGAGAGCTTGGTGCTGCTGTGGCCAACGCAGGCGGCTGACAGAAGCAGGCAAAGGCGGTTGACTCGTTGAAGGGCCGTGAAGCGGACGAAGGCGAGGAAGCAAAAAAAACGTTAAAATAATAATAATTAAAAAAAAGGACCGGCTGCTCTGCAGGCAGTGTAGGCGGGCTGCAGCAGTAGTGGATGTAGGCGGCTGGAGAGAAGGCAGCGCAGAGTAGCCGGCGTGGAAGGCTGCGTGGAGGCCTTTATTTTAAAAAAAAAACGAATACGCTGAAGGCCGCCTGGAGAGCAAGGCCGTGGAGAGCAAGGCAGCGCGGACTGCAGCAGAGCGTGGAGAGTGGGCGGTGAGAAGGTAGTGGGGCGACGAAGGCGGAAGGCGTGGAGAGAGGCGGTTGCGAAGAAGGGCTGTAGGCGGTGGCTGCAGACTTGGAGAAAGGAAGGCGGCGGCTAGCGAGGTGTAAAAGAAGGAAGTGGCCGCGAGAAGATTTGAAGGCACCAGGCTGTTGAACGCAGAAGGCATTGAAGGCGACAGCTGCTGCAGCACGTGAAGGAGCAGCGGCGGTGAATCTGCACAGAGAAAGCGCCGAAGATAAGGTTAGTGATTTTTTTTATTTTTTTTATTATTTATTTTTGTTAATTTCCTTGTTAATTGCATTTTTTTTAAAAGTAATAAAAATAATAAAAAAATAAAAAAACAATAAAACAATAAAAATATATATATAATTTTAAAAAAAAAGATAAAAGAAAAGAAAAAAAAAGAGAGAAAAGCGAAAAAAAAAAGAGAAAAAGAGATAGAAAAAAAGAAAGAAAAAAAAAGAAAAAAAAAAAGAAAAGAAAAAAAAAGAGAGAAAAGCGAAAAAAAAAAGAGAAAAAGAGAAAGAAAAAAAAAGAAAAAAAACCATAAAACAATAAATTTATTTAAAAAAAACAATTTTTATTTTTGTATTTTGAATCCATTGTTCATTTTTTAAATTTCTGTAAAATTTTGCATAATTAAAGTAGCTTGCATTTTTTATTTTTTATTTTTGTAATTGCGTGCATAATTAGTAGATTCATATTTTTGTAATTGGTATGAAATTTATTAGTTTTAAAAAAAACAAACAAACAAACAAAAAAAAACAACAAAAGGAGAAGAAAACAGAAGAAAACAAAAGAAAAGAAATAGATATTAAAAATAAAAAATAAAAAAAATCTATAAATTAAGTGTTTTTTAGGAGTCTACCTTTTTGCATATTTTGTAATTCTTCATTTTTTTTAATTTTTTGCATAATTAGTGTAACTTGCATTTTTTTTTTAAAAAAATTGAACTTTGTGCATAATTAGTATTTTTTTTTAGTGTGATTCATAATTTTTGTAATTTAAAAAAAAGTAAAAACATAAAATCATTCAAAAAAATCATTTTAAAAATAATAATAATAATAATAAAATAGGATAGATAGTTACACCACACATACTCATTTTAGTTGCATTTAGTGATTAGGTAGGGTAAAAATATATATATACATATATATATACATATATATATATATATTTCTTAAAAAAAACAACAAAACAAACGAAACAAAAACAAAAAAAAAATAAAAAAACACATAAAAAACACATAAAAAACCAAAAAAATTTGACCTTATGCACTTGCGGTCGGGACGTCTTATAGATTCTGCCATAGGGCCTAGGGCACCTTCTAGAGTACCTACGCAGGAAAGTGGGACCCAATCGATAGGAAATTTGGCAGATATTGCTGAAACCCTTTCTGAATCCCAATCCGATACCCTTTCCTCCAGAACAACTAGTTCATTGTCCATGGACAATCTAGGGCCGACAAATAGTCATCCCTTAGCCCCAAATAGGACACCCGCAAGATCTTTTAATCCATTTGAAGCCGACACCATGGGGTTAACACTTAATGTGAGACTCCAATATGTCTACACAAATGCTCAAGGAGCTGAGATATTTAGGGACCCACAACAACGGTATCTTGTTAAGATCGCAGACATTTTCTCAGAACTTGATAGAGCACCTCTAGTCAATGACCAGGGTAACATGTACATGGGTGGAGATGGTGTTCGCTACGAAGTCACCTACCATCCAGAAAATGTAGACAAATTAGGGGAGCTCTCTAAAACCGAGTTCTTTGACTTATCAAAACTTTCCAGAGCAAGGGAGTCTAGAAACAATTGGCTCATTGAGCCGGACATGCCTGGACCATCCAATGCCCAGTCCTCAAAGCCATCCATAGATGATTTACTTCTTGTAGATCTAAATTTGGAAAGGGATAGGAAAGGCAAGAACAAAATGGATCAGGGGGCTGAGAACCAATGGGAGTTTGTACGACAAATTCCAGTGACAAAGGTCTTACAGGATGACCCACTTCAAGAGGTCTATAAGGACTCGTTAGAGGAATATTATGCCACAACTAAATTGCCGGAGCTAGATCTTCCTCTAGCACTGGTGGTGGTAGTTGAGAAGCTTGCAGGACACATGAACAGAATAATTGATAAATGGGCCAATGAATACCAAACCTTAGATTGGAAAGAGATTCAGGAACTCACGTGGAAAGGACAACCATTATTCATGGAAGTGTTCTCAATAAATACAGCCAAACCAGGAGAGACAGCCTTTCTTGGAGAAACTGTTGCTCCTCCTCTACGAGAGTTCACTAGAGAGGGACCTTCAACATCTAAGTGGACCACTGCTAGTAGCCCAACTCTAGCACCAAGATATAGTCCTACACCAAATGTGCGACCACAGGTCACACCACAACATCTTTCTCACTATGACAATCGGAGGAGAGGGGAGCCAACTCGGCCTCCCATAAATGCACCTCCTGAAATGCGGGTGACAAGATCTTTGGAGGGGTTTGGTGAGGCTGGTAATAGGGTACCCACACCAATTTTGGATGCATGTGGACCATCTTACCAAAGAGAGGAACAATTCCCACTGAGAGTGAGAGGCCGTAGGCCCTATGATGAGTATTCAAGACAAGTAAGGCCATCAACTCTTCAGAAACTGGTAAAGAAGTATGAAGGGTCGGGAGATCCATACGACCATGTAGCAGCATTTAGGCAAGCAGTTCGAGCTGAGCAAGTGGCTGACAAGCATACTCAAATTGAAGGATTTGGACTCTCTTGAGGGAAAAGCCCTGGCTTGGTTTCAGGACTAGAGGCTTCAGACAAATCTTCTTTACGAGTTTTGGAAGAGAGATTCATTGCTGCTTTTTCCTTGATGGGAATTCAACATGACACGGTAGCACACATCTACTCTTTCAAGCAAGGCGAGAATGAGAGTGTTAGAGACTGTGTAAATAGAATGAAGCAGTACATTAATCGTTGCCCAGAAGATGAGAAGCCCGCCCAAAGTCGATTAATTTCTCTCTTCTTAAAAGGACTCAAAAATTCAACACTGCATACACATCTCTATGCAAAGAAGCATACAAATTTCAATGAGTGTTGCCATGATGCTATGGATTTCACCGATAACTTGAAATTCCAAGATGGGTCTGGCCCAAAGGTGAAAACTAGAGATCAGTGGGGTGATGACCAAAGTTCAGGGTCTAGCGCGCTAGTAAATCCAGACCAGATAGCTAACCTAGTACTAAGGAGATTGGGACAGACCTATCGTCCACCCATGCAGCCACAACAACAGCAGCAGAGAATGAGGAGTGTACTTCCTATAGGTCCTCATCTTTGTGGAGCATGTGGCGGTAACCATAAAACAGAGGAATGTAATACCTTTTCTCCTCTAGTCACAAACCAACCCACAAAGAAGTGGTGCGAAGCCTGTGCTTGGAACTTTACCCACACCACACAGGAATGTACTCGTATTGCAAGAATGAGACAGAAGCGTGAGCAGCCAAGGGGTGGAGTGGCTCCACAAATGTATCAATAGTATACTAATTTTGAACGTAAGCCACCGATGGCACAAGAGCAAGCACGACCTGTTCTTGGTGCCCAACCTCCTGCTCCTGGGACTGCTCCTGTAAGGGTTGTGGACTATGACAATTCAAATATGTGTAGAGAATTGGTAAACCCAGGCTATGTGGAGGAGGAATACGCATCATATTCATCCAAGGAAAATCTCTTTGAAAGTCCCGCATACCCAAGCCAAGCACTGGAGACTCAACCAGGGGAACAAAACTCTTTAATGTTGCTAGGCGGCTACCAACCTAGGACTCCAGGCCCCTCAGGTCAATGGCAGCCAAGGAAAGTAGAGGCCAAGCCAATGGGCCCCTGTTATGAGTGCGGAGAACCCCATTGGGCTCGTGATTGTCCACTTTGCTCAAGGCAAGCATCTCGATCCAATACAACAGTACAACAGTTTCCACCAATTGAAAGATATTGTCTAGGGTGTTGTGTAGAACACTTCCCAAAAGATTGTCTGCTGAAACCACATGAGGAAGGCACCTCTCAACCAAAGGTCTCACTCAACCTTGTAGGGGCAGTTCCATCACCACCTTCATCTGAGAATGAGGATGTCGTGCCACTTAGAGTCATGACTAGATCACAGACACGAAATGCCGAAATACAAACTGATGAGACACCTCGAACTAGGGATGCAAAGACAAATCTAGTGGACAAGACCCTACAGTCAAATAGAAAAAAGACCACTAGGAGGAAAAAGAACCGAAACAAGCAAACTAAAAGTGCATCCACTAGTTCTCAAGATGCCTCTAAACAAAACATGAGGGATCAAACTTTTACATCCCAAGAAGTGCATGAGGAACATCAACCTCAACCTGGGCCTAGTGCTAAACAAGATGGGGCTAGTACGACTGAGGATAGTTCTGGGGGTTCTGTTTTTGTGGATAAAGTGAATGAGACTCTAGATGCCATCATTGATGCTCATAGAAGTGGCATTGCAGATTTATCTGAGCTACCCAAGAAGCTTCAAGAATACCCAAACCCTCGTGATGAGGAGAAGATCAATCTAGCTATACATCAGCAACTCATTAGGGAAGCTCAGTCAATACTTGAGGGACCACCACCACCTATTCCTCGGGGCCCAACCTCTCTTAAGCCAACATTAGAAACCATACCAGAAGTGTCATCAAGTCGGGAAATGAAAAGTGAGCTCATTTCACAAGCTCATAGCGAAAGGTCTGCACCAATTGACACCCAGTTGAAAGGAGGTATTCTGCCACCACCTAGCCTTGTCTTCCCATGCAATGATGAAGTTATTGATGCTAATGAGGACATGGCAAATGAGATGTGGGCTGCAGTTCATGAGAAAGTTAATGAGAACATGTCCTCTATTAGCTCGCCTCCATTCTCTGAGGTGGATTTTACCAGGGGCACGGAAAACAACTTTGGACGCCCAAGCATCCAGGAGGAAGTTCAAACAATTGTTTCTCTTAGAAGTAAGCAGACAATGAAAACCTTACCATCATATCTGGGAGAATATGAGAACTGTTCTCAAACCTTGAGGATACCCTCCATGCATAAAAGATTGACAAAGGAGAAGGATATGAGTATGGTGCAAGCCATTTTGTCAGCACCAGTGGCTTGTACCTTACCATTGCTTGATTTGATAAAAATTCGACCTGAGTTGTGGAATGATATTGCCACATGTTTGTCAGAGCAGGTATTGCTACAAAAGGGTCACCATGAGTGTACTATACACCCCGAGACAAAGCATGTTATGCCAGTTCCTATCAACAAAGAAGGAAAATTTTGTGAGGACGATCAGGGAAATGCTACCCTCCCTTTAGAAGTGCGAAAAGTAGTTTCAACTGCAATACTTGATAGTGGTGCAGGAGTGGGCATTGTGACAAGGTCCATTTGGGAAAAGTGGGGCAAACCAGCTATTAGGAGTACTAGGATGCGCTTGCAGCTAGCAGATGGAAGCTTAGAACATCCCCTTGGGCTGCTTGAGAACATATTGGTCACCACATGTGGGATTGAATATGAGCACACCTTTGCAGTAGTGGATTTTGGAAAACATCCAAACTATGAAGTGATATTGGGTAGACCATTCATGCGACAATTTAAAATGATTCAAGATTGGGGATACAATTATTTGTACCTCCGACATGATTCTATCATCACAAGGGTCAACCTAAGGAATCACTCATATCGTGATGTAACAAGGTCTCCAATAGATGAGTTTGATTCTGCTTCATCTGAGGGCTCAAGAGTTACATTGTCAGACGGGCGAGAAGATCTGTGGATGTGTGGAGCCTCATGTAGGGATTTCAACACTGAGAGACTTAAGGGTAATCGAAGTGTATCAGACGAGGCATACATTCCACAACCCTTCCCTGAGCATTTAATTGATCCATTAGAATGGAGTCATGTCCTTGCAACATTATCGACATGTGCTTTACCGAAGCCAATTCAATTTTGTGACTCAGATGGATATGATATTATTCCTATACGAATGGTACAACCACGTGACCTTCTAGATGATTTGTACTATAGGAATGCATCCACAACAGCATTGCATGTAGAGGAAGTCTCTGCTACTCCACGAGCTTTATCGTGTCAAAAGGGTAATGTTTCTACCTTACACAACCCACTCTCAAAAGCTGCTCTTGAAGCTCCAAAACAAATGATGTGGATAAATGATGAGTACTCAAGTGAGGGCCATGGCTGGCATGTTCCAACTACTCTAGTTGCTGCTCAAAGAAGGCCAGGCAAGAAGGAATTACCAATTTGGCTACCCAAAGATGTGTACAAACTTGTACCATCTAGCCCAGTTGCTAAGCCTCCTAAAAAGCACATCTTTTCCAAGCCTAAACCTCAGATTGTTACTCGTTGGGTCCCAAAACATGTACTTAAAGCACAAGGCTATTATGAGGGGGCAACAGCAATTTGGCTTCCAAAATGCCATGGTTTGCTAGGAGTAAAAGAGTGGGTGCAAAAGAAATCAACACAAACTCTTCAAGATAGGATAGGTGGCTGTGATAGCACTTACAAATCTACTTGTGTTGATCTTCCTAAAATATGTATTGAAACACTGGTTGTCCCAATTTCTCCTTGTTACACAATTCAACCATCAACTTGTGTACCTAAGACACATCCAACTTCACATAAGTCTTCTTTGAGCATAGATTCTAGCACTTCAATGCCTAAATCCTCTTATCTTGCTCAAATTCCAAGACAATTGCTAAAATTACCACCTCTTAGGAAGGACATACCCAAAACCAAAGATAAGGCATTAACACTACAATTGAAGCTCTTTGGTAGATCAATGTTTGAATAGTGTGGTTCCTTATGCCTTTAGAGGATTATGTTCTTTTTGAGATGATCTCCACCATCAGGGCAAGGGTAAGCTCAGCGACTCCACAATAAGAACAACAAGCCAGGGCACTTTTCTCCCATTGGGTTTTCCCCCTCGGCTATATTCGGTGATTGGTACCAATAGCAAATTTTATTCCTTTCTTTTCTTTCCTTGTTTGTTAATAAAAATTTTGCAGAGATCTCAACTTAACAAGAGCATCAAACACGCCCCTATAGTCCACCTACCGTGCACACAAATTAGGAAGGGGGGAGACATGCTACGCCTACAAAGATCAAGGAGGAGCAATCTGCACAAAATCAGCAATTCATCAATGCAAACGAACAACATCAACAGGGCACTACAACAGGTGTATTCAAATCTTAATCTTTATTTCTTTATGTGCTTTTATCTTTTGGATATATGGTTTGCATGTTCACACAATGTTGGCTAGTTTAAGTTTTTGATTAGTTGTTAAAATATGGTGAGTGAATTCTAGATTCTTAGAAGACTTAGTAAAAGATATTTCTATCTAAAGACAGTGTAGGATATATACCAAGGGAGTATGCCAAGTTCTTATGCTTTCAAGGTATATTAGTTATCCCTAGTGGTAGCTACCTCTTAGGTATGAGCTAGGTGCTAGGAGTAATAAAAATTTATGAAAATATACCCTAAAATATATATATATATATATATATATATACAGAGTGAATTGAGACATGACGTGTCTACAGCCATGAGGAATGCTTGGTAGGACCTGGGGTTGTCTTAGCACCTTGGGACCGATGCCTTGGTTTCCATGGGGTGAACACTGACATCTAAAAACTTCAGAAAAAAGACCTTCAAGGAATCTATCACCTTGATAGATGTTGGTAGGACTCTGGGGTACACTGTGGGCCCTCGAGACCGATGCCCTCATCTTCATGGGGTACTCCTTATGTCATAAAAGAAAGAAAAAGGGTCTGTCGCTCTTGAGATACTTAGCGGCTTTTAGATTCTCTTGGCGGAGGTCTCTTGGCCATTGCTTGGGTCTCATTGGGATGGAACCTTAATCTTTATCACCTTTTACACACACATTTAAAAAAAAAAAAGAGTTCCAATCACCTTTGCTCATATTTAGGAGTAGGTTTGCCACTTAGGAACGGTCATAACCGGCGGTGTACAAGCACACTTGCCTTTGCATAGCACTATCTACCACTTAAGTCTCACTTTGACTAGTCTTTATTCACCTATTTTAGTACTCATTAAAACTTTAATCAGCCTTGCACTTCTATGCTCACGTGTGAAATTATCATTGCTGGTTTTTCTTTTCTTTTCTTTTCTTTTCTTTTTTTTCAAAAAAAAAGACTTTACTTGTACCCATTGTTTTTTTGTTGCAGCTCTTGCTACTACCGCGCTCGAGGACGTGCGCAAAATAGGAAGGGGGGAGTGTTGCATGACAAATGAAGATCAATGCAAGGATGCAACAAAAAAGACACTTAGGGCTCTTGTAAAGAATTCCAAGTTGTAGATGAATGTGGGAGAGGGCTTGACAATAATCCCACATGGGAACTTTTGGGAGTTCTAGAGTTTTTGTATAAAAGGTGGCCCATTTGAGAGCTAGAGAGCACTCTTTGGTCATTTGGTTGAGAGGCTCATAGAGAGAGCTTGCTCCATAGCTCCTTCTCATGTGCTCTCCCAAGGCTCTCCATCTCCATTCTTGCTTCAATCTTGTACTCTCTATTCTCTACATTTTCAATGATATGAGGTTATGGTCTACACACTTGCTAATCTAGATTTCTTAATGATGTTTTGATGCTAAAATTTGATTTGTGAATTGTAAAGTACATGTGATGAGGCTTGTGCATGAAATGATGTGTAGTTGAGGCTTGTGTGATAGCTCTTTGCATGTTAGATTCTTTGTGTAGTTGAGGCTTGTGTGATAGCTCTTTGCATGTTAGATTCTTTGCATAAGTTGCATTTTTGTGCTTAAGTGTAGCCTAATCTTGATGCGTTGATTATGTTAGATTAAGAAGGAATCAATGATTGATTGCTTGATTGTTGAAGAAGGATTGAGTAGGACTAGAAGTCATTAGTGTGTGGTTAACTAATCTTCTCCCATTCGGGATAGCCTCTATGCGCTAACCGGGTTGCATTCACGGATTGACAAAGTGTGTGGGTTGGAGTGTAGCCTCCGCTATGCTATGATGTCCCAAACACACGTGGCCTAAATCATCAATGGCTCAGAGGTGGTTTTACTTTGTTGGGCAAGTTACATTGGGTTGTGGGGTGTCTCTCTCTCAGAGATTTATACATGGCTCCTCACTCTTTGGAGCCTCACATCTTCTCTTTTCTTCAGTCTTCTTGTCGTGGACAGCTTCTCTCCACGCGTCCTTGTCTTCCTCTTCTTTCAGTCTTCTTGTGGGGGCAGCTTCTCTTCTCGTGTCCATGTCTTCTTTCAATGCTTCCTTTAGATCTTCTTGGTGTGGATCTTCTTCTTGGAAAGAGATGTTCTTCTTCTTTCATGGCTAGGGCCATGTGCTTGTCCGTCTCGTCAGTCTTTTTGCTCCATGTGAGCAGCATGTTTAAATGTTTTGCTGACAGTTCCTTTGGGTTTTTGATGTTTATCTTGTGTCATTATGCAATGCAAACCCAAATTTATGCGGGAGGTCTTACCTCTTGCCTTATTCTGGAGAAGGGCAGTGTCTGATCCCATTTTTACACTGATGTAATGTGCCCAATACATAATGCATATAGCATTCATTCTTATGCACATTCCAAAATGCAACTTTGGTTGTGAATAATCTTGAATTTGAGTGAGATTTACAGGCATTAACCAAGGCTTAAATGCAAAATGATGATTATCATAATACCAGAAATTACATTAAATCAAGGGTAACCAATTTGTACGGAATGGTTGGAGTATCAAACCAACTCCGAATTGCAATCTGAAGTTATAGGTATCTGTATCAGATACCTAATGGTTAATTTGAACCCTCAATTGCACCAAAATACAGTGATTAGCACTGATTAATCATTGATTAGCAAATTAATCCACTGTTTTGTGTGCAAAAAACAGAGTATGTGGGGAGTCCAGATCTGGTGCCTTAGACTTCAAATGAGCTCAAATTCTTTCAAGAAAATCAATAACAATGAGTCTAGTAGAGGATTAAGCCAATAAACACAAGATTTGACCAAATATTGAATGCTTAATCTCTATTTTACCAAAGTCACCTGTAGATTTGATGAAGAGCTTGGATCTCACTGTAGACTTGATGAAATTGAATTTTGACTTCACCAGCTTGTAGAGCATGCTTGAAAACCCCCGGGGCTAAGAGGAATTAGGCTGATTTGATTTGATGAAGTGAAGATCTCAATTTTTCTCATAAAAACTTGCATTGGAAAAAACGTAAATCCTCCTAGATGCGTCGATGGTTTGCGCTTGTGATTGGCTTGGCTGGAGCTCCTATGGGTTAGCTATCTTAGGCTAGAAGGGTTTGGGCAACGGTTGAGTGTGCAAGGAGAGGGAGCTCCTCCACTGGCTGGGGGTACAGAGGTGAGTTGAAAAATAACTAAAAATTTGATTAATTTCTAATTATCTACTAATCCTAACTAACTAGCTAATGGGCTCATAAACTTGATGGATTCTAGGCACGGCTCTGATACCATGTTCAAATTAGAGCAATGTGATGAGCTATGGTGGATCAAATACTAGAATAATCAACATCATTAACAAAGTGATTAGTAAATAATTAAGATATAATTAGTGAGTAATTAGCAAATAGCTTAATGTAGGCATGGATAATAAAAAACCAGCAAATTCTCATTAGGCCAATGCCTGAATTTATAGTGTTTACATCCAAGCATCTAATCCCATTGATTTCTCCTTGATTCACTCCACCTCTTTTGCTTGATTCTCTCCACCTTTTTACTTTTCCCAGAATATCTCCACACTTCCTAAATCTTCTCATGCTACCCTTTATTCTCTCCCAGTAGATTCTTCTCACCTTTTCACAGGTTCTTTCACATTTACACATTCTCTTTTACAGCCTCTAACCAAGAGCTTGTTCTCGCACACACCCTATTCACTTGTATATTTCAACAGATTGTAAGGTGTCAAGAGCTACAGATATTGGAGTATTCCAAGTAGAGAACTCTTCCACCTTGTGCAGTTCCACAATAAGAGAAGCACTACAAAGTTTGTCTAATTTCTTCCTTGGTGTTTTTACTCCTTGGATTGTTTCTGTTTGAAGTAAGAAAATTTGATGTGTGCATGGGGCTTCTTGGATTTAAAGTAACATTGATATTGTTGTTGCATATTGTACTGTCATGACCCATAATTTTGCAATGATCCCAATATATATATACTAGCTTTGGGTGTGGATAGTATGAGTTGGGATGGTATTGTCAACATCTCGCATTTAGTCCCAAGTGGAAGAGGTTTCATAGACGGTGTTCGATTTCGATTAAGCTCATCCCCCTTTTGGAGTTTCTCCCAAACTTTTAAACAAGAATATGTAAAATTCTCCGATTAACATTTCAGAGATCAATTGAGTTAGTAGAAGTTGTTCATGCTCAGCATTTGCAGAACCATGAATTGGATCAAAAAGCAAAGGATCTAGAGGCCAAGAACAATAAATTAAAAGGGGTGTTAGGAAGAGAGTCATGGGCCCACCTCTAATTTAGATGCATATGAACGAGTAAGAGAACAACGACCACTTCCTGCATTGTCAAAAAATAGTGGAAACTACAAACGCCGTATACATGCCGAGACTGATAAGCTGAAGAACCTTAAACAAGACAATGGAGCACTCTCAAAAGTCTTCTCAAGACAGATGGTAAAGTCTACATTTTCTCATTCAAAGTTCAGAATAATTAGTGATGATCTTGTACATGCATGATTGCAAGATGTGAAGAATGAATTTACTGCAATTGAAGCTCAAGGTATTTGTGACAAAATTGGTTTAAGTAGAGAATCCTATGCAATGATCTACAGACAAATGGATGCAGGTTTTAAGTCCATGCTACAAAACAAAAGGGTAACTCCGCTCATCTGCCCTTATAGTGTCAGAAAAGCAAGGCAATAATTGAATAACAATGTCCTTGAACTCATTGGTGAGCCAAAACACATAGTTCACTCACATGTATTCAAGCATTATGCTAAAGAAGTGACCTTTGACTTGAATCCGAACAACAATTTTGTCTTGGATGTGTGCAAATTGCAAGTTGCAATGGTGAAGTTCTATGATATGTCTGTTCAGAAATGTGGTGGCACACTGAAACTTGTACTAAAACTTGATGAGAGTGAAATTGTAAAGAATCAAAATATAGAAAGAGTAAGTTTGACATTGATAAATAGGGCATTGGATCCTTCCATAAAACCAGGTGATCCTCAGTACTTTAGTGTTCAATCTGAAAATGAATTCTGGTGGCTCGTAGCATTTGAGGTTCCAAAAGAGGACCATGAGATCCTAAAGATGTTTTTCAATCTAACAGAGATTCCTATTATGGTTCAATGTCAAAAATCAGGTGAAATTCTATATGTGGATGGTTTTGAAGACTACTTAGTGGAATGGCATCTTGTAGGTGATCTAAAGACACTAAAGTGCATGTTTGGTGTCTCAAGTGCTGCAAATGCAGACTTCGCTTGCTTGTATTACATGCACTCAAGGAAAACGGGTAAGAATGGAAAAAAGGCGTGGAATATGAATACTAGGAAGGATGGTGCACCAACTCGTGATTAGTTCATATGGGATGGTAGAACAATGGTTAGGGTGGATCCAAAGTGGGACCCTCTACTTGACATTCCTTTAACACGAGTCCATCCTTGTACACTACATGCCGTATGTAGAATTGTGGAAAAATTGGTTTATGAATATATATGTTTTGCATATAAGATGCAACCAAGGTCAGAGTCCCAAGCACTGTGTAAGAGAGTGGAGGAGGTTCTTTAATGTGTGGGTCTACACAAAGGGAATGTGGAAATCGAGAAAGATGAGAAGAGGTCAGGTGCAAGTGGAAATGTGCCATGCAAACCAAGTATTGGTGGAGCTAAGGCTAGAAAATTTTTGTCACCACCAAGGAACCATGAAGGCCATTTATTAGTTCTTCAACCATGGAAGTATGAGGCATGGAGGAAGTTACACATGGTTGTCCCAGATTGTAGTAATAATGGCGAGACTAGAATTGTAAAGGCTAATGTATGGATCGCCTTTGATAAGATTCCTACACTTCTACAAAAAATGACATTTAACAAAGGACATGCCAACGACTTTAAAGAAGCTATGACTACGTTTTACAAGTACATGGTGGAAGCATGGACATCAAGTAGCATAACACATTATATGGTAAGATCCCCAATTTTGTATGTTCTTATGTTGTTTTTAGCAGTTCTTATTGAAAATAACCACTGTGCATATGCTATTGGCACTTTTATTCCAGCACATTTTGGAGGCTCATGGCCCCTACTTTGCAAAGTAGGGAAGCTTAGCTATCTGGTCGACCCAAGGCATGGACACTCACACTAGTAGCAAGCTCATTGTGGATTTTAGAAGGCTACCTTGCATGGTGGTGGAATCCATGAAGTCAGTACATTGAGACAATTACTCATGTGGTGGTATAGGAGGATTGCAGATAGGATAGAAGAGAAAGAAGCCAAAGCTGATAGAACACATTGAATTCACGGGGCTTAATGCTTTGGATATTGAAAGTTATAAATCAGTGACTTCAATAAAATTTTGATTCGTTTCAATTTATGCTTCTCTATCTATATTCATCACCTCTCCCAACAAGGATACTTTCAAACTTTTAGACATTGAAAACATGGATGTAATAGAGCCAAATCAAAAAAGGCCATACTCCAAAAGTGTCATTGTATTATATAAAAAAGCTATTTTTTATAATGGATGGGAATCTACTGCTTCTCCTGATCTTGTCGACTAGCATCCTCTGGTGCGTGAAGATTTACTCTCTTTGCATATGGCTTGGCATCATCCTGTAATCGGAGAACTAGCGAAACTCTCAGTATTTTGAATCTGATAAGCTCCCTTTTGCCATATTCACTTAACACCTTGGGATACCTGATCCCACATGTTAATCCATATGCGATGTAGACTAAGTAATATTTTCTCCTTAGAGCATACACTCCGGGGCCCTTCCTGAAGGTTCGCACCACTACGTGCTTCTCCACCAAAAGCATGATTTTGTCTGCATTCCACCTAACGGGGTATCCCCCAAGACATCTAGATAATGTTTTGATTGCAAACAATGGGAATTCACCTTTGTCCTTTGAAAACTTTTTGTGGAAGATAACGACCTCTAGAAATTTAAGCCAGTTAATGTACTCGCCCAGCACTGAGTCCTTTTCAAGTCCTCCAACTCGGTGATCCTGATGCGTGCACGAGAAAATCATCCTCATAGGCCACCAGCTACAAAACAAAGTTGTCCATAAGCTAAAAAAACAAATACAATATCCAGAAGCTTCATCATGATATTCAAAATTATTATAATCAGACCTTTTGATTCTCGTCTCATTAACAAGTAAATCGTTTGTCCATAAGTTGATTGATGACTTGGCAGCTTGGAGGACAGTTAAAGACTCCTCTTGTCTTGTAGACTATTGAGTCTTTGTTAAACATCTTGAAATTCCTCTTCAGTGGGAAGGTTGGCTTCATAGTCACGAGAGCATCCTTATACATCATTTATAATATATAAGCAGGAGTATGGTTCTCACTATTCTTGACATTTGAAACCAGTAGAAGATACTTATCCACACTTGGATTGCAAAATCATCATCTTCTTCAAGATTCTATGTGCGATGATGGTGGCGAGACAGTAGTCCTCCTTGATGTCAAACAAAGCTTGAATATCTGTTAGAAGGACATACTAGTGGTCACCTATTGGAAACACAAGGAGGACTGAGATTGGAACATGTCGTGTTTCCTCTACCACAGCGGGCTCCTCATCAGCAGAGCTGTAACAACTTGGGTGCCTTCTCTTCTCTAAGGGCATCAAGATCAAACTACTCACACTGACTTCCCTCTTCACACGGCCAAGTCTATCTCCTCTACAACCTTGTGAACCTCATCATCTTTTGCTCTTAAAGGTTCCTCTGACCGTTCCTCATCTCCTTCTGTTAAACCTTTCTCATCCCCAAGCAGCAAATACAAATAGCAAATAAACCCATAGTGGTAGTCAACAAGATGGCATTTGTGCTTGTGTATTGGGAACTTATGTGTTTTCTTCTTATCACCCGACACCTTTGAAATATCCTTGTTCACCTTATCTCTTGAGGATGTGGCAGAAATAAGATCCTCCACATGCACGTAATATTATCCAGGATGACTACATCATTCAAAGTTGTCCCCCCTAGTATTGCTGCTCTTTCTCTTGGAGATATGTGCATCCAGACAAGATCATACTCTCGATGGAGATGTTGCAAGAAAACATACATGAAATCTGAGGTTGGAGATGGTGCTGGCCGACTTTGTGAAGGAAATTGAACAATTTCTCAATAGGGGTTTCTTCAAACCCAGTATCAGGTTTGACCTCGATCTCAAAAGGATGCATCTACAAGCAAAAAAAGGTTGGCAAAATGATTGTTAACTACACAATAATGCGAGAATAATAGAGATCTGCAGCAGTTACAGTGCAAACGTCATTACAACGCGATTCACGATGGATGTTGGCCAGTGAAGATTGATATCGTGTTGTGCTAAACCGAAATACACAAGGTCTATGTTGTACATAATGCATAAGAAGCTAGCGATACTATAGCTTTTCATTACAACACAAACTATGGGGTTTCCGAATTCAAGCTATACTAAGTCTGCATTGCTAAAATTTTAGCAAACACCCCTGTGAGACAAAGATATGGAAAAGGATTCAGTATTCGAGCTAAAAAGACCTTCTATATTGCAAGTCACTCAACGCAACTAGCATTGAACATTGACGAGGAGAGGCCTTATATCGCGTTGTATTGACTTGCACTATACAAGGTCTATATTACACTAATATGTAATAAACGTCATTACAACGCGATTCATGTGGTGGATGTTGCCATGGCGAGTGAAGCTTGATATCACGTTGTGTTGAACCGAAATTTACATGATCTACGTTGCACATATATGCATCAGATGTTGGGGATACTACAACTTTTCATTACAACACAAATTATGGGGGTTCTGAATTCAAGCTATACTAAGTCTGTATTGCTAAAATATGAGCAACACTACTATGAGAGACAGATATATGGAAAAGGGTTCCATATTCGAGCTAAAAAGACCTTGTATATTACAAGTCACTACAACGCGATTTACATTGGTGGATGCTAACGAAGAGAGGCCTTATATCGCGTTGTACTGACTTGCACTATACAATGTCTATATTACACTAATATTTAACAAACGGACCTCTAAAGTTCACGATACTCAATTTTCTGTTGTATACAAGGACCGTATAGTTTCACATTGCACAAGCATGCAACGTAACCGATCAAAAGTAGGCTTCCTTATTCGCGCTATAATGAGAGCGTGTATTGCAAGTCAGTACAACACGATATAGGGTGGATGTTAGCGAGTGAAGCCTTCTATCGTGTTGTTCTAAATTATAATATACAAGGTCTATATTGAGCAAATATGTAGAGAGAACTAAAAAGTGTCTTCTAAGAATGAGAGTATGGGCTGGCGATCTCCCATATGGTTCTAAATTCGCGTTATACTAACCTTGTATAACGTAAGTTAGTACAACGCGATTTAGGGTGGACGTTCTCAAGTAAAGCCCTACATCGCGTTGTACTAAAGCTCAAAATAATTTCTACTAAAAACAAGAGTATGGGCCAGAGGTTGCTCATATTTTTTTGAATTCACGCTATACTGAACTTGTATAATGCAAGTCAGTACAACGCGATTTTGGGTGGAAGTTCTTGAGTGAAGACCTACATCGCGTTATAATGAAACTCAAAATTATTTATCAATTATACATGATTTGCATAGGAAAAGAAGGAATGGCACTCACAATCGTACAAAAACGAACATTTTAAGATCGATAAGACTTGAGAACTTAACTGACCTTAAAATCACCTTAGGCTTGGAGACTCTCACGGATCAGTGCCGAGAAGATCAGGAGAATTGCTAACACGGGTCACACCGTCAGAGAGGAGCAAGCAAGAGCGAGAAAATAGTTGCATTGAAAAAAAAGCCAAGTGTGCTTGAAACTCCCGCTATAAATAATGCATGTGGGAGTGCGTGCATTACCCACCGACGGTCTTTACACATGGTAGGATTTTATTGGCGGTTGTCCACATTCATTCACATGAGTGATTGACACGTGTCACTCATGCATTCGATCGTCATCATTAACTGTCACGTGCACTTAAACGCCAATGTCATCATGCAATGTCACATCTACTTAAGGTGGGACCCCTTCTGTTAAACCCTAAATCATCGAATTAAGCATCAAGCTCTACATGAACAACAACATCTTTTGATCAATCTTCGTCGCCGTGATCTGCTCTCCATCATCTACACCATTTCATCCCTTCATGGATGACATCCTGTTGAGAGGAGTAAGTGTCCATTTCTCAGTACAATGTTTATTAACTTACACCATGTCTTCTTTTTCCTTTTCTATGTGGACTCCGAGCAAGTTTCCTTCATTATGAAGTTAATACAACGCGATATGGGGGTTTCAATTTATTGGAACTCTTCCCATTGCACTGTAGTGCATTGAATCTAAATATGTTATTGTGTTTCTTTGATTTTAAATGCAACACAACACGATTTACTATTTGAATATGTTGTTTGTTTGCATATTGCATTGTATTTGGGCCAATTTTTTGTGTTTGAGTTTGCTTCATTGTTGATTCAATACAATATGATATGGAACATTCTACGTGTTGGATGTCCTCTTATCACATTGTAGTGAACTTTATCGAATATATTTTCATTGTTTGTCACTTGACCCTTTTTTGCGTGTCAGAGTTCCTTTGATTGTGAACGTAGTACAATGCGATATGGGGGATTCAGTGTGTTTGAAGTCCTCTTATTGCGTTGTAGTGAGTTTTGTTAAAAATTTATCCTTAGTGGTCCTTTAATCCTATTTTGCATGTTGGAGTTCCTTTGATTGTTAATGCAGTACAACGTAATATGGGGAATTCAGTGTGTTTAAAGTCCTCTTATCGCATTGTAGTGAGTTTTGTTTTAAAAAAATATCCTTTGTGGTCCTTTAAGCCTATTTTGCGTGTTGGAGGTCCTTTCATTTGTTAATGCCATACAACGCAATATGGGGGATTCCGTGTGTTTAAAGTCCTCTTATCGCATTGTAGTGAGTTTTGTTCAAAAATTATCTTTAGTGGTCCTTTAAGCCTATTTTGCGTATTGGAGTTCCTTTGATTGTGAATGCAATATAACACCAGAAGTCTCCTTATCGCGTTGTAGTGAGTTTTGTTCAAAATCTATCCTTATTGTTCCTTCTTTGAGCCAATTTTATGTGTTGGAGTTTCCTTTAACACGAATTCAATACAACGCATATGTTTGTTTTCTACATATCGCGTTGTAGTGATATTTATCCAAAATTTTTCCTACTTAGTCATTTGAGCCATTCATCTAAATCTTTTATAGATGGCACGGACAAAGAAGACAGCGAGGATCTCCTCGTCTAAGGATCCCAAAATAGGGCAGAAATCTCAGAAAGATGGACTAGGGAAGAATATTTCTAGCCTTCGCTCAATGTGGACTCGAAGTTATGATGAGCAGCACAGCTTTGTTTTACGTGAGCTACGACGAAAGGTGCAGAGGCACATGTAGTGCGCCATTTCGAAGCTCCCATTCCAGCGCCTTCTCAGATCTATTTGTGAAAGGAACTGCTATGATGTGTGCATTGGCAGGCCTCGGTGTTGGGGTGCTTGCATGAGGCTACCAAGGATTGGCTCATTGAGCATTTCCAAGACAGCTACGTTCTAGCTGCCCATGCACACAGAGTAACAGTAATGTCAAAGGACATTTACTCGCTATGGCTTCTTAGGTTCAGATATGACAAGACGCTAGAGCTAGTGAGCCTCACTGACACAAGGATGAAAGATATCCTGGAGATCCCCTCACTGAGGAAAGGACATAGTACTATCACTGAAGAGACTAAGGGCAGTCATTCGTGTGACACACGGCAAAACGTACAAAAGGCTAACGGGCGAAGTCAGAGATAGGGAGGTGGATATGGAGAGAATTGAAAGGACTTGCATAGTTATAGTGTCTAGGCTTTGAGTTATTGTGCCTCCTCCTTCGTTGTGAGGAGGTTGCCAGTGCGAGGCACTCTTCAATACTTCCCTTTCGAGGCAGAAGATATTGAGGTGTTATCCATAATGCACAAGGAGGTCAACGACAAAGTTATGTAGGCTATTTTAAGGTTTGTTATGTTCCATGCCCTAAACTTTAATTTAAAGTGTTATTCTTTCTTGAAGTAATACGATGTCAATTATATGTGCAGTCTGGTTTTATCAATTCTACCACAGGATGCTTAATGCAGGGTATATATTTTGGATTCTCTTATATCCCTGCTTTTGGTTTTAGAGGAAGTTTCCTACGTGGATATCTGTCCATGGTTTAGGCACGTAGATTTGGACCATGCCCAGATCTTTGTAATGGCCTACCATGAAGCGTAAGTGTCATGTGACCTAAATTGTACTTTTGGTATTCTGACATAGATATTAGGTTTACCGTCTTATACTGTTTATTGACTTTTGTAGTGGACACTAAGTTTGGTTATTGTAGATACTGAGGCAAAGCAATGCTATCTTTCCAATTCAACTCCATGATTTCATGGAGTTGGCAATGTGAGGCAGTAAGTCCATGTTATCATTTTTTATATAACTCTGAGAGAGAGAGAGAGAGAGAGAGAGAGAGAGAGAGAGAGAGAGAGAGAGAGAGAGAGATTATTGACAATTGCAAAATGGTGTTCAGATCTATTAAAAAGTTAATAGCTAGTATTGAGGCCCTTACCCAAGAGGAGATTTTAGATTCAACGGAGATCATTAAATGCAGAGTCCTAGAGCAATATGATGGCTTTAGCTGTGGTTGGAGAGTGTGCTAAAACACCATGTTGCTACTGCATCCAATGTTGGCACTACCCTTAGAAAATGTAAGCATGCACTTCTTCTTCTAATGATACCTCGGTTTCTTTGTACATTCACTGATAGCACATATGTAATTTTTTGTATGTATAGAATCTACGACTATTGGATTATACAGACTCGGATGTACCACTATATAGGGGCACAACAATTGAGACTCTAATTAACAATATTGGGCAACAAGAGCTTGATATGCCATATGCATTTGTGCCTCCTCCACAATAGCCAAGACCAATGCTGTCTTCGGACAGTATCCACAAACGCTACTGACATGGAGTGGATCCACCTTGAAGATTCTTTATCCCCTCAGAGGGAGCAAGCACAGCAAGAGCAATCCCTCGTACAGCAAGAGCAAGCTTCCCCTACCCAATGATAATATTCTACATCAACCCATTCACTTTTGACGCAATGTGTAAATATATATTGACAATGTGCAAAATTCTTTGTATTAACTACTCTCAACATGTTCAAAACTTTGTCATGCCGAATTTTAACAAGGAATTTTTGTATCTCCATGTTGCAATGATGATCTCTAAAGAGAACTCGCTTTACGGTAATGTCTTTACATTAAATGTTCATTTCGTTCTCCACAATTCCGAATTCAAGCTATAAGTTTGCGTTTCAAAATTTAAGCAAACACGACTATGAGATAAAGATATGGAATAGGATTCCATATTCGAGCTAAAAAGACCTTGTATATTGCAAGTCACTACAACGTGATTTACATTAGATGCTAATGAGGAGAGGCCTTATATCACGTTGTATACTGACTTGCACTATACAAGGTCTATATTGCACTAATATGGACTTATATGTCAAATTCAAAGTACCGTATGTAAATAATAGCCAATTATGGCTTAATGTTGAAATTTAGATGTTTTCAAGGTAGAGGAGCAGGGATGCCCAAGATGTGTGGTTGGCCATAGAAAGAAAAAAACGCAAAAAGAAGTAACATTTATACAACATCATGTAAACTAAAGATAACTCTTGAAATTTTATTATAGATGGAAAGGTTACAATCTCAAGGTTTCCACAACCTCTAGGATATGTGGTTTGATACAAACAGAGTAGGTTTTGGAAGCTTCACTCCTGCTTTCGATTTTCCTACCATCTAACTTAAATAAAAATCCCACGGTACATCACTACACATCTCTTGTCGAAGAAAGGCCGATAGGCAATGGCTTTCTAGATTGACCACTAATGGGTCTTGACCTTGTAATTAGATGACAACATTGATGATGGAAGAGTGTGTTCCATCATGCATGTCTTGATCCAAGCTTTTCCAGACACCTCTCCATAGTCGTCATCTTCTGTAATGAAATCGCATGTATAATGTTTTCCTCCCAATGAAATACCTGGTCATAAAAACAATCAATGCTTAAAAGTAACGAATGTAACCCTAACAGAATTTGCTACAAACACAAACAAACTTTATGTTTAAATTTCACCTGAATGTAACATCTGGTATTGTTACTTTACATTCAATGGCATCTTCTATAGAGGTCCTCTTTACATCCCATCCCTCCCCCAAAATTGGTTCATCTAATCATTATCAAGGGACCTCACTTGATATGTTAACTTTGTTTTCTTGACACCCTCACATGATGCAAACATCGGTGCAAAGGCGTTAAATGGTATAAACCAAATCAAATGGACGTCCTTAGAACCTATTGATGGTTTCATTGCTACATGTATATCTGTTCTTATCTTATTCTTGTATACTGCAATGATGTTTGTGTAATAACAAACCCATTCTTGGCTAAACAATGGTGGTAGTGGGATAGAGTCCAGTCTACCAACATGATCATTTGCATTAGCCAAAATATACATGAAATTATAAAAGAAGATTCCATGTGTTGCTAAATGGTTTGGTGGGTTATCATATAGCAATGTGCCTATCTCTATATGGAAGACATTAATTATTCCACTAATGCACTCTACATTCTGCCACTTCTCCACATTCGCTGGGGATATAAAGCTACAATAAAATTTTAATGCTTAGCTATAAAGTACAAAACAATTAGGCATTGAACACAAAAAACAAAGACTACTTATTGAATCTTACTATTTATCTTAGATCTTGTACTTTCATCGTGGTGATGTAGCATTATGTCCGTGTGCCTATAAACATGTTGCACAAGGACCTCAATTACACCATTTGGCCGCTTGCAGAACTCCACGACCCTACCATTCCAATGCTTGGTAGGATCACTAATGTCTCTTCATTTTACCTTGAATGCTCCTTAAGTTTTGGGTCTCATCGTGATTCAATTTGACTTCCTAAATCGCTGAGGGATCCAACTGCCATCAGCACCACACTTTCAATGCCGCAAATGTGTTAAAACCATTTTGTTTAGCTCAAAAATATAAATAACGAACATAAAACTTTAAAGAAATGTTGTGAACCTTGCACTCCATTTTCCTTCTAGTCAAGTTGACAAAAACCCTTTAAGTTTTCACAAATGACATACATCATGGTCAGGAAGATTAACAAACATAACAAGCAAAATAGAAATCATTATCAGCAAACATAGCTTAATGAATTTTACCATACTATTAAGATGGGGTAAAAAAAAGAGGCTGAGAGAAGAAGAAGAGATGAAGCAAATATGGCAGAAATAAGTGACGCTGCAAGAGAGGTGGGAAACGAAGAGAACTAAGTTCAAATTATGGAGAAAGACTTCAATCAGTTTGGCCTCTTTTCCTGATATTTCTTTTGACATACGTTTTGGTAGGTGGTATTCAGGCCTGACATTCTTCTATTTTTGAGTTTTATGCCAATATATTTTATTCCTCTTTTTTGAGCTCAAAATTTTGGGGACCACTTTGACAAAAAGATCCATGCTACATGGATCTAGAATCCAAGCACTCTCATTGGTTGGCCTTATGGGCTCTAAAAGGGCCCATTTGGAGCCCGAAGTTCCCCTAATGCCCATTCCTTCTCTCTTGTCAGAGTAATTCATGTTGTGGCACGTAGTGTGTACAATGGGACACTATAGATCCACTCACCATTCTTACTGAGACTTGTGAATCCTCTAGAGATTCAAGTGTGGTATTAGATTGTAAGGGTACAAAGATAGAAGCTCCAGCATTAGATTCTAATCATGTAAAGATGGGAGCTCCATCATTAGCTTTTCATGGTAAGAGTGTATCTCCCAATAATGGATCTATAATGAGGTCAATCATCAGATTATTGTAATGGTGCAAAGATGGGAGCCCCATCAATAGCTTTGCATGGTAAGAGTGTCTTTCCTAATATGGATCTATTTATCTCTCTGGAAAATACCAACTTGCAATAATATGATCCATAGATTATCTTTCTCATGTTTCAAAGGATTGGTTTCAATAAATAGTACCTCTTTCTCTTGAAAGGGAAATAAATATTCCTCTTCTTTTTGTGTTTGGGTTGCTTTTATGGATTTGGCATTATGTGGTTCAATTATAACATGTGATCTAGTCAGACATTCGACAATGCCAAGCATGGTTTCTTAAGCTTACTTGTTTATGATGTCCTCACATGGCACAAAAGTTGTGGTTTTTCGCTTAGGGTGATTTGTTGGATTTTAGTGCTGCCTAGATTGGACCGTTATGTTAGAATTGGTTTCATATTTTGATTCTCCTTGGATCATCAAATTTCCATTATTCTTGCCCATGTGAAGAGAAAAGACTTTCTTGATTCTCTGCATTTTAGGGAGAGATTTGAGATTTTATACAGGCTTTGGTCAAAATTTCATCAAGAAAGTCGTGTAAATTTGAGATCTGTGTAGCAAATTTGTTCAAAGATTGCTATGTAGAGTTCAAGTCTATTACAAATTGATTGGTGTAGAGTTCAAGTCTATTATAGATTGATTGGTGTAGAGTTCAAGTCTATTATAGATTGATTGGTGTAGAGTTCAAGTCTATTACAGATTGATTGGTGTAGAGTTCAAGTCTATTATAGATTGATTGGTGTAGAGTTCAAGTCTATTATAGATTGATTGACCAGTGTAGAGTTTACAAATCTTGGTATAGTTTTTCATCAAGAAAGTGTGCAGATTGAAGATTACAATTTGTTGAAGATTTTATGTAAATTACTCTACATTTGTAGTTAGGTTGCATATTTAGACAAAGTTTATTATGCAGAGCAAAATTTCAAGAATCTTGGTGCAAAATTTTCAAAGTTTACAAAGATTATGGTGGAGAATCAAATATGGTGATAGTGAGTAATTCTTGATCAAATCCTTATAAATCTTGGTTATTTTTTCCAAGAATCTGGTTCCTTTAAGAGAAATTATTACAAACTTCAAGAAAATGGTGGATATACTAAAAATTTATGCAAGAAAGTAAGAAAATTGAATCTTGGTAATAATAGTGCAAGATTATACCAATAGTTTGTTGATGAAGTGCCATTAAGACAGTTTCTTGATCAACAGAATGACTAACACAAGGATTAGTACTAATCCTATGATTAATGATTAATCTTGGTGGAACTTGACAAATCGAAAGTAGTTTGGATATTTTATTAATCAAGAATGATTTATAATAATGTGGCAACAACAACAACAACCAAATTAAAGACCTTTGAGTGGAATTAATAACTCAATCAAGGAAGTTAAGTGGCAATTTCACAACTGTTGGTGTAGTAAGACTAGTTGGAGGTTTGCAGTCTTCTCTGTGAAGCTTACACACTTCCAACAATGTCTCTGAAACCTACACTTCAAGAAAATTTTTTGGTTTAGGGCATTGTGTTAGCTCTATTAAGGGTTGATCTATCACTTTTAATAGTCAAGGAAGCTCATATCTTTCTAAGGCAAGATGGCAGAGTGAACCACCAATACTAACAAGTTCTAAAGCTTGCTTGTAGAAGCATCACAAATCAGAGTCTTCTATCTTGGCTAATCAAAGGATACAACAAAGATATAGATGGACTCTACAACTACAATTGGGAAGGCATGCACTTCAATCTTAACAAAGGGCCCTCTAATAGTGGCATAATGTACTACTATCATCACCTCCGCCTACCTGCCCTCGTATATGCATATGACATTTGGGGATATGATTGACACAAACTTCTAGAGATCACTTCACTTTCTATGCCGAACCCTTCATGTTCTCTAGATAAGAAAGAGCTACTATAAAGATAAAGAATATCTAGGACAGAATCTCCATCAAGTAGGGGGGATGTTAACCCTATTTTGAGGTTAACTTAGCATATCCCCATTACATAAGAGAGATAGGCGGATGTTGACCCCATTTTGAGGTTAACTTAGCATCTCCCCATTATATAAGAGAGATAGCACAATAAGTTTTATGAAATGATGCCCGGATTTGAGTTATGCTGTGGGGTAAGCCAATTTATGCAGAGCCCCAGAAAACCTCATTTGGATGCAGTGAGACGCATTATGCGATATGTAAAGACCACTGCACATTATGGTCTTATTTATGAAAGTGGTAAAGGCTTGGATATACATGGCTACACAGATGCTGATTGGGCAGGTAGCTCATATGACAGGAGGTCTACTAGTGGTTATGCCTTTACACTTGGAAGTGTCGTGGTGAGTTGGAGTAGCAAGAAGCAACCTACTGTTGCTTTATCCAGTACACAGGTTGAATACAGGGGTGCAGCCATTACTACTTGTGAAGGAATATGGTTAAAGAATCTCTTGGCTAATTTGGGTGAGCCTATTGATGGCAAAGTTGTCATTCATTGTGACAACATGAGCAGGCCAAGAATCCAGTGTTTCATGCGCGGACTAAACACATAGAGGTCCATTATCACTTTGTCAGAGAGAAAGTGCTGGATGGTACAGTGGATCTATAGTATGTGAAGACTGATATGTGAAGACTGAAGAGCAGGTGGCAGACATCTTTACAAAGCCACTTAGCAGGGAGAAGTTTGAGTACTTCCGTACTATGTTGGGAGTATGTGGGATGAGCTTTGATAGCCCAAGCTCATCTACATCTTCATCTATGGTAGTACATCATGAGCTTGAGAGGGGCTGTTGAGATTCAAGCTCGATGTCAGTGTGTGCCAGCTATGCTATGTGCTGGCATGTTAGGTAGCAGCATGTGTGAGACATAAATGACTGCGTCCAATTGGTCATAAGTGTGTGGACATTAGCTAGGGTTAGATGTGTGTGGACACAACTCATAGTGTGTTGTGTGTATTATGGATTATGGCTTTATGCATTGTGTGAGAAGGGAGATGGCTTCCCTCTATGGTTAGGGTTTGCAATATACATTAGGGTTTGCTCCTTTGTGTGTGTCTCCTCTCCCTCTATCTGTTTTTCAACACCTCAGGATCCATCTAGCCACATCCAAGTATGGCTTCCTGGGGTCTATATAAACTGACTCATAAGTCTAATAACATAGCTCAAATCTGACCTAGTAATGGTCATGTAGATCAAACTACCCACTATGCACCTATACATAATAGGATCCTCCAAAAAGCTCACTTATATCTGTGGAAAGCTTTGTGCTCTGCTCCAATGGCACTGAAATAGGCTTACAACATGTCACACCATACTTAGATAACATGTCCAAGCCATACTACCTCTGTAACATCATGCCATGAGGTCATCTCACCACCTCTATGCCCAAGAAATATCATAGCTCACCCAAATTCTTCATCTCAAACTTATACTTCGAAAGCCTCCTAATATCATGTATGTCAGCATCACTATCACCAATGATGACTAAGTCATCCACATATATGACTAATAGCATAATCTCACATAAAGCAAAAAAATTGCATTGGATATCTGAAATCCTATGGTAACAATATACTCCCCAATCTTGTTTGACCATGCTCTGGGTGCCTACTTCAACCCTATAGGGCTTTGCATAACGTGCACATAAAATTCGGGTGTGCATCACCGATGGTGGTTATATCATATATATTTCTTCTGACGAATCACCATGCAAGAAAGCATTCCCATGGTAAATACTCCTCCCCCCTAGTGAACTGATTATCCAAGTGAGCACCAAGTGAAACAAATGCCAATGCATTATTGTAAGAGAGCGGATATTCTTTCTATATTCCTTACTTGTATTATCATTACCAAGCAGCAACTCAACCAATGCAAGAGGTGGGTTTTCTAAAGGTAGCAAAGAGACATTCCCACTTCCACAGCAGTGTTTGCCTACATATTGTCTTAGCTTTCTTAATACCTCACATTTCCAAATTAGTGCATTACAAAAATGGCACTTATAAAAGTAAGGTGTCCTAGTAGTGAGTGAAGAGTGCAATCTCTGGAATACACCACCATAGTTGCTGGGTGCTTAACATTCTGAGGAAATAAAAACGCATGCCTTATAGAGTGACATTTGGATTTAATATCTTTCACATCACCAAACGACACAGCAAATAGAATGGAAATTATCATCACAGGCGGCTCATTTAAATCAAATGAAAAAGAGCCTTGCTCTATATCTCTCTGTGGCTGTGCATTTCGATGTTCATTGTTTTGATAGTTTCTTGAAGTACCATAGCATTGGCAATTGCTATGTTTCTTGTGAGTAAGTGGAGTCCACCATGGATTCCTCTATGTTCCTCTCCATTTTCAACCCTTCCAAATGTTCTAACTTCATTTTCATTAACATAATTCATTAAATTATCAACATTTTGTTTTCGAATGCAAGCCCTTGTCCTTGAACGGTTACGGCGAGACACACGTGTTGCATCCAAAACTCGAAGCCGACGAACTTGGTTTAAACTCAAGTATAAACAGCTCCTAACCATCTTCAAATCTCCTTCAAAACACAAAATAGGGAATACTAACTTCTTTTTAAAACATTCTTAACTTCAAACACCAACATAATATTCTACTTCAACAGCCATTATCACACATGTGACCTTGCTCCAAATAGACTCAGCTCAATAACAATGTAATTATTGGAGAAGATTTTAATACATACATGAGTATAATGTATACAAACCATTTCCTAGATGAATAAGTGAGCATAACATATACTATCCATCTCTTACAAAGATAAAGGGTAATAACATATACAATCACAGAGGTAGAGAGAGAGAGAGAGAGAGAGAGAGAGAGAGAGAGAGAGAGAGAGAGAGAGAGAGAGAGATGCAGAGACAAAGAGAGGAAATAGAAGTAAAGACATAATAAAAAAGTGCAATAGAACAAAATAAGAGAGAAGTATTGAATTTGAAAAAATGGAAAATTCATACATATAGCCAAAAGAGAGCCAATTTTGCAAGTCGCAATACAATTTGTGCCTTGAGTAAAAACATCATTACTCTCACAAAAACCCTAGGCAACTACCTCGGCTTCTAACATACAACTCATCTTTTTCATAATAGCATTGAGTCGATTAATAGATATCTTAAGACTCAATACCTCCAAGCCTAAAGTACGTACTTGCTCTTTTAGAGAATTCACTTGTTCTTTACATTGCCCATTACATCCACCTTGACGTTCCCCAATTTCTCAACATGTATATTCTCCATGAAAGAAATCATGTCTAGTTGGTTAGCCTCCATCCGACCATTACTATCAAGGATGCGGTGGAGATGATGAGACAACTCGTCTCTTAGTATATCTCCCCTTTGGCTGCCACTTCCATGGATCTCATCCCAAAGAGCTTCTAAGTACTCCTTGTTGCAAGCAACTTAATTTTTCTTAGACCACTCGCATATGTCCGCAATATTTTGTAGACATTTAGAGTTTGGTTGTCCGGATGGGAACCTTGACCTAGCAAGGTGTTTTGCAACTCGAACATTCATCAACTCCAGTGGAGTAGACAAAGCTACTTCTTCATTGGAAGAATCCTTCATAGCCAGTACATCTCTTGAGTGGTTGTTATCATTCTGAATCTCCATTTGTTGAAATTCAAAATTAATATCTTAAGGATCTACAAATATCTCTTCATATCTTTGCCAACATATAACTAACCCTAGAAACCTACCTATACAAATGTAGATTCCTCCTAGAAAACTATCATAGAGATACATATAAGTGTCTCTCTATATTTTATGTATTAGCAAAATCATAAAAATTTTAAACATTTTTAAGAACGTTCTGGAGTTAAAACAACTATTCGCTAAGCTACTATAGTTTGTAAATTCTCTAAGACCCATTATACTCTCTCTAGAACTCTCTCTATAATCTCAAAGGCAATAGTCTAATAAATGGAATGTTTCTAGCTTATGTAGCTAAGCACACCAATATTGTAAATTGTTTAAACGTGGTAACACACTCAATGAGACTGAAAGAGAAATAGTGAATGTTTTAATGTGCTCTCTCTCTCTCTCTCTCTCTCTCTCTCTCTCTCTCTCTCTCTCTCTCTCTCTCTCTCTAGCCAACCATACAATAAACACACAAATAGATAAAGACAAAAAGGGCAACAAAGAAACCAACCTCAAGTTGAACAGAGAATTGGATTCAAATCACCAACTTTGATGCTATCATCCTTGTGCTTCCTTCTACACGATCACACGGAAAAACCAAAAAATAATAATAAATTTATGATCTCTCTATTTTTCTAATCCAAATACACACAATAAAACATAACAATAACTATTTGTGTATTACATGATTGTATGAGACAAAGAGAGAGAAAGAGACATCCATCAATAATCTAAAAGCTTATTACATTATCTTTACCAACTTCCTTAATGGAATGCACTTCAAAATTTCACTAAAAATAAAATGCTTTTCCTCGGAGCTCCTACATCTACTACCCACAATGTAAAATCCATCTAGTAATCCAATGCCTCTTTGATTAAGAGAAGCTTGAGATTGTCATCTAGCCTATAAGGGTCTAAGACTATATAAATATACCGAGGATTAACATCATCCCACCCATCAAATCCAAGGATTTTCCATTTTGGGCTAGGCTGGGGTCCAAAAAAGCCCAATTGTGGCATCTCCTCAAAGAAGACAGTATCTGACAATTTATTATTGTCATAAGTCAACTTTAAGATATTTAATGACATGTCTCTGCATAAAACATAATCAAACTATACATTAAATCATGAACTTTTTTATGTTTAGCAAAGTAAGATTATAAGAAAAGAATGAAACAATAAAATCCATTCAAATACAAAAAGAAATCTAGAACCGAGTCCATTCAAGAAGAACACAACCAAATTTATTTTCGGAGGAGCTTATGCTTTGGGATACATTTAATAACTTCATCAAATACTTGTCGCACTTGATCTCTTTCAACATGGACAATAGAGTCTATTTCATAACGATCAATCAAGCACAGGCTTTCTTTAATAATCATAAGCGTAATATTTTCATTTAATTTATCTAAATCTAAACGTATTTTAATTTGATAAACATCGTTCCATCCAACGAGTTCAACCGGCCAAGTTGGACTATGAAAAAAACGATGCTCAAATTCAGGCCAAATCCACCCTCTCCTCAAAGGAAAGAGTACTCCTCATGTGCTCAAAAAATATGCAAGTAACTTCTTCCATCTCTATCAATCATACATACATACATATAAGTAGACGCATGACTACTACGTACATGAGTGTAAATTTTAATTGTAACTAATCTATGCATGCACATCGGTGTAAATAAACAAATTACAACTACTATGTGTGTGCACATGTGTGTTTGAATTAATACATGTAAGTCAAAGCCTTTCCTTGGTGCATGTGTGAGTGTGTGTGTGTGTATAAGAAGTTAAACTACTAATACATATAAGAATGTAATTGGCACAATTTATACTACAAAGTTAACGCACATACTAACTACATGCAATTCAAATCTCAATCCCACACATACACTTCCACCCCCACCCACGCTTTTCCCATTTGGATGACTAAAATATTTTGAAACACTTCCACTCTATCTCTTTCTCTCTCACACACACACTCACACACACCCACACACTATATATAATAGGCCTTGCACCCTACAACAGAATTAATAATAAAAAACACATACACACACACACACTTTTTGTATTTGAATAACTAAAATATTAACGTCTTCCAAATATTTACTACTATTCAAATTATTAAACATTCAAAACACTTTCAACATCAATATGAGGACTCTCTCAAACACACACGGCACACACACACACATTCTACAGACACACACACACACACACACACCCTAAACACAATCACACATGTGGCTTGATTAATGCAATAACTCTCTCTCTCTCTCTCTCTCTCTCTCTCTCTCTCTCTCTCTCAAACACACACACACACACTTGCTATACATATATTTTTTTCAACTTCCATATTTTGATAAGCTTTCATAATATGGAATTTTACAAAAATAACATTTTAATAAACTTCCATTTTATAATGTTATTATTTAGGGATTTAAGTATGGACTCTAATATTTAGGGTTGTACGTGTTTATGTATCTGATGACATTCTGTGTGTGTGTGTGTGTGTGTGTGTGTGTGTGTGTGTGTGTGTGTGTGACAGTGTGTAAAATAATGTAAGTAAATAAATGTGTGTGTTGTATGTATGTATATATACATATATATTTGTATTTATACATACACATACACACATAAAAATACATACACAAATAAAATCTCCCACACACACACATGCACACAATCACACCCCAAGCACAAACACCAACACACTAAACTATTTCACTCTCTCTCTCTCTCTCTCTCTCTCTCTCTCTCTCACACACACACACACACACACACACACACGTTGTATGTATGTATATATACATATATATTTGTATTTATACATACACATACACACATAAAAATATATACACAAATAAAATCTCCCCCACACACACACACGTTGTATGTATGTATATATACATATATATTTGTATTTATACATACACATACACACATACACACATAAAAATACATACACAAATAAAATCTCCCACACACACACATGCACACAATCACACCCCAAGCACAAACACAAACACACTAAACTATTTCACACACACTCTCTCTCTCTCTCTCTCTCTCTCTCTCTCTCTCTCTCACACACACACACACACACACACACTTGCTAATTAAATTAAAAATAATAATTTTTAAAAAGTTTTTAAATACTCTATCTCAAACACGCACACACCCCACGCACACTTTTCTTATTCAAACAACTATATTATTTATCTCTCTTACACACACACACACACTTTGCTTTCACACAATCAACCCCAAACACACACACATAAATACACTTGCTAGTCAAATTTAAAAAACATTTTCTAAAAACTTTCAACATATTTCAAATTATTTAAAAAAATATATAAGCTCCCATATTTTGATAAATTTCCATAATATGGCATTTAAAAAAACATTTTAATAAACTTTAAAAAACTTCTCTCTCTCTCTCTCTCTCTCTCTCTCTCTCTCTCTCACACACACACACACACACACACATAATACTTTCTCTCTCTCTCTCTCTCTCTCTCACACACACACACACACACACACACACATATGATACTTTCACTCTCTCTCTCACACACGCACATGCTATAACTCTCTCTCTCTCTCTCTCTCTCTCTCTCTCTCTCTCTCTCTCTCACACACACACACACACACACACACATGATACTCTCTCTCTCTCTCTCTCTCTCTCTCTCTCTCTCTCACACACACACACACACACACACACACAGACACACATCTCTAAGAGAGGATGAGATCCTTCAAAACCAAACATTCTTAATGCCTCTCCAAGTGATGAGTGAAATGCCTTGTTGAAAGATCACTACCCCCTCAGCGCAACGAATTCAGGGGTGCTAGCAACGAAAATAGCACTTCTTGCATAGGGCAGAGTCTCCCACGAGGCCTCGCCCACGGATATCCAGACAAGAGACTAATCCCTCGGTTCTTCCAAAACTGAATCCAAAAAAAGTTCCCTTACCCTGCAGACATAGGCGTTTCCACACACCAGGAAAAATCTATTCTCACGTAGTCAAGAGCCTTAACTAACCAAACTGATCCGACCGAACCTGTAAGTCACATGGTCAGATCAAGGAAGAGACTTGCACTTGGATCATAGAAACCAACACTTTTTTCCTCATCAAGAGGCACAACCATTGATTCTTTTTCATAGAACAAGGGTTATCCGGGATTTTACTTCCACTATCGTAACATAACAAAATTGAGTCTCATTTTAGGGATCCATCAGTCCAGCCTAAATCCCATGGGTTAGTCAACCGCCCAACCATTGTAGTGATAGGATCCATTTAAAAATTTGGTTATGTTTTGCCCCGGGTACCAGGGAAAAGAGTTCCCAAGACCCCTAGCTGGCACTTCAAGCAAACTTTAAGATAGTCACACCGCTTACACACCCAATATGAATTTGCCTGTTTCACAGATTCAACTGTCTTTAAAACAATCTTTTAATGAAACCATAGTATCACTGATCATAATCCTCCAAAATATCTAGCTTGAATTCTAATTTCTAATCATTCCTTCATCGGTGTACCTATGGCATCATTGGCAACACTAGAACGCTCACCACCTGTTTACTCAAGGGCCTTTTCAATAATTCCTAGCTCATAGTATCCCAAAATATAATCACATAAGAAAAATCCAGATGGAGTCTCCATTGAAGATCAACAAGATCAACCAATAGATCCATATAAAAAGAGCCATGGACTCATCCGTTGACGAGCAGTAAGGCCAATCAACCAAATCCATGCCCGAGTTCAGAAAACAACTCTAACTCCTTGTTCCATTTTCTTCCCCGATGCACGCGTGGGTATCTTCGGTGACCCAGAGCCCAAGCACCATATGGTCAACACCCTCTAGGCTCCTTCGCAGGTCACCATGCGCTTCACTCATAAGCCGCTTCCTTGGTCCCTCATCCACCGTATTGGAAGCTCACCATTTAAATCAAACTGAGACTGGTCAAGACCTCAGGCAACCTTGCTATATGAGACGTCCTCCATTGACTCTCCGTCAGCTATTGCAACTTTATCACTTAGGTCTCCACGACCTTATTCACAAGATGGTCAAAATGCTTCCCTAGCATTCTTGACATAAAACAGTCATTTAAAAATAGGTTTCATAAATACAATTTCTAACGCTCTCATCTTTCCACATTGTTCCACATCCAATCATATGTATTCCCATCGTCCTTCATCCATTCTCATCCAATCACATCATATTACATCTCATCACATCTATCCTCATCACATCACGTCACATCCATCCACATCACATCTTATCCATTCACATCTATCCAGGTCCACATCTCATCTATCCACATCATATCTCATTCATTCATATCTAACCAGATCCACATCACATCTCATCACATTACATTCACATCTCACCACATCCATTGAGATATCATCACATCACATTCACATCCATTCACATCTCATCCATTCAGATCTCATCACATCCATTCACATCTCATCCATTCAGATATCATCACATCACATTCACATCCATTCACATCTCATCGCATCCATTCACATCTCATCACATCTAACCACATCCACTCACATCTCATCACATCCACTCACATCTCATCACATCACATTCACATCTCACCACATCCATTCAAATATCATCACATCACATTCACATCCATTCACATCTCATCGCATCCATTCACATCTCATCACATCCATTCACATCTCATCTCTCCCATTCACATCCATTTACATCACATCACATTCATTCACATCTCGTCACACATCCATCCTCATCTTATCACATCTATCCACATCACATCACATTCATTCCATCCACATCTATCCATATCACATCACATCCATTCACATCTCATCATATTCATCCACATCCATCCATTCATTCACATCCATCGAGAAAACTTGGATAATTCTTACTCAGAAAAGGGAATCTGAAATCCTTGGGAGGATCGAGGATCCAATAAGTAAACGAAAGTTTAGAATTAGTTCTCATTAATGAAGCTTAAGGAATGAAAATACAATACGAAAATGCTCTTTCTAAGTTTTTACTATTCAATTTTGATAAGGTTTATTTTCTCTTTTTAAACCTTCAACAAACACTCTGATACTTAGATTTAATGGGATCGAGAAAAAGTACCTTTAACTAGGTCAAGTAATTCGCAGAAACTTAGAAAAGTCCTATCAGTATCAAAAGTAGATAAACTGTACTAAGAGTGGATGTGATAAGATGTGATGTGGATCTGAATAGATATAGATGGATGTGATGTGGATCTAAATGAATGTAAATGGATGTGATGGGATGTAAATGGATGTGATGTGAATGTGATGTGATAGATATGAATGTGAATGAATGGATGGATGTGGATGAATGTGATGAGATGTGAATAGATGCGATGAGATGTGAATGAATGTGATGAGATGTGAATGGATGAGATGTGATGTGATAGATGTGAATGTGAATGAATGGATGGATGTGGATGAATGTGATGAGATGTGAATGGATGCGATGAGATGTGAATGAATGTGATGAGATGTGAATGGATGAGATGTGATGTGATGAGAGCCAAAACAAGGATGGAAGTGAATGGGAATGTGAAACCGAAACGGGATCTAAAGCTGAAACAAAAACTAAAACATCCATGGTTCCTCTTGAAGATTCTATCATGGTATGGTTAGATTTCCTTGCAGGCAATGATGTTAAGCGTAAACACGCATTGATTATCCCTCGAGATAGTCATAACATCTTGACAATAGACACTTGGGTGTCATTGGGGCAATCTAAACTCATCCCTAAAAACAATGGTTTTGCAAGAGGAGCCCATGGATAAAACATGACCACGATGTTGTCCTTGGTGGAACTTGGATACGTGACTTGTTGTATTCACTTGATGAATCAATGTAAATAGTCACCTTGAACACTTCTATAGGTATTGTGCAATTTCTCTTATAGGAGAAAGAGACCTTGGAGGATTTAGAACTTCCAACCTATCTTACTGAGAATTATGGTTGGATTGGAACTTTCTAATAAAATCACCACAATTCAAGCACAACTTTATCCAACACGAGAGCAGAATCTCATGCCCTTGAGTTGTGGGATTTGTTAGGTCAACCAACACTCACGGCTTATCCTGAAAGAATTCCATTTACATGACTTGAACATGCCATGTTTGGGGTACTTTGAACATACAATGTATATTGAAATTAACCCCCTTATTTGCAAGTTTTTTGTGGTTGAGTATGTGTTGAAAGTAGATTTGATCTTGGGGCATAAATGGACTATTGCTACCCAAGCACCACTGTGCCTTGCTAGCGATAGGGTCATGATGGTCAACAACACAAAGTTGACAATACCATACTGCCAGGAAGAGGATCCAACCCTAATGGATTTCTATGATGCTAAACGCAAAAAGTTATAAGCCTCTTCCAGTGAAGCCTCTCTACACAATGACCTACCATCTGCCTCAATGATCGACTCCGATAAAGAATCTACTCCTTTAACTCCATCCTCACCAACAAAGTACAATGCCGAAACCTCGCAGTCAGCAGCTATTCCTAAAAAAGTTCCCCATGTGCAAAACCATCTATCTCTAACAAGAAACTCAAAGGAAAAGCCCCGGAGTAAACGCCTCTTCATCAACCAACCTCGCTAAAAGAGGGGGATGCATGCTCTAAAGCCTCCACAACATCAGCAACCACCACTCTGCAAGAGACTCGAACCTCATTGTCAACAACGCCCCACGAGTCTCAAACCTATAGCCCCAGTGCCAACCAATGTAAAGGAGGGCCCACAACCTTTCACTTCCACCAAAAAGAAAACTCCACCAAGATAACCAAAATCCAGGTATCTTAATGGTATCAAAATGTGGGTGGAGAAGCACCTACTTGTAGCCCAAGGCTACTACGAAGGCACTAATCCGATTTGGGTGCCTCAATCATTAAAGCCTCTTCCTCAACGCAGCACTCAGAGGCCACGGAAACAGAAAAGTACCCTACAACACCATCCACAAAAGCCTATGCAAGTTACTTAACGAACTCCAACATCTCAACAAGTGTGGGTACCCAAAAGTTTACTGTAAGCACAAGGGTACTACCAAGGAAATACCAAAGCTTGGATTCCCAAACGCATCAAAAAGTCCCCTAAGCCTGCACAAAGAAAGAAAACTCAGCACCAACAGCATCAACCACCAAATTATAATGTTCATCAAAGATGGATGCCTGTGCACGTGCTTCAAGAATAAGGGTAATATGATGATAATACCTTCATATGGTTGCCAAAATCAAACAAAGTGAAGAAAGCCTCACCAACTTCAACCCCAACAGTTTCATCTAAAGTTCAATAAGAATGGAAACCCAAGCAACCAAATTCACAAGAGCTTGTGTGTTCATTCAAACCCAATGGCAACCAACCAAAAGCTGTACCTACCGCCTGGACAACACTTGCGTCAAAAGTTCAAGATTCAATTCCCACATCTATAGAGACTTATAAGTACATCAAAGACAAACTCACAATGATCTTTTCACCCCTCTGGATGTGAAGCATAAGTGTAGAAGCTACGCGGCAGACATAAGAACCTATTCTCTCAAAAAGGAGAGTAGCCACAAGAACCTGTTGCTCACAAGGTGGTAGCCAAAAAAAAAACACACACACACACAAACATAAACACAAGGGAGTCACACATATGGCCTACCTAAAAGTGGTAGAATGTCACAAAAACAACTCCCAAGGATCTTAAATAGCCATCCCATTTTTGTTAAGCTTATAGCTTACTATTCTTTTGGCTAAGTTAATGTAGTAGCTTCTCCATGAGTACATATCCATACTCATGCACTGGAGGACATTTGCACCAAAGCCTCACCATCAACAACTTTCTAGGTACATCTCTGGATGGGGGGGCCATGGTGGGCGAAAGCCTAGTCAATGGCACAACCCATCGCCTAGAACTTTCTTTCAAATTGCAAACCCTTCCAAACAAAAATCTTTACAACACAATGATCTCTAATCCGTATAGTGAAGATATCTGAGCCTCGCAAGTCGACGTAATTCTTTCAAGTTTCGCCAACGAGTGGCTACTTCAACAAAAAGCAGCAGCTTAATAAGAGTTCAATTGACTCAATTCTTGTACTTCATATATATCTGCTTCATTAGAGCACTTTAGTATACATAAAAGCACAAAAATCACATGGGAAGAAGCATGCATGAATAGGTCCTACTCAACAACATTTGACAAGAATCCTGCCACACAAAGGGACATCATCGAAGGCCAATTCCTTCAAATGATGAATGTCGCTTCAATGAATCAAATGAGGAATTGAGAAACAGGGGGATTTTTTTTGCGAGCAAATTCAGGTGAGCATAAACCTAAATATGGCGAGGAGCAGTTTTTTAATAATGGGGGGTCTCGGTCTCTCTCTCTCTCTCTCTCTCTCTCTCTCTCTCTCTCTCTCTCTCTCTCTCTCTCTCTCTCTCTCTCTCTTTCTCTTTCTCTTTCTCTCTCTTTTATCTCTCTCTCTTTCTCTTTCTTTATCCGTCTCTCTCTCTATTACACACTTTTGCAAGGTATTGAGTCGCTGGGCCATAACATGAGACATTGAATATTAAATCCATGGAAAACACTAATAAGTGTTCTTGAAATCGTAACACACAGGTACCTCTAACATTACTCTCTCTCTCTCTCTCTCTCTCTCTCTCTCTCTCTCTCTCTCTCTCTCTCTCTCTCTCTCTCTCTCTAATTTTGTCTCTCTTACTTATCTCTCTCAATAGCAAAATAAAATTACTCCAATAAAATGATACAAGCTCAAATAAAATAACACACACACACACACACAACATTCTAATAGCTTATATGCGGTCAATGAGAATCGAGATTTGAAAATAAGTCTTCAAAGGTTTCCAACACAACAAAGCCTGATATTCAAAACTCCCATGCCTATTTTGGCATAACAATTAAGCGTATGAAAGATTTATACCAACTAAACAAGGTAAATATTCTGCAAAGTGGTAGACCACATCATAGTGCTATATGAGAATACACCTCGATGTAAGTGTTGTGTTGTCACAACACTTTATGTGCTTTCTTTTGTCCAATTAAATTAATAAATAGATGTGCATATTATGTCATTTTAGTCAAGCAAAGTGTGAACCTTGTTCAAGGTCTTAACAAAATATGAGTAAAGTGGATCTTATTAAGATAAATAATCTACATAGTGTAGTCTTGCACCGGTGAAGCTAAAAAGTTCAAAAGAGTGCTTGGTTGAACTACCACATTTTACTAGGTCTTGTTTCATTCAAATGTGTTAAAAGTTTGCACACTCATCATCGTAAAATTGGTCATGGTGGTAAATGCTTCTTATTCTTAACGACTTGATTTTGGTCCTATTAATGTGAGGAAAAAAAGTGTAGAGTAGCTTAACACATCGATTGTGTGAGGTAGTGGGTTCTATTCCCAAGGCAATGAAGGCATGTTTGTGTTGTGGAACATTTTATAACATTCTTTAATGTTTTTTTATTTTGCAATTAGGAACAATGGAAGAAGTTATTAGGATGTTTTATCGAGAGGCAAAGTTATTGGACAAAGTAGTTTCCTTTTATAAATTACATTTTCAAAAGATTTTCGTAATGGGATCTCCCAAAAAGTAAGCCAAATCCTAATATTACTTATTTTAATAGTCAATTTATCTACTCTAATATTTACTTTTATCTTTAGCCATATCTCATTCCTCTAATTCCATGAGCTTTCTCAAATTGATGTGACTTGCATCATGCATTAGCTTTATTACATCATTAGCAAGGATAATTAAGCATTGATTCATCATTAGAATCCTTTTACTCATCATTAGGATTATACCAAAATCATTAGCAACAAAGAAAATTGAGCTTTGCTCATCATTAAGATCATTGTATTCATCCCAATTAGCATACCATGTAGGCATCTAATAACCATGTCGACCAGCACATGTTGCAAAAACCCTATGTGACCATAGATGGCACTAGCTCTTGCTTTTCAAATACATTATTTGCATTTTTTATGTGCACCCACATATTGTTGTATTCATCCTTATAACCCTCTTCCACTTATTGTGGTCCTCATTTAATATCTTCTTTAAGGATTCAAGTACAATGGTGGTCTTGATAACTGTAAGCCTGCCCATTTCTTTATTTTGTTATCTATAAACTTGTTAGCCACCATGGTCTCTACTTCACAAGTGCTATAGCGAGCTTTGTCCACCTATTTTCAAAGGGCCTCTAGCATGGCTCCTAGTTACTTACTCCCTATGTGACCTTTACCACCACTGGCTCATTCTAAGCTTTTTGGTCTCAGTTTTGGAAAGGAGCATCCCTTCCTTTAACTTTTTTCATCTCTCCTAAGCTTCTTTAAGGGTTTCCTTGATATTTGTTAGATCTACAAATATTTATTCGCATGTTGGAGTGTCATTGTGCTCTTGTCTTGCCCATGTGGCTTACTAGGACTAGACAACTCCTAATGTTGGAGTGTCATCACTCTCTTAGATATCTTGCCCATGTGGCTTACTAAGGCTAGCCACTTATTCTCATATGCCTCTAAGAAATTTGGGTGGTCATTCTAATACCAAAGAAAAGGCATCTTGTGAATACAGAGAGGGTATGTAAATGACTAATGCATAACCTCCAAAATAGTATTTTTGAAATAGTCATGGGGAGGGCTCTGAGAGATACTAAGGTTTCTAAAATAGAGGCCATAGCTTGTGGGAGTAATTGCTCTTGCATGGCCTACTAGTGTTTTATGCTTACAGTGGATGGCACTAGCTCTTGCTTTTCAAATATGTTATTTGTATTTGTTATGTGCACCCAAATATTTTTGTATTCATCCCAATTAGCATACCATGTAGGCATCTAATAACCATGTCGACCAGCACATGTTGCAAAAACCAATCACCAAATTCGAGCAATGAAGGTATATTTTTTTTGTTAGCAAATTAGGCCACATCATATATGGGCAATATGACGTGGCCTAAGCCGTGTCTCCTGCGATTCTGGCATGGACTTGACGACTTGCAAAGTACGTCGACTCGACGGCCAGCTACACTCGACGGCTTCTACAAACGGCTTGGACTCGACAGATTTGACTCAGCACACACTGCTGAAGCAGATGGCGATGATGAACACAGCACAGATGGTGATGAAGAACGCAGCACAGATTCTCTGCGAGAAACGCCTTCCTTCGATAAACACGCTTGGAGAGATGCTCGTTGTTGAAACCCTAAGTCTACAGGCAGCTCTGTAAAGATTTCGTACCTGTGCTTAGCCAGCCACACAGCCAGTTTGCCACGGCCAGTCCGAGCCATGCAATCAAGTCGACGTCGTCGAGTCCGCCGAGTAGAAGCCATTGAGTAGAAGCCGTCGACTAGGCGGCGTCGCCTTGGCGCGGTTTTAAGCAAGCATGGCCGGTCGTGGGTGGCAAGGCAAACTTGGCAGTGGAGACGTTGCAAGGAGTGGAGCAGGTGCAGAAGGAAGTGGCTGGCTGCGAACTGCCACATCATCATCCACCGCCAGCAAGCTATAAGTAGAGGGCGGTATCGTTATTATCGTTGACCACGCTCTGCGATCCGTTGCCGCACCCTCAGCTCTATTTGGCACGGGCATGGCCAAGGGGGATCAACGATGGAGAAGGTTTGGGGGTCGTATCTTGACGCGAGGGGCGTTGATCTTGACGGCGGGCGCCAGTTGAGTAATCTCGGGCCCAAAGGAATCTCGGGCTGGGGCGGCAGGCGGGGGGTGACGAATCTTTTCGAAAAATAAAGAGAATTGAATGCATTGGTATAATTTTGAAAAATTTAAAATGAGTCCATATTTCTTTAAATGATATTTATTAAACATCATTACATGGACATAATGCTAACCGCCACTAAGTAATCTCGGGACAATAGTAATCTCGGTCCATCGTAATTTTGGGAGGACTTCATTGACATTATAGTCTCTCTCTCTCTCTCTCTCTCTCTCTCTCTAGCCAATACATTGCAGAAAGTGGGGAGGAGAAGAACATTCTATTATCTTATTGGATCTAAAGATCAAACTATCACTTGTATTAATCTGTCACACGAAGGTATTTCTCTTAGCTTAATCTTTTTAATACATTGAGTTATACTTTTGGTTACAAGCATTGCCAAAAAACACCTTGTTTTGATATGATTTGATCTCCAATGTGATGTGCATTATCTTTAAACAATTTATAGTTTAGCATATTGATCAATTTGATAATGAAATTCTTTGTTTTGACATGATTTTATCTCCAATGTGATGTGCATTATCTTTAAACAATTTATAGTTTAGCATATTAATCAATTTGATTGTGTATGTATTGATAATGTAGTCTTAAATGTCCACAACGATGGATTGGCTAGTTGGAGATGAGGATAGTGATGATGCAAGTAGTGATGATGCAAGTACTGATGATGATCTAAACATTGAAGACCAATGTCAAAGTGGTAACAACCATGATACTACAACGGAAGTCTCAGAAAATTGCAAGGTTGTATGCAATCCAAATGAGCATTTATCCCGTATATATTTCTCTTTTAGTGAGGAGCTATATAACTTAATGATAAGAGTACTACAAGATGATGTGTCCATAAGCTTGGAAATGCTAAAAAGTCATGATGACGATAGAGGCATGCTTGATGGCGAAAAATGAAAGATGAGCTTTGCTTGGGAGAGAGAGAGGATGGTTCTCTTTGTATTTGTTTGAAGGGGCCATTTGTGAGATCCCTCTGCTCCCTCCGCGCATCGGACTCCCGGAATAGCTGCTGACAGCAGCGGAAGCAGCCCCCATGCGCGAGGCAGGGTTTCTCACTCGGGGCCTCGCCCTCGAACGTCCGGGCACGAGACTAAGCTGGTGGTCATTCCAAAAACCGAAACCGAGAAAATTTCCCATGCTCGAAAAGCGGGGACGATTCCACCTTTTTGAATTTTCTTAACGAATTTTTCTAACGAGATCAAATCTAAACTATCCTTCACCTGAATAAACCAAATAGAAGGAAACTATCACTGATATAATTTGATCATCTAAGTAATTTCAACGTTTTTTTTCCTAATCAAGATCAGGCATAGCCGTTGATCCACTCAATTGAGAAATTTATCAAGGAATTAACTAGCTATTCGAATCCTAGCGTAATCCTAAGATTTTTCAGTTTGATTATTAAAACTCCACTGATTCCAGCCTAACCCCATCCGCTGGGTTAGCCACCACCCTACCATTGGAATCGGTAGAACCAAACAAGTACTCACCCACCCATAATTGAAATGCCTTTCTTAACTTTAGCTTTAGAAAATAGGTACGCACACACTCCTTTTTAAAACTTTAATATAAAAATAATCCATTGACAAAACAGATATGGTCACAGATTTCATAATTCAAAATTTCCATTCAATCCCTTGTTTCACAAAAACAGTACCACTCTGGACTCTCCGTTGGGACTAGCTGGTCAGCAATGAGATCCAGTAATAGATTATAATAATCATTTCGTCAACATATATATATATATATCTTCCTTAACATACGTATGGGTGTCCTAATTTGATTTGATGGGTGCTACCACGGTTAAGAGGAAAAAAAAAATATAAGTAACACCACGAAAACGTTCTCTCTAATTGCACACACTTGCGTTGCAAAAGAAATGGGAATTGGTCGAGCATGGAACATCGGCAAATGATCGTAGAGCAGGTGGTGTGGCCTCGGCTCTATTTGGCACACGGGCCATGCCAGGGGCATCGACCCTTTATGTCCTTTGAAGTTGATGATGTGTCACTTCAAAATTTCTTTGGAACCCCAGATCTCGGGAGCTATATGTTCACCTTTTTCTCGATCGTTTATAGGTAAGCTCACTTGTGAATTGTAAATCTTGAATGTTGCTAACTTCATTTGTATAGTGAATGTTGAATGTTGCTAATCGTAATGATATAGATCTCATTGGACCCTATTGGCATTCTACAATGGACACATTCAACGTGTCAATGGGCTACCTAGAGAGCAAAGTGGAATCTTATTTTTTGATTCCTTATCTATGCACTATTTGACAGATTACTTGTCGCGTGTTTACAGGTGTAATTCTACTTTTAGTATTTTATTGTATACGTTGTGTAAAGAAGTAATCCCACAAGCTTGTAAAGATGGAGGTTATGTTATTGTTGCAGGGTGTTTGCATTTTTAGCACGCCATAGTTCTCATCCTGTGGTACAGAGTGAGCTTTTGAATCCAGATACGTTGTGTATCCAGACCGCAATAGTGGAGGTATGTTTACCATTTAACAATTAGCTATTATAGAAAACAAAACTACCTTTTTACTTATGTGGTTTTATAATTTCTGTACAAGATTCCTCAACAACCTAATGGGTACAATTGCGAATATTATGTTATGGCTACCATGTGATTTTTGATTAAGGGCGGATTACAACATTCCAAGCCTAGAAATTGGGTATAAGCTTTCATCTCTATGTTCTTTAGTTTCATGGTTAGTTTATCTCTTTATGTTATTTAGTTTCATGGATAATTTATCATATGCATTTACCTTCTTGATATGTTGTATTCAGCTTTCAAAAGCTTGGTTTGCACATGCGGATGTACAAATGTTGAAGGGTGGCCTCCGATCCTGGATCCAAACTTGTATGTTGGAGACAACCATGCTGCATAGTAGATGAGACGTCATATGTTGCTAGATGATGATGTGGGTGCTTGTAGATTCGACGTCTTTTGTATGATCATAGAGACTTTCACATCTTATTTATGACATTCTACATCTTTTATATGAGATTCAACCTCTTTTGTGTGAGATTTTGTAACTTTTGTATGAGTCATGGCTCGTGTAATCTTGTCAAACAGAAGTTATGATTTTGGCTTTATATATTTCCATAAGTGTTATACAAGAGACGGTCATTGAGATTCCACATCTTCTTTATGACATTCTACATCTTCTATTTGAGATTCCACATCTTCTTTATGACATTCTACATCTTCTATATGAGATTCAACATCTTTTTTATGAGATTTTGTAACTTTTGTATGAGTCATGGCTCATGTAATCTTGTCAAACACAAGTTGGGGTTTTGGGTTTATATTTTTCCATAAGTGTTGTAAAAGAGACGATCATTGAGATTCCACATCTTATTTATGTCATTCTACATCTTCTATATGAGATTCAACATCTTTTTTATGAGATTTTGTAACTTTTGTATGAGTCATGGCTCATGTAACTTTTGTATGAGTCAAACGCAAGTTGGGGTTTTGGGTTTATATTTTTCCATAAGTGTTGTAAAAGAGATGGTCATTGAGATTCCACATCTTATTTATGACATTTTACATCTTCTATATGAGATTCGACATCTTTTGTATGAGATTTTGCATCTATTACTGACCACACTATTACCTCTATTGTAAAGTATTCTCAACTATTAACTTCATTGCTAATTATGTTAATTGACCTAAACTACAAAGTTGTATAAAGTAATCTCGGGCTGTGAAAGTAATCTCGGGAACCCGAGATTACTTTCACAGCCCGAGATTACTTAATGAAACAGATCTAAGTGCTTTGTTGTGAAAGTAATCTTGGGCTGTAATCTCGGGTTTTCGAGATTACTTTCACAGCTCGAGATTACTTTTACAACAGAGACCTGAGTGCATTGTTGCATAACTATTAACTCTATTACCAATTATGTTTGTTGACCTAAACTACAATGTTGTATAAAGTAATCTTAGGTTGTTAAAGTAATCTCGGGAACCCAAGATTACTTTCACAGCCTTTAGAGAAACGTAAAGCCATTTCCAACATCTAGTCATCTTGCAAAACCAAGATGAATGGCCTATCTTTGGCATCCTTTGCACTTGGATTATAAGGTTGGTAATATAACACCTACATAACAACAATGTGTGATATACCAAGATGTAACACATATGGTAGAGATCTCCAAAGTACTATGAAGTGTATAATACACTACCTTTTCTTGTTGTTTCAATGTTAAAGCCTCCATGTACATTGACTCCCAAATCATCTTTTGAAACCTTACATGCATCATGTTGGTGCACTCAAATAATTACTCTTTGTGATTTAACAATATTTACTCATAAAACAAAGGATCACTCTTAATTATCTTAACATATTTAATCATGAACAAAGATCAAGAAAAGTACCTTCAGTGCGAATTCAATATGACAATGAAGAAACCTCTTTGGGAATCATGAAGAACCTATAGATAGTGTAGTCAAGAGTAGATGCTCTCTCCATATGATATCGTTCTTTAGATAAGGACATTTTTGCAACATGGCGAGAGCTTCCCACATCAACAAACAAATCTTCTGTGCAGCATTCAATAACAGATGGGTGAACTGGCAAGTGATACAAATCACTTCTTGTGCTTGGTTCATGTCCTGTATGGATTGGATTAATGAAAATACACACTTCATCCTTGCCATCAATGTATTTCACTTGCACTTTGAAAGTGTATCCACATTTCTTGGATGTACATAATCTCTTAATTTTTCCACTTCGTTTAGGTTCACCTCCTCTATGACACATGTAGTCCACCATAGCCTTGGAAGGGTGGTGTCTCTTTGATGACCGCACCATGACTAGTCTCACCATATGCTCTATCATTATATTCTTCAATTGCATGTCCACATTAGTCCTATTTGTATGTATAGCATATGATGGCTCCTTGTTTAGATCCTGTGATGCCTAATTAAAGGGAGTTGTTGACTCTTGCTATACGATTACATGTACATGTATTAATAAACTCCTTGATGTAAGATGAGGGTATTCCATGCCTTCTGATGTCAGTGCACCATGTTGACTTGATCGCTTCAAGCGTGGCATTTGCACTTTTGTGTTCTCTTGAGCCTTTGCCACAGTGTGTAGCTTTCACAATGCTTTTCCACTCCTCAATACATGTAATATTAAGCTTAAATGGTGTAAGATTCCTCCCCAACCTCTCAAGATGTCCAGCATCTTCCCCTGTAATCAAATCCCTCTTCAGAAATATAAAAGATCTTGTTTCTACCAGTTTTGGCCTAGAGAGAGAGAATATCTTCTAGAGAGTGGTAATTCAGTTTTTAAATATTTTTAGATAGAAAAATATCTCATCTTATTAAAATAAGTTCCCCTGAAACAGAAGTTTAAAAAGATTTTCAGAAGGTGCATTAGAAATTAAGTATAATCTGTTCAAGAGGCATTATCCTAGGGGTCAAGATTTTTTCAAAATTTTAAATTAAGGTTCCTATGGACCAATAAGATTCATCCAAATGTAGGGAGGATATAAATAGAAGAATAAAATAAAAATCTCCCAAAAATGAGTAAATACTCACCTAAGATGAAGAGTTGACTAAGGACAAGGTTAATAGTTAAAAAAGAGAGATATTTAGAAGAAATGATGCATTTTTGACACCTCAGTATGGGGAAATTCCCCTCATGAAGGAGGCACCTATTTCACATGTGTGGGAGAGTTTTAAACTCCCAAATAATGAGATATTTTTATCTCTCCTCTCTTCTGTTTCAACTAGATCCAAAACGTGGACTAAACTGACCCAAAAATGATCAAAAATTGACCAAACTGATCTGAAAAATTCTAGAATCAGTTGGCTTGGTTAGAAGCTCACTTTTTCCTATAAATAGAAGCCTTCCCCTTTGTTGAAGCTTAATAGTGTTTTTGCACTGTTATCCTACTTCTCCCAAGAGCCAGAAAATTGTGAATTTACTCATAATTCATTAGTTTTTTTGACCTTCCCTCTTCTAAAGATTGGTGGCCACTCTTGTTTCAAACAAGAGTAGAACCCTCAAACCATCAAGCCAAAGGAAAGATCTCAAATTCCTTCGTAAGTTGGAGATTCTTCTCTTTTCTATTCATTTTATAGTTTTTTATGATTTTTGTCTTCTCTAAATTGAATATGATGATATGCCTCATTGAAAAAAGGAATTCCCCTCTCTTCTTTAGTAAATCCAACCATTCTTATCCTAGATGAATGATTAATGAATAAAATCAAGTTTTTCATAATGTTTCTCTTTGATAAAGTAGAAAATGTTTACATTGGAATGATTTAAATACTCTTGGAGAACTTATAATTAATTGTAACGAGTTAAAAATTAAAAAATGGTCAGCCATACAAAGGAGGTTATGGTGAAATTTTTCTAAAATTGTGAAAAATAAGTTTTACTTTTTTATTCAAAAAGAGTAATTTCCATCGTATATGTATTCTTAAAGTGTTACTTTTCATCCTAGGTATAGAAAAATGCTTACTAAAAATATTTTATAAAAAGAAAAAGTTACTTTCTTTAGGATTTAATTCTATGTATAGAAGGAAGCTTATTGAAATTTTATTTTGATTATCATAAAAGAATGATTTTCATCATAAATGAATTTTATGCATAAACATATGCATAAAAGATATTTTTTATATTAAAAGTGTGATTTTCATCATAAATAATTTTTATGCATAAAAGATATTTTTTTATATTAAAAGTGTGATTTTCATCATAAATGATTTTTATGCATAAACATATGCCCAACGTTATTGGCTTTGTTATGCTTGGGGTTGCCTAATTGTCGGTTCTGATGAGGCATTTTGTCCACGGCTTCTTGGGGAGTTGTGGTGGGGAAGGAGCATGCATAAAAGATATTTTTTATATTAAAAGAGTGATTTTCATCATCAATGATTTGTATGCATAAACATATGCATAAAAGATATTTTTTTAATATTAAAAGTGTGATTTTCATCATAAATGATTTTTATGCATAAATGGATGCATAAAAGAAATTCTTTTTTATTAAAACAGTGATTTTCATCATAAATGATTTGTATGCATAAACATATGCATAAAAGATATTTTTTTAATATTAAAAGTGTGATTTTCATCATAAATAATTTTTATGCATAAATGGATGTATAAAAGAAATTCTTTTTTATTAAAAGAGTGATTTTCATCATAAATGATTTGTATGCATAAACATATGCATAAAAGATATATTTTTATATTAAAAGTGTGATTTTCATCATAAATAATTTTTATGCATAAATGGATGCATAAAAGAAATTCTTTTATATTAAAAGAGTGATTTTCATCATAACTGAATTGTATGCATAAACATATGCATAAAAGATATTTTTTATATATTAAAAGAGTGATTTTCATCATAAATGATTTTTATACATAAATGGATGCATAAAAGAAATTCTTTTTTATTAAAAGAGCGATTTTCATCGTAAATGATTTGTATACATAGACATATGCATAAAAGATATTTTTTAATATTAAAAGTGTGATTTTCATCATAAATTATTTTTATGCATAAATGGATGCATAAAAGAAATTCTTTTATATTAAAAGAGTGATTTTCATCATAAATGATTTGTATGCATAAACATATGCATAAAAGATATTTTTTATATTAAAAGTGTGATTTTTATCATAAATGATTTTTATGCATAAATGGATGCATAAAAGAAATTCTTTTATATTAAAAGAGTGATTTTCATCATAAATGAATTGAGGGCCGACGAAGCGATCCCTGAGTGAAGTACCAGTACACCTAAGGAGGATCCTGGAGGGTTCTGACTAGGCGATGCACGGGCTCGCGGTGCTTAGGACACCCATACGTATGTTAAGAAAGATATATATATATATGTATGTTGACGAAATGATTATTATAATCTATTACTGGATCTCATTGCTGACCAGTTGGTCCCAAACAACGGAGAGTCCAGAGTGGTACTGTTTTTTGTGAAGCAAGGGATTGAATGGAAATTTTGAATTATGAAATCTGTGACCATATCTGTTTTGTCAATGGATTATTTTTATATTAAAGTTTTAAAGAGGAGTGTGTGCGTACCTGTTTTCTAAAGCTAAAGTTAAGAAAGGCATTTCAATTATGGGTGGGTGAGTACTTGTTTGGTTCTACCGATTCCAGTGGTAGGGTGGTGGTTAACCCATGGGCCAGATGGAGTTAGGCTGGAATCAGTGGAGTTTTAATAATCAAACTGAAAAATCTTAGGATTACGTTAGGATTCAAGTAGCTAGTTAATTCCCTGATAAATTTCTCAATTGAGTGGATCAACGGCTGTGCCTGATCTTGATTAGGAAAAAAGCGTTGAAATTACTCAGATGATCAAATTATATCAGTGATAGTTTTCTTCTATCTGGTTTATTCAGGTGAAGGATAGTTTAGATTTGATCTCGTTAGAAAAATTCGTTAAGAAAATTCAAAAAGGTGGAATCGTCCCCGCTTTCCGAGCATGGAAAATTTTCCCAGTTTCGGTTTTTGGAATGACCACCAGCTTAGTCTCGTGCCTGGATATTCGAGGGTGAGGCCCCGAGTGAGAAACCCTGCCTCACGCATGAGGGGCTGCTTCCGCTATGTCAGCTATTGGGAGTTCGGTGCGCGGAGGGATAGAGGAATCTCACAGTTGGTATCAGAGCAGAAATTGCCTAAATTTTAATAGAATTCTGGGAAAGAAATGTTTTTCACTTGTTATACTATGTGAATGAACTTCAAAAATTGAAAACTTATAAATTGAATTGGAAATTTATAGATGGACACCCCGAACCTATCTCGAATTCCTGGACTCTCTTAGAGTCAGGATATGATAGCTTTTGCATTTGATCACCTCATCAACTCTGCTATGACTCGAATGAGCAGAGTGAGACTAGCTCACCATTTTGAGAGCCTTTACATTCCTGATCCTCTTGAGCGACGTCGGTATATGTGGTTCTGTGGAGGATGGTGTATTAACATCAGTACTAGTCAGCGTCAGAGGCTTAGGTGAAATATTTCCTTGGCCATGATTCTGATAAGACTAGGGCTTGTTCAGCACTTTCTACTCTGTGATCATTCACCCAGGAACTGCAGAACTTCATGCCGATTTTTAGACTTCTTAGTCGCTTTATCTCGAGAAATAGAATTAGAGCACCTCTTTGTGTTAATGAATCGTGTATGTCTTCTTCATAGTTTCACTTCTTTATACGATTACGACTGAGGCGGTGATTCTAGAGTCGAGCTGCTCTATGTACATACTGCAACTTTTATATAAATATAGAAATGTTTTCTGGAGAAAAAAATTCCCTGTTGTATAAGTGATTGTTTATGGACGATCTGATAAAGAAAAATCTGTTATCGGACATATGTCATAGATCTCCAATAAGATCATTGTCTTGTTTAAGAAATTGTTTTCCAAACCTCTTATGTCTTAGGATCTCGTGGATGATATCAAAATAAAAATTTAATAATATATAAATTTTTGACAGAATCATGAGACGAGGAAACCGTGGCCGTCAGCCAGACCCTCTCTCTGAAGATGACTAGCTTGACCCTGATGTTCGCAAGGCTCTTCATAGGACTCAGGCACAGGACCCTTCAAAGGAGAAGGGGAGAACCTAGGCAAGGCTGTGGAGAAATGGGTGGAAGCCATGGAAGACGTCACAGGCTACAATGAGCGAAGCAAAATTGCTCTTGCCTGGCTCAAGATAGTGGAAATAGCCAGGGTAGCATGGAGGAACCACTGTGACACCAACCATCTCTGGACAGAAATACTCAGTCCTGGAACGACCTAAAAACCTATCTAAGAAAGAGATTTTGTCCCTCTGGATTTTTGGAAATCAAAATGAACGAATTCTTAGAGCTAAAGCAAGAGAGCAAAACCATCGAGGAATATCACCAGGCCTTTGCTCTTCTACTCAAATATTCACCACCTCTAAATGAAGAACAACTCATGGCCAGGTTCATTCGGGGAATGAACGAACCCTTGGACACACAGGTCAAAAATGCCAAGCCAGTGTCCATGGCTGAAGCAGTAAGAATAACAAAAGATTTTGCCAAAGCCTTTGTAGTAAAGCCTGCACCCTCAACTTTAAAAGATTCCAAGCCTAGGGAAGTACTTCAAACTTTCCACCCCCGAAGAGGCAGCAAGGCCCAAATCAGAATCAGGATGCAGGAAGATTCCGAAGTGAAGGAAGACCCTTCCCCCAGAATACTTTCTCAGGAGCCCCACCTCTTTCAAGAAATCAGAAGGATGAACTCAGAAGTGAAAACCGATGTTTTGGATGCCAAGGTTTTGGTCACCAACTGAAAGACTGCTCGACTCCTACCATGTCAAGGGGACAGGGAAGTCAAGGACCCCGAATTCAGAGACTAACCCCTTCATACCAGTCTAATCAAGGTCCATCTTGCCCAAGCCAGGGTAACCCTAGAAGAACTCCAGCTCAGCCATCTGCCTCTGTCTAGAGTAACCTTAGAACTCCTTCCCAGAACTGGGGCAACCAAAGAGAAAGAGTTCTGCCTCAGACTGCAGCAGCCAGAGCAGTCACAATTTCAGATGTAGTAGAAGAGGAAAGAGGGCAGATCTTTTCTGCAATTGAAAACCAAGGACCTAACCGCCGTCAGTTCTCAGTCATCCATACTCCAGCAAAATATCAGGGTAAGCCTTTTAAGCTTTTGATTGATTCAGGCAGTTCTCATTCATTCATTTCCCCTGGATGCTTGCGTAAGCTAGTCTTAGAACAGAAATCAGGGAAACCTATGCAAGTTGAATTGGCCAGTGGGAAGACTCTTTTCACTCACCATGAGACAGATCTTATCCAGTTCAATCTAGATGGTAATGTAACCGACTGTCAATTCAAAGTCTTACCTCTGGGAGTTTTTGACGGGATCCTTGGAATGGATTGGCTCCACAAAAATCAAGCTGACATACACTGTCACAATGGAACCATTTCCTTCCATGACCTTCACGGGAACAAAGTTCAAGGAACTGGAATTTTCGGATCCCCAGACCTTCAGTTAGTAAAAGCTTCTAGGTTGCTAAAAGGACTTAGAAAGAAGCAGCAAATTTATGTTGTCAAAATGAACCCAGTAGACTCAAAGTTAAGGCTAAAGAACCAGAATGGTTAAATGAATTTGATGATCTATTCCCAGTAGAGCTAACTGAAATGCCTCCAATCCGGGAAGTAGATCATGTGATTTAATTGACCCCGGGAGCTTAGATAGTAGCCCTACGCACGTACAAAATGCCAGTTCCTGAAGCCAGCGAACTCAAGGAACAGCTTAGATAGCTTTTAGAACAAGGGTTTATAAGACCCAGTGTTTCACGTTGGGGTGTGCCAGTTCTCTTTCAGAAAAAGAGAAAGATAGAATGCTTAGACTCTGTGTGGACTACAGAGGTCTAAATCAACTGCTGACAGTTAAGAATAAGTATCCTATCCCAAGAATTGATGAGCTTCTGGACAGGCTAAATGGAGCCCAGATCTTCACAAAGATAGATCTCAAATCCGGGTATTACCAGATCAGGATCAATGATCAAGATATACCGAAAACAGCCATCAATACTCGCTATGGGCATTATGAATTTACTATCATGCCGTTCGGATTAACTAATGCCCCAACTACATTCAATCGCCTAATGCAGGACATCCTCAGAGAATACTTGGATGATTTTGTTCTAGTTTTCTTTGATGACATGATTTACTCAAAGAATGCAGCTGACCATGAGACTCATGTCCGAAAAGTTCTTGAGATTCTAAGGAAGCACCAACTCTTGCCAAAAAGAGCAAATGCACTTTCTCTGCTGACCACGTTGAATACTTGGGCTTTCTGGTATCCAAAGATGACCAGATTCCGCAAAAGTCCAAGCAGTCATAGATTGGCCTAAACCAAAGACAGTGAAAGAAGTCTTGGGATTGACTGGTTGGTATAGAATTTTTATACCAAAGTATGCTCTCATAGCTTCTCGCTTGACTAACCTTCTTAAAAAGAATACCCCATTTCAGTGGTCTGCGAGGTGCTAGAGTGCTTTTGATAAGCTGAAGACCACCTTGGTAACCAGTCCCGTTCTAAAGCTGCCAGATTTCTCTCTACCCTTTGAGGTAGTAATAACTGATGGAAGTGGTTTTGCACTAGGAGGTGCACTCATGCAGGAAGGTCATGCAGTGGCCTATGAATCCCGAAAGCTCAGAACGCATGAGAGGAATTATGCTGTCCACGACCTGGAATTACTTTCAGTAGTCTATAAGTTGTGGAGACATTACCTATTGGGAAAAAGATTTACTTTGATTGACAGATCATCAGAGCCTAAAGTGGATCTTTACTCAGAAGGACCTCAACATGCGCCAAAGAAGGTGGATGCAGACCTTACAGGAGTTTGATTTTGAAATCAAGTACTGCCCAGGCAAAGAAAATGTGGTAGCAGATGCCCTCAGCAGAAAAGCCTCCTTGCTTGCAATTACCTAGTATCAAATCCTCTGATTATTGAAGCAAGAGAGAAGATCATGCAGGATAGATTCTTTGGCCCTATTGCTACCCTACTCATGCAGGAAAGCAAAACTCCACAGGAGTTGAACAAAGTTCAAGGGTACAGCCTGAATGAACAAAGTTCAAGGGTACAGCCTGAATGATGGCATTATGTATTATAATCGTAGGCTATGCATTCCCAATGATGAGGGATCCACGGATCAAATTTTGAATGAAGCCCATGACAACCTTAAAGCAGGACATCCAGGTTTCATCAAAACCTACATGTCTGTAAAGAAAAGCTTCTTTTGGCCTGGTCTAAAAAAGGATGTACTGAATCATGTATATCAATGTCTGACATGCCAGAAAGTCAAAGCTGAAAGAATAAAAATGCCTGGGAAGTTACATCCATTGGACATCCCCCAGATGAAGTGGGAATGTATCAGTATGGATTTTATTACTGGATTACCTTCAGTTGTATAATCAGGTTACAACTCCATTTTCGTGGTAGTTGACAAACTAACCAAAGTTGCCCATCTGATCCCAGTAAAAGAAACCTACACTGCAGCAGTGGATGTGGCCAAAGTGTTCCTGAAAGAAATCTTCAGATTGCATGGCCTACCCAGGAGAATAGTAAGTGATCGAGATCCCAAGTTTACTTCAAGGTTCTGGACTGCATTTTTCAAAGCAGTGGGAACTTTCTTGGATCTCAGCACAGCTTATCACCTTGAGACCGATGGTCAAACTGAAAGGGTAAACCAAGTAATCGAAGATATACTTCGATCATGTTGTGGGTGGCAGGGAACCCAAGAAATGGCTAAGCTATCTGCACCTAGTCGAGTTTGCCTACAATGCTTCTTATCATCGAAGTATCGGGATGAGACCTTTTAAAGCTCTGTATGGACAAGATTACTTAACGCCATTAACTTGGTCCGACCCAATTGATTAGGGTCGAGATGTCCAGACAGATACTTGACAACATGGAGCAGCAGATGCAGTCAATTCGTAAAGATATTAAAGCTGCCCAGGATCGACAGAAGGCCCACATACATCACTATGTACAAGTTGCAATTTGCGAGTGGCCCGCACATAGAACCATCCTTTGGAAATGCAGAACGCTGCATTTTGCCCAAAATACAGCCTTCACAAACATGTTTCAATGGTGCCTCAAGAGGGGGCAATGAAGCAACCATATCAAATTTCTGCAAACGCAGCAAACTAGCAAAGTTCAGATGACCAAAAACGAGCATGCCATAGTTTTGCATCTGAAACTGCCTTTTCATCAGAAACTGCATTTGCTGAATCTTCCACACACTTGTCATAAGAATTGAGCCTATATAGCCCACGAAACAAGGTGCCAGATACAATAATCGTATCACTAGAAGTCAAATCATAAACAGTATATCTGTCATCCCACAAATTTGACTACAAGTCCAAGTCTAGCAAGCGCAGAGACAGACAATAGATTCTTCTTTATCCCTGGCACATACAAAGCATCTGAAAGTGTGAAAGCGCTGCCATTTGCAGCAGTAAGCATAATTTTACCAATGCCCTTCACTGGGTAAGAAGCATTACTGGCACATGTGACAGTATTCCCATTAGGGACAGCCTCAAGACAAGTGAACATATCACGATGCGAGGTAATGTGCTTTGTAGCACCACTGTCAAAATACCAAACATCAGAGTCAACAGAAACTGCCAAACATGCATCATGTACAGATGGGTCATACTGGCAATACACGCTAAATGCCCATTCTGTATCCTGCACAACATTTGCAGAATCTGCATTTGTAGAAGCATCCGCTATTGTGGCTACATTTGACTCTTTCTTCTTTGCCTCTTTAGCCTTTAGCTTAGGGCAATTCTTAATGACATGATCAGTTACCTTACAATAGTTGCACCTCATTTTTTTCTTGCCTTTATCAAGAGCCTTCTTAGACCTATTGTTGCATCAGAGTCAACAGAAATTGCCAAACATGCATCATGTACAGATGGGTCATACTGGCAATACATGCTAAACGCCCATTCTGTATCCTGCACAACATTTGCAGAATCTGCATTTGTAGAAGCATCCGCTATTGTGGCTACATTTGACTCTTTCTTCTTTGCCTCTTTAGCCTTTAGCTTAGGGCAATTCTTAATGACATGATCAGTTGCCTTACAATAGTTGCACCTCATTTTTTTCTTGCCTTTATCAAGAGCCTTCTTAGACCTATTGTTGCTACTTGTGGAAGGAGAAGAAGTTGCAGACCTACTAATAGGAGAAGAAACAGTGGAAGGGGCTGCCTTACCACTTCTTCTCTGCTGGGTAGCAACTGCATCAACTGCATACTGCCTAGCCCTGTTTTGCCTGGACTGCGCTTCTTTCAAGAGCTTGTTGACTAAAGTATCATACTTGACAACATCAGGTCTGTCCTCAGTAACAAGTCTCCATGTGGAAGCAAAAGTCTGATATGACTCAGGTAAAGCATCAAGAACAGTCTGCACAAGAGAATGATCAGGAATAATCTCACCTGCAGAAATCAACTGTTCCTTGAGATCTTTAATCTCAGCAAGAAAAACATTCATGTCATCATCTTCCTGCATAATCTTCGATTCTAGCTCTTTACGCAGGTAAGAGATTTTTGCCTCGTTCAAACCAGCTAGAATATCCCAAGCCTGTTTTGCTATTTTAGCTGAACGAATATGTGGAGTGATGTTACGTTTGACAGAAAGTGCAATCAAGGCATGAGCCTGCGCATCTTTACCATCCCAACGAGCTTGTTCAGCAGTGGGTAAAACAGCAGCAACAGTAGAGCTACTAGAACCTGCAACATCCTCAACAGATCCTACATCCACAGAACCTAGACGTACATCCATACCCTGCACAATGTTCCACACTCCTTTTGCAACCAAAACATGCTGCATCATGTATGCCCAAAGTGGGTAGTTGCTGTCTCCATCCAATTTGTCATCAGCAGATAACATGCGAAATACATCATTGCTGTTATCAGCCATGGCCCACTGACTGAAACTGATGCAAAAGCTACCTGTAATGAAGCAAAGACTGAACAGAGAACAACTCGTGCTATGTAGCATGGTCCACAATAGAATACGTATGCCTGTTTTGCAGAAAACTGCACTGTCGAAATTTCTACAGAAAATGACGAAAACACCTGTGTGCAGAACTTGCAATGCAAAAACGGAGCCCGAAACGACCTCAGATTGCGATTTCTGAGAACGCAAAGCCATACGGGCTTATTTGCAGAGTATAGGGACCTGCAAAGCGCTCATGAAAGCGCACCTCAATCGGAGAACGTGAGTCGGAGGGTGCCGGCGGCGTAGCCCTGGGAGCCGATGCCTGCTCTGATACCAATTGTTGGAATTAGGGTTGCAGGAAAGCACACAAAGCTTGGAGAAGAAGAAGCAAGAATGCACACAATACACAATGTATTAGATTGTGTGTAGGGACCTGCAAGCGCTCATGAAAGCGCACCTCAATCGGAGAACGTGAGTCGGAGGGTGCCGGCGGCGTAGCCCTGGGAGCCGATGCCTGCTCTGATACCAATTGTTGGAATTAGGGTTGCAGGAAAGCACACAAAGCTTGGAGAAGAAGAAGCAAGAATGCACACAACACACAATGTATTAGATTGTGTCAATGTACAAAAGATAAGTTAGCCCTACAATGATGGGCGTATATACAAGCCGGGGGAAAAAACCTCCTAAAGAGGGAAAAAGTGCCTCGGCGGTCCTAAGTGTGTTCACACACATCACTGCCTATATATATGGCAACATAGTAGTCCTTTGCCATTTACCCTAGTTTGCCATAGTAATAGCACTCTATGCTATTTGTGCTTTGATTTCTTTGCCAACCACCTCAGCCCCTCTAGCTCTATTTACATCTAGAGTGGCCGTTTCCACCTATTTATATATTTGATTCCTATTATTGTTGTTGTTACCCATGATTTCTGTTTGCAAAATGCCCTTCACCTTAACCTCTAGATGATGATCTCCCTCAACCTCTACCTGTATCTGAGTAGAAAGTATGCTCATTTGAATTTCCAAAGGATAAACCTCCCCTAATATTCATTTCTTCATGGATGAGAAGAGCAATCAATTCTTAAAAATTAGAAAAGTTCTCTCGAACTTTAATGGAGGTATGAAATTGACCGTTTTCTTTTCCAAGACCATTCAAGGTCACTAAGACCATATCATCATCATCTACTGGTGATCCGATAGAAGCAAGGGAATCTGCAAGCCCTTCACTGAGTAATCATTTATACTCAGTTTTCCTCTTGTCAAATTGTGTAGCTCTTGGTTTAGTTGCATCTTCCGAGCTTTGTGCTATACATCTTCACCAAGCCTCCTGAGATGTTTGTGCATCTTGTATATACACAATCATAGATTCTATCACATTGATAGACAACCATACAACACCTTTCTGCCTCTTTCATGCCATGCTTTATATTGCCTGAGGGGTGGGATTTTCTTCACCAATCTTTGGCTCCTTTTCATCACCTGTAAAAATGAACTCCCAATAGAAATTGGTCATTGTGAACTTCTATGCTTGGAAGTTATTCTTGTCGAGCTTCTCGCTCACAATGTAGGATAGATGACTACATGCAGCAACTTACTATATGGTCCTTTCCAAAAACTTCTACACAACAAATCTGCAATCTCTAACATTGTGGTATTGTAAACATCTTATAATGCCACTGTATATGAACTAGTCACATACACATATATCCACCAACACTTGCAACACTTAGATTCTCTACAGAGACTGTCCTATAACCAAATTTTTGTTGCAACTATGCACGAATAAGAAATTAGACATATACGGTCAAAATCGACACTCTGCAGAAAACTTGCAGAGCGTGAAATGCACTTGAGTCGCATTGAAAAACCCAAAGATTCAATTAGCAAAAATTCAATTAACAAAGTTAACTACACACAATGGTGTCTTCTTCCTTCACCCATCACCCAGGAGGATATCTCAATCTGAGACAATGCCTTCCTTGTTTGCCTGTAGCTCTCACAGCTACCGAAGCTTCAAAATCAAAGAGAGAAAGAGATAGAAATACCCTTACCCATGTACTGCTTCCTTGCTTGTGTTGTTCTTGCTTCTCACTTGTCTCCTGGACCTTTGATACCATAAAGAGAATGCACGGAGGGAGATGGAGAGCTTGAGTTCCTTGCAAGTAAACACACATACACACATAAGAGAGAGAGAGAGAGCAAACACACACAAAAGGGAGAGCTTGAGTTCCTTGCAAGTAAACACATACACACATAAGAGAGAGAGAGAGAGCAAGACATAAGGGAGAGATGGATGGGTGAATATTCTTCTATCTCCTTCTCTTCTCTATTACAACCATTAACATTAAGAGATAAGGGTACATACTATAAAGGAAAGTACTCTCCTACTATAACTTATAAAGCTTAGTCCATAACGTGAACCAGACTACATGAGCTGGCGCTATAACTATGCCATACTTCAAAGTGGCTATCATACAGCCACTCGTGGCATATCAACCATAATCTCACCAACCGTGCCAGCGGATAAGTATGGATGCTATCACCTAGGCAGGTCATCAATGTCCGTAGCACTAGATGAGCTCGATATCTCAACACATATTGTTATGTCCATGCACCGGCTAAACTTGTGTTTGTGTGACAACACAGAGGCGATTCGAGCAAGGCGCTAGCATAGCCACAATGGGAAGTTGCAACTTGCAGCTCTTCGGTGAAGTCCCCATGACATTGAATTTGCAAGGCAAGAAGACAGTGATTTTGGTTTCTCTTTGGAGTTGATTAGTAAGCCATCTAAGACAGAGTCTTGCAACATAGCCTTAGGAGGGACTATTCTTGCCTCTCATCCTTGAGGGGAGTCTAGTAAATACTGTCGTGCAAGCACTCTAGTTTTCTAGGGAGGCTTCAGATTCACTCTAGAGGGCCCTCATCCTTGTTAAAAGGCTCCTACGTGAGAGGACTCAAAAATAACAAATTGATAATATGGAAAAAATTGTGGACGTGGGCCAAAAAGGAATTCTAGCCGATGCCCTCTCAAAAAAGGATATTTGAATTTTGGTTGGTTGGGGGGTGTTTCTTTCTACACCTAGTCTTTCATATATGGGTCTTGGCGATGGCACGTGGCGTGCAGAAAGATGCTCTACGTCTGACGTGGGCAGCGACCACCGAAACAAAAGAAATGTGGTGCTTTTGAAGGGCGGAGAAGCGCCCTGTTGATGCCCCGGAGCGTAACAGCTGCGAAGCCCTAGAGCTCATCAGTCGCTAAATCCCTGCATTTTCTGAAGCCCTAGCTTTTTACACCTGCCGAAACCCTAGAGCTTACCTCCTGCAGAAACTCTCAAACCCATCAAAAAATCCTAGCGTCAAAGAGGAGCAGCGCATGTGCAGACAGCTTGGAGCTGCACCTCTGCAGAAACCCTAGAGTTACAGAAGCATCAAGAAGAAAGCTCACAGTAACAGAGAAATTAACCATCAACTGTAGCGGTGCTGAAGAAGAAGGAGGGCCGAAGATCTTGCCCGCCGTTGCCAGAGCTTGTCAGGCCATTGCCAACCTCACGATCAAACCAATGCATCACTGATCTCGGGACCTTTTGAGGTTTCAAGCACTAAGAGGTATTCTCACTAGATCAAATCCTGAACACGTTTTCTGTAAACTCTCGTTTGAACTTCTGTTTTTCTTTGGCTATCATCAATTAACATCTACTCATCTTTGCAGCATAATCTACAGAAACAATTAGGTTGCAAGTGAATCCAAATTGTCAAATGGGGGAAAATTCACATGTTTTTGTGACAAGCCTGTCTGGCAGTCACTCAACGTTAACATTACTAGACTTGCAAAAGGCGCGTGCCAGCATGGACGGAGTTCATTCAGCATTCAAAAGCCAGCTCTTCCAGGGAGATCTCAGTTGGGGGTTGAAGGAAAAGCATAGGTTGCAAAGAAGCAATGCGAGGCGCATGCAGAGTGTGGAAGCTGTGGCGACAGATTCTTCTCTGGAAGCAAAAGTAGCCTCTCTTGGTGCAGACAGACGAGGTAGCTACAACAAAGAAACAAACTCAATAGCAGCAGCAAGCCGCTCTTTGGTACTGTATAACCATACACCTACCATAATAGCTTGAGAGAAGGGCTTTTTTTCAATGTTTCACATTCAATAGGGTTTATTGAAACATAAAGATAAAGTTTCAAGTTAGGGGTACTTATAATTTGGCTCCAAACATAACTAAAGGATTTGTTTAGTTTACCATGAAATTGTGTCTTTCATTCATACCCCTTGGCTGCACCAGCTATCTTGTATAGCAAACTTTACTTTACGATCAAGGCGGATCATGTCCCCTCTATGTATGTGAGCGAGCACGATTAATCACCTGAGCTCTCTTGCTTCCTTGGATCCAACAACTTCCAAATGCTGTGTACCCTACTAGGGTTTACAGAAGACCAATATGTCATGACAACACTTCAAAGGCAGATTTTTTGTTCTAGTGTTTCTTACACAGGAATCTGATGGTTGGCATATTAAATGAATCTAAAACCTGCACAAATTCTGGTATCAAAGATAATACTAGTTTGATGTTATGCTGATAAAAAGAGTTTTCTTTTATGTCATTTGCTTACAGAAAGTGAAGGGTATGTCAGAAGAGATTAAGAAGATGAGAGCCCAGTTGGAGGAAGATGAACAGGTTGCATCATTGATGCGAGGGTTGCGTGGTCAAAACCTTTCGGATGAGCTTTTTGCATCTTCTGATGTCCAATTGAGACTTGTGGAGGTATGTAAAATTCTTTTGTATGTGATAGAACATCTTTTTTGTATTGCTTTGTATCGTTTTTGCCTCTTCTCTCTTCCAATGCAGCATGTGTACGTTTTTGTAGGTGGATAGAGGACAAGGTGATATCTTGCCCCAAGTATATGATCCGGATACAATTGCTGCCTATTGGGGGAAGCGACCAGGAGCTGTGTTTACCAGGGCCATGCAACTGCTCAGTGTTGCTGGTGGTTTCCTCTCTGGGATTGCCTCCGACATTATGTCAAAAAAAGTGAAAGAGGTACTCTTATGCATGTACTTAAGATAGATGCATGCTTGGACGTAAGGGTACTCTCAGTGTGCAGATGTGCAAGTTGGAAGTAAATTCTGTAGCCCTTTTGATGGAACAGCTCCCTTTTTTGCATTACAGAACGAAGTTGCCAGGGCAATAGAGTTACGTGACATTGTAACCTCTCTAGGACCAGCTTACATAAAACTGGGACAAGCTCTTAGCATTCGACCTGATATTCTCTCTCCTGCGGCTATGACTGAGCTGCAGAAGCTTTGTGACAAGGTATGCTCCTCATGGATATCAAATCAAGGTGGCCATTCACAAGGAATATTTATAAAACTGTTCTCTTACTTCCATTAGCTCATTGTATTTTTTAATGGAGGTAAAGAAGCTTCATCAGACTCATATTGAACCCCCTTTTCTATATTGTGTACATGTTCCATTTCATACCTGTACTTAGAGAACTTTCATTCTTCTGGTGCTGCTGCCAAGATTTGCATGCTCTAGATGGTAGATTTGTCACATGTATGAATATATGGAAAGCTCCGCTAGACGTGGGTCGTCCTACAGCCTCCCATTTCTGAGCCCACCAATATGTTTAGGAAACTTGTACACTGTAGCCAGTGTATGTGTGCATCATGTGGTTACCAAGTAGGGTTAGTCCACTGGTTAGTTAGTAGCAAGTTAGTATGGTGTAGAAATGGACAGGTTTGAGGCAATTTTGGGCAGCCTAAGCATGTGCAGACCAGCTTGGCCAAGGGGCCAAGGGTTGGGCACCTTTGTTGATAGAAAAATCAGCTCTTCATTTTGATTTTTGTTGGTTGAAAAACAAAAACCAAGACATAGCCAAGAATAAAAAAAGATATACTAAGATGATATTATGTCTTGGTTAGATTTTCTCCTAGATAATCTCTATATAACCTTAGGCGATCCCTTATTTAAACAAACCATTGGTATTCCTATAGGTACTAATTGTGCCGCTTTTCTTGCCAACTTTTATCTTTTTACATATGAATTTGAATTTATGGAATGCCTAGTTTCCGTTGATATGTGTCCTGTCTTTCTCCATAATCTTTGTCAAGTGAGACGTTTTGTTGATGACCTTTTTGTTCCCAATATTTCTGATTTCCAAGACTTTATGTATTTAAACTCTACCTCTCTAGGTGGAGGAATTTTATCCCAAAGAGTTTTGTGAACTTAACTGCACTGGTTCTTTTTTGGACCTCAAGATTTCTCAATCTTGTGTTGGTCTAGATGTAATATATATGACAAACGTTACCAACTCGAGTATTCCAACTTAAATATCATAAGAATGCCTCACTTCACTTCTAACATTTCTAAAATAACTAAATATGGTGTTGTCTTTTCTTAGTTATTTAGATTCTCTCGTATTTGTTCAAACAAGTTTGCTTTTATTACTCAAGTTTGCCAACTCATCAATTTGCTTGTGCAAAAGGATTATTGCTTTAAAAAGGCTTTAAGCAAACTTCGTTGTTTTTTGAATCGAAGTAGATATATCTTTGAGATTTCTACTTTTGGAATGTTTAAGATTATAAATAATAAGTTTCACTAAAATGGGGAGCTTAAAAGCCCATTTTCTGTTTAGATCATTTTAGCTCTTAGTTGTTATTTATCATTGCTTCTAGTCTTGCTTAATCATTGCTTTAATAGGGAAGTGATTTGTTTTTGCTAGTCTAGTTGCAAGTGTCTTGTTCGATCCATAAACACGTGCATTGGTTCGAATCTGATAGCGGGTATGGACGTGTCTAAATTGATTTCAAGGGCGGGCCCCTTCTAAATCTGAAGCAGTGCTAGCCTTCATCATGGTTGAGTTTGCCCTTCACCTCCGGAGAAGTGATAGAAACTCAGCTCGTTGGTCTTTGGATAAAAATTGTGTCCTCTTGGTTAGGACAAATTTTATATATATGTAAGACTGCACCTACTCCGGGGCACTGATGATGTGAGTAGGGATGTCGTAGCACCTAGTCCATGCTATGCATGATGAAGTTGATGATCTTATACTTCATGATTGGACAATCTTTGGGGTAAAGTTTGCACTTTTTGTATTCTTGTCTTTACTTGTTTTGTTTTAGTGAATTAGTCATATAAAGTTTGTTTTGCTAATTAGTCATTAAAATTTTGTTTAACTTGTTTGTTAGAAATTCTTTTGTTGTGGTTCAATAAAGAATTTCTGTGTGTGTGTGATTTAGTTATGTATTTGTCTATTTTTGCAAGTTATTATTACTATTATTATTATTATTATTATTATTTTCTCAGGTGTCTCTATTAAGCCTCTTTTTAAAATTTTTTTTGGGTTTGTATTTGGTGATTCTCTTCTTTCTTTTTAAAGGGCTGGGCGATTTGTGTTAGTTGGACAAGGGATTGTTTTAATAAAGAGGACCCCACTCGCCATTCTACACATCATCTACAAGCCTTTCCCTATAGCAGCAGAGAGAGAGAGAGAGAGAGAGAGAGAGAGAGAGAGAGAGAGAGATGTCTACAAGAGGCCAAAGTGGCCTATGAGACTAAAGTACCAATACTAGAGAGAGAGAGAGAGAGAGAGAGAGAGAGAGAGAGAGAGAGAACTTATTTTAACGTCTACAAAGGCCAAAATGACCTATGAGACCAAAATGATTACATCATGTCCATGGATGGGTACTAAAATGAAAGAAAATGACAAAGTTAAAATGCTAAAGCTGAGATGCTAGAGCTGATCCATGTAGAGACAGAGAGAGAGAGTTAGAGAAAGTAGCGGATTCAGCCCGAATAGCAGAAATCTATGCATATCAATCCCAAGATTGGTTTCTTGCTCTATTTGGAGAGAAAGTTTCAGCACTTTGTAAATATTTCAGCTTTACAATATTTCAGTAGATTAAGTTGAGAGAAGTAAGTCTTCTGTTGTCAATCTCTGTTGGGTGCATGAATTAATTGGGTGCCAAGTGGACACACTATCCTGTAGTTGCGGGGCAAGCAGGTTAGTCCACAGGGTGTCCAGACTCCACACATGTCCAAGCGATGCACCCAGCTTTTATCAATTTAGAATCCTGGCCGATGGGAGCCTATAAATATCAGGGCAAGGGTCAGTTTTCAGCATTCAGTGTATGTAAGCCCAAGTCTAGATCAAGCAGTTGGCTGCCCCAGCACAGCATGTTTCAGTCGTGTACAGCTTTGGAGCAGCAAAATACAATCAGTCTATGCATCAGTATCTTAACGCACATCATTCAAAAGTCCAGATCTGAGCCATCATTGTAAATTTTTGTTCATGCAGTTAATAGTAGAGTAGGTGAATTCCCCTTTTTCTTTGTATGTTCTTAGCTTGTACATCATGATTAGCGTTAATTGCAGCATATATTCAGCACGTCTCTGCATTGGTATGTACAAATCTTTCCTGTCTTCCTATTTTTTTTTAAAATAATTTCAATTTTGTGCATTAAAGTGCTTCAAGCTTCACATTCTATAGTTGCTACATCTGACATGAGCCTTGCTTTAATGCGTAGGGAGGTGACATTTACATGTTACACCTCATGTTACTTTGTCTCCAAATCAGTTGCCGGTTTTGAGCCTGCACAGACTTCCTTTCTCAAAATTTGCTTGATGAACCAGGTGAGAGAGCTTCATGGATCCATCCCATTGTGGGTTCAAATGATGGGAGGTGGGCTCAAAAGGGGTCTCATTAATGCTGTGCATTGCTCATTGTCACCTGATGAGTAGGTTGATATTGGAGGGCTTGTGATGGGTGGGGCTTGATTGAACAATGGTCTTATAATGGTCTGCTGGTTCTGCCTTCTATTATCAGTGAGCTCTGCAGTGTGACTCATTGAATATCATAGTCCCATGAGACCAGCGTGTGGGGTATCTCTGTTGTGCCCGTGGGATGAGCAACCACCTGGAACATGCCCCATGCCACTTGTATTACAACATGTAGAACTCCTGTGAGAAAGAGTATTCAAGTATCTTTTTGTTGGGGGTGTTCAGAGTGCATTCAATCCATGCATCCTGATTGAAATTTGGAATGAAACTGTTAATTTGAGGTCTTTTCGGCCAGTTAAGAGGGAGTTGTTTCTTTTTGTGCTTTTTGAAGCATGCCAAATTGATTTTCAATTACTTTGTATCCAGGTGCCTTCTTTCCCCAGTGATGTAGCGATGGCTTTAATTGAGGAAGAGCTAGGGAAGCATTGGTCAGAGATCTATTCGGAGCTTTCTCCTTCTCCAATTGCTGCAGGCAAGTCTTCTCCTTTTGAACCTTGGAAGGTTAAGTTTTGTTGGATTCTCAGCCCCTGTTGGTGTTTACATGTTGAGTGTGGTTGTTTCTACTACACAGCATCATTGGGGCAGGTCTACAAAGGACGCTTGAAGGAAAATGGTGATTTAGTGGCTGTAAAAGTGCAGCGGCCCTTCGTTCTGGAAACAGTTACCATTGATCTGTTCATCATCCGTAAATTGGGGGTAGCTCTCCGAAGGTTCCCACAGGCAAGAACCTTACCCATTATATCATTTGATAAATTGCTTGGAAAGATGATGAGTGTTTTTGGGAGAAATGTGAATGGATTGGGAGTGGTATGTTGGTGTGTTAAGAGCAATGTTGTCTCCCAATGTTAACAGATCGCCACAGATGTGGTCGGGCTTGTGGATGAATGGGCTTCAAGGTTCTTTGAGGAGCTTGACTACATCAATGAGGGAGAGAATGGGACACGATTTGCCGAAATGATACGTGAGGATCTTCCTCAGGTCAGCATAGAGCCTTTTATATGCATTATAAGAAAGGTTGTACTCTCATGAAGGTTCACAAACAGCTCAAAATCACAAACATTTCAATCATTTCCTCCCTAAAATAAATAAAGCTCGGGTTGATGGATGGGTCTGAAGGTGGACCATGAAATGGGCTCAATCTACCTAGCTATGGCTTCGTGACACGTGCTGAAACCGATCCCGTCAAGTGGGAAAGACTCAATTGGACACCTACACGTTTAATAGCACAACTTTAAAACCACAAATAAGAAATGGACAACTTAAAACAACTTGAAAATTAAATGAACAGAAATGGAAAGATGGACACCAGCACTGGGGCCGGAACGGGCCGACCCCCCCCTCAATATATGATATATTTATTGGGAGTATTTAAAGAATACAATGCTCCATGGGTTCTGAGAACCAGATCATGTCCATGTACATATGAAAGCAGTACTAAACAAATAGCTCGAATTACGTTGTAGAAAAACTCGGAGCAGAACGACCACTAGTGTGGTCCAATCACTACGGTCCTGTGCTTTCACTGGACTCCGCGGAGAGCACCACACTGGTGTTCCGAGACCACGCACAGACAGGCGCTCTCGTACTAACGCCTGGCTCTCCCGATCTCAGCACCTTTGGACCGAGGTTCGCCCATATAGCTTGGACAACCCGGCACCGAACGGGTGTAGGCCGAGCGGGACGAATCTTTTACCAGATTTAAACATATAATACTTTACTCAAATCTGAAAATCACTTACTTGAATATGGTTGATAGGAAACCAATACTTGTGGTTTGCTGAGGATGAAACCACCCTTGTTGAAGAAAGAGTAGCCTCGTGAAGACTCACCACGATAAGTACCACCAAAAAGGGCACAGCCGCCTGTAGGATAGTTGCAGCCAACCTGTAGAGAGAAAGTCCTCTGCTGTGGTGCAGCCGTGTAGAGGGTGGTTTGCAGCCAGCCTGTAGGGTAGTTGCAGCCAGCCACCTGTAGAGAGGAGTAGACGCCTGTAGGAGAGGGTTGCAGCCAGCCGCCTGTAGGTAAGGGTTGCAGCCAGCAGCAAAGAGCACTCAGCCACCTGGCTTCGAAAAGGAGGTGGTGTAGGCGCATACAGGGAACAGGCGGAAATCTGCTGGTGAGGGCAGTCTGCTGGAGGTGGAGCCACCTGTGTGCAAGGCACAATTGGCTGGTAATGTTGCCTGGCGAAGAGGGCAGCCTGCTGGGAAATCAACGCAGCTGCCAGCGTTGGTTAAAGCAGCCGCCTGGTTGCTGTAAACAGTCTGCAGAGCTGGAACCGCCGTACAGAGGGCCTCGCCTGTAGAGGATATATGCGCAGCAGTACAGAGCAAGATGGCAGCCTCCTTTGCGTTGAATGAGCCACCGGTTGATGGATTCCACACAGAATAATACGATGGATGCCCACGCTTGAAGGAGGAAGTCCTTTTTAATAATATTCATGTGGAGTTTCCACTATAGTTTTCCCACGCATGCATGAAGGGGACTAGTGGGGGTTGGTGACCATGCCCACCCCCACACTCACTTAAAAGTGAGGCTCCCCATCTTGGCCCCTAAGTGGGTGCCCAAAGGGGTGCCCACTTTTAAATAAGTGTGAACCCCTAACCTTATAAATCAAAGGGTTAGAATTTAAAACATTAAAACAACAAGTACCATATACTTACCACCTGTTCACATGCACTGAAACTCGTCAGAATACAGAGCACACTTCACGACTCACTGGCAGGCGTCCCCGCTCAGTAAGTAACACGTCAAGCAGGCAAACACACGAATACATGTCATGCGAAAACAGTTTCAAACATGCAAAATATGTGTGCATGTGCAAAAAGTAACATGGACATATCTCCCGTTCATGGAACATGTACAAAATATTTGTCGGCACAAAACTGGCTCGACATAAAACATAACAACCTGGTCTTCCTATGGAGTGACAGTCCCATAGGTAAGACGCAGTTCCAGGCACGAGTTTCCCTAGGTGTGACAGTCCCATAGGTAAAACACGGCACGAATACTGGCTCTTCCATGGCGTGACAGTCCCATGGATCGAACACAGTCCAGGTCATACACGGGTGGCACTGATCTGGCTCCCGTCCATACGACACCATCCTGCTAACACACGGGTGGCACCAGTCTGGCTCCCGTCCATGTCAGCAAAATACTGGCCTCTTCACATGAGACACCGGCCTGGCCTCAAGTGAACGAGACGCAAAAAGTAGGAATGGACCAAATGGTCGGCCAATTGGTGACATCCCCCCGGGCTTCTAAAGAGTTGACCTCAACTTAAAAGCCTCAAGATATGCCTGCAACAATTGTGGATAATCTGCAAAATAATCCTTATTTACCCATTTGGCATCAATAGGCAAATAATTCTTAAACTTCACAAGGTATCTCCTGGAAAGCTTTCCTGCAGGTAGCTTTCGCTCCTTGTGAAAAACAATCTGTTCTGGCTGGAGGATCTCCTCAAGCTCTTCAATCTCTGGCGGATCTTCTGTGACAGGCTCAGCAGGATCTGGCCCCACATATTTCCGAAATAGACTCACATGAAAAGCATTGTGAATCTTCCAATGACTAGGTAGAGCAAGCCTGTAGGACACTTCATTGATTTTGTGAATCACCTTGAAGGGTCCATAATAGCGAGGAGAAAGCTTAGGATATGATCCTTCTCGTCCTGGCCTCTTCCGAAGCCTAGCCTTCTCAAATTTCAGCAATACCCAATCACCTTCTTTGACTTCCATGTCCCTTCTATGCTTGTCAGCAGCCTTTTTATGCTTATCCTGAGATCTTGCAATGGCTGTCCGCACCTGACCAAAGGCAACATCCAAGTCACGAACATATTCATCAGCTGCAAAAATCTCATCCTTGGTACGAAGGATGGGTGGCAAGACCACTCTGCCATAAATAACCTCAAACGGAGCCTTTCCTGTGGAAGCATGGATTGTATTGTTGTAAGCAAACTCAACAAGTGGAAGATACTTCTCCCATGCACTCTTCTGATCTGCCACATAACACTTCAATAAATCCAACACTGCTGAATTCGCAGCTTCACTTTGGCCATCCGTTTGGGGATGATAAGCTGATGAAAATTCAAGCTTAGTACCCATATTATCAAACAAAGCCCTCCAAAATAGGCTTGTAGTCCTGGGATCTCTATCCCCAACAATGGATTTAGGCATACCATGATGCTTGAAAATATTAGCAAGAAAAAGCTTTACCATATGATCAGCTTTGATGGTTTTCTTGACGGGCAAGAAGTGAGCTTGCTTGCTAAATCTGTCCACAATAGTCCAAATAGCATCATTCCCATGCTGGGATCTAGGCAAATCCATAATAAAATCCATCGTGATACTTTTCCAAGGTTGCGAGGGAATAGGTAATGGCTGAAGCAAACCTGGAGGCTTTTGCCTGTCAAATTTCACCTTTTGGCAAGTAATACATGCACGCACATAAGCCTCAATATCTTTACGCATGCTTGGCCAAAAGAAGTATCTCTGAATCATGCGAGTAGTAGGCATAATACCTCTATGACCAGCATAAGGTGGAGCATGACATTCGTCCATAACCTTTGGACGCAAATCGTTCACCACACATAGGCAATTATCCTTCATGAGATAACCCTCATTGATAACGTAAGAGGCATGTGAATGACCAGCCATCAAATCAGTCCATATATGGCAAAAATCAGCATCCAAATGATACAAATCTCTCATAGCAGATAGATCTCCATGAGAGGCCACTGAGACTGCAGCAATATAAGGCCTCCTAGATAGTGCATCGGCCACCACATTTTTCTTTCCTGGAGTATGCACAATCTGAAAATGAAACATGGAAAGAAAATTTGCCATTCTCATTTGCTTCTCTGAAAGCTTAGTTTGAGATAGAAAGTATCTCAAGCTTTGATGATCTGTCTTGACCACAAATTCAGCCCCAAGAAGGTAGTGTTTCCAAATCTTTAAGGCGTGAATTACAGCCAAGAGCTCTTTCTCATAGATATCCATATGAAGCTCAGCGTCATGCAAACGACGGCTCTCGTATGCAACTGCATGCCCTTCTTGATTTAAGACAGCTCCTATGCAATCACCACAAGCATCACATTCAACCACGAATGACTTGTGCAAGTCAGGAACAATCAATACTGGACCACATATGATCGCATGCTTGAGCTGCAAGAAAGCATCCTGTTCCTTTGAAGTCCACTTGAAAACAGTTTTCTTCTTCGTGAGATCATGTAGAGGAGTGGCAATCATAGCAAAATGCCTTATGAAACGCCTGTAATACGAACATAATCCCAGAAAACTACGTACTTGATGTACGTTTTGCAATTCAGGCCAATTCCGAATAGTCTCTATCTTTGCAGGATCCATTGTAACTCCATCTTTGGATACAATATGTCCCAGATAATGAATTTCAGAAAGGAAAAACTCACTTTTCTTGGCATTGACGAAAAGTTTATGCTTCCGCAACTCTTCGAACACTGTGACCAAATGAGTTCTGTGTTCCTGCTCATTCTTGGAGAAAACCAAGATATCATCAAAGAAGACTCCTGTAAACTTGCGATGGGATCGGAATATCCTATCCATCATACGATTAAAAGTAGCAGGAGCATTGGTGAGACCAAAAGGCATTACCAAGAATTCATATAATCCAAAAGCTGTCCTGAATGCAGTCTTATGGACATCTTGTGGCACCACTCGGATCTGGTGATAACCACTCTTCAAATCAAGTCTGCTAAAGCAAGCTGAGCCATCAAGCTTATCCAAGATATCATCAATACGTGGAATAGGAAATCTGTTCTTGATGGTAAGCTTGTTCAAAGCTCTATAGTCTACACACATACGGAATGATCCGTCCTTCTTTTGAACAAGAAGCACAGGAGAGCAGTAAGGTGAGGAACTGGGCTGAACCAAACCTTTCTCTAAAAGCTCGTTAACCTGCTTCATAATTTCTTCTTGTTGTGCAGCACTTACTCGGTATGCGGGTTTGTTAGGTGGAGAACTACCTGGCACAAGATCTATGCAATGATCTTCGGGCCTTTGGGGAGGTAATTCACCTGGCAATGAGTCAGCAAAACAGTCTTTGAATGCATTAAGAAAATTCAGCCTATCATTAGACATAGCATCCACATGTTGATGATTTGGCACAAGACTATCACGCACAAAAACCAAGTACGCAGAAAGACTCTTTTTCATTGCTTTATTAATTTGGATGTGTGATACAACTGGGATGGAATCCCCTTCTTTGCCAGCATCAATAAAGTGCATGCGGCCTTTATGCATAAAAGAAATCATATTAGACTTGTAGTCTTTGCGGGGCTCAAGCCTATGATGCCACGGCTTGCCCAACAATACATCACATCCATTCAGTGGAGCAACTAAGAAATGCTCATTATCCAGATAACCCTGTATATGAATACGCAACTTCCCAATCAAAGGGGTAACCTGCACTTCTTTGCCAATAAATGCAGCTTCGGCTTCAATCTGAGGTCCCATGCTTTCAACCTCAATTCCCAATGCAGCTGCCATTTGCATAGAGATGAAATTGTCAGTTGCACAGTCATCAAACATGAAGAGTGCGGGCTGATCCTTAACTTGCCCCCATGCCTTGCAAACCATACGCTCTTTAGCATCATGACCTGTATTACCTTGCACATCAGGAACTGCATGAACATTTGCTTTGGTGTGCTTGTCCTCGTGCTTTGGTTTGCGATCTGGGCATTGCCGAAACATGTGGTCTTTGCTACCACAAGAAAAGCATTTTCCATCCTTAGCATATTGCTCTCTTTGCTCCGGAGTTAGTCCAAATTTGTTCTTTCTTGGGCCCTGTTCTTTATTTTCAGCTTTAGCACCCTTGTAAGGCTCCCGGAAGTTCTTTTTAGATGGCTGTCCGCCCTTTTGCTGATTTGGGACAGCCTTGTCCTTCCCCTTAGAACCTCCTTGATCTTGCTTGATCTTGAGCACCAATTGCTCTGTAGCAAGGGCAGAAGCTGTGAGTTGTTGCAACGTATGTTTTGGGTGCAATTCAATACCCGATCTATAAGCAGGTTGCAATCCAGAACGAAACTTCCTCTTTCTTTCCTCCTCAGAGATTAGCATGAAGGGAGTCACTTCCAGCAACACTTTCCAAAATTTGTTCACATACTGTTGCACACTCTCATTGTCTTTTTGTTCCAGCCTATCCCACTTTTGAGTGAGAGTTTGCTCTGCATTGGGTGGCAAGAACTGAGCATAAAATCTATCTTTGAATTCCTTCCAAGTAGAGATGGGATCCTTGGTGATCTTTTCGGTGATCCACCAATGGGCAGCAGTGCCTTTCAGAAACATGCTAGCATGGCGCACCTTTGACTTTTCTGTAAAGTCCTCATCGCTAAAAGCAATGTCGAACTGTGCCACAAACGCTAACACCTTAGAGGCATCATGTTCACCATGAAAGACATCAAATTTGACAGATTTATCACCTGCTTTGAACTCCTTGAGCTTCCTGGCATGAGGCTCATGGTCCTCTCTTTTTCTTTTCCCCTTATCCAACGGGGTAGCCCTGTCTGCATGGGCTCCATGGGCCGTCAAAGAAGCTTCATGGGGCACGGTGGCATGTGCTCCACGAACTCGAAGCTCAGATGCATGTGACTTACCTGCATATGGCATGGTCTCTCCATGAGACAACTCAGAAGGCAAAATTTTTCTGGAAGCAGACCTGTCACCATGAGATACATATCTGGCATGCATGTGACTCTCATGCCCTCCATGAGCACTGGCATACATATGTCTGTCAGGCTTAGTGCCTTGGGGAGAGGATGCATGACGAGAAGTGACAGTCACCTCTTCCTTTTGCATATAAGATTTCAGCCTCTGGGATGTGGGATCTCCATGCTTTAAACGAGGTGGATTTCTGAATTTTAGTTCTCCGTCATCCCCCTCTTTGATATCACCTTTGCGAAGGAGATAGGCAAGTGCCAACTCCCTTGGTTTCTTGCCCACTTCACGAGCCATAGATTCAAAGGTTACATCAACCATAGCATCAGCCTTCCTGGCTTCAATAGCACTTTGTAGATGAGGATCTTCATGCAAAAACTTCAATTCTTGCTCTTGAGCCTGCAAAAGTTTTCTCATATGTTCCATTTCAGCTCTCATAGCATCAGGGTCTTGTTCAAGCATAACTGTCTTTCCTGGAGACAGTTGACCTTTGGATCCACTATCAAGAACCCTTTCAAGGGGCTTGTGTCTACCTCGCAGGGCATCAGACCCACGAGAAGCACTAGAGAGACCCCTCGAATTTGGTACTTCCAAAGGGTTGCCTTGGCTGTCCATTGTGTTCAAAGTTTGCTAAAAGCGGGATGTCCAATACACAGGTTCGTTTCCCCACTAGGAAGAGGGAAACAACCGTGCTCTGATACCAATGAAACCGATCCCGTCAAGTGGGAAAGACTCAATTGGACACCTACACGTTTAATAGCACAACTTTAAAACCACAAATAAGAAATGGACAACTTAAAACAACTTGAAAATTAAATGAACAGAAATGGAAAGATGGACACCAGCACTGGGGCCGGAACGGGCCGACCCCCCCCTCAATATATGATATATTTATTGGGAGTATTTAAAGAATACAATGCTCCATGGGTTCTGAGAACCAGATCATGTCCATGTACATATGAAAGCAGTACTAAACAAATAGCTCGAATTACGTTGTAGAAAAACTCGGAGCAGAACGACCACTAGTGTGGTCCAATCACTACGGTCCTGTGCTTTCACTGGACTCCGCGGAGAGCACCACACTGGTGTTCCGAGACCACGCACAGACAGGCGCTCTCGTACTAACGCCTGGCTCTCCCGATCTCAGCACCTTTGGACCGAGGTTCGCCCATATAGCTTGGACAACCCGGCACCGAACGGGTGTAGGCCGAGCGGGACGAATCTTTTACCAGATTTAAACATATAATACTTTACTCAAATCTGAAAATCACTTACTTGAATATGGTTGATAGGAAACCAATACTTGTGGTTTGCTGAGGATGAAACCACCCTTGTTGAAGAAAGAGTAGCCTCGTGAAGACTCACCACGATAAGTACCACCAAAAAGGGCACAGCCGCCTGTAGGATAGTTGCAGCCAACCTGTAGAGAGAAAGTCCTCTGCTGTGGTGCAGCCGTGTAGAGGGTGGTTTGCAGCCAGCCTGTAGGGTAGTTGCAGCCAGCCACCTGTAGAGAGGAGTAGACGCCTGTAGGAGAGGGTTGCAGCCAGCCGCCTGTAGGTAAGGGTTGCAGCCAGCAGCAAAGAGCACTCAGCCACCTGGCTTCGAAAAGGAGGTGGTGTAGGCGCATACAGGGAACAGGCGGAAATCTGCTGGTGAGGGCAGTCTGCTGGAGGTGGAGCCACCTGTGTGCAAGGCACAATTGGCTGGTAATGTTGCCTGGCGAAGAGGGCAGCCTGCTGGGAAATCAACGCAGCTGCCAGCGTTGGTTAAAGCAGCCGCCTGGTTGCTGTAAACAGTCGCCTGGTTGCTGTAAACAGTCTGCAGAGCTGGAACCGCCGTACAGAGGGCCTCGCCTGTAGAGGATATATGCGCAGCAGTACAGAGCAAGATGGCAGCCTCCTTTGCGTTGAATGAGCCACCGGTTGATGGATTCCACACAGAATAATACGATGGATGCCCACGCTTGAAGGAGGAAGTCCTTTTTAATAATATTCATGTGGAGTTTCCACTATAGTTTTCCCACGCATGCATGAAGGGGACTAGTGGGGGTTGGTGACCATGCCCACCCCCACACTCACTTAAAAGTGAGGCTCCCCATCTTGGCCCCTAAGTGGGTGCCCAAAGGGGTGCCCACTTTTAAATAAGTGTGAACCCCTAACCTTATAAATCAAAGGGTTAGAATTTAAAACATTAAAACAACAAGTACCATATACTTACCACCTGTTCACATGCACTGAAACTCGTCAGAATACAGAGCACACTTCACGACTCACTGGCAGGCGTCCCCGCTCAGTAAGTAACACGTCAAGCAGGCAAACACACGAATACATGTCATACGAAAACAGTTTCAAACATGCAAAATATGTGTGCATGTGCAAAAAGTAACATGGACATATCTCCCGTTCATGGAACATGTACAAAATATTTGTCGGCACAAAACTGGCTCGACATAAAACATAACAACCTGGTCTTCCTATGGAGTGACAGTCCCATAGGTAAGACGCAGTTCCAGGCACGAGTTTCCCTAGGTGTGACAGTCCCATAGGTAAAACACGGCACGAATACTGGCTCTTCCATGGCGTGACAGTCCCATGGATCGAACACAGTCCAGGTCATACACGGGTGGCACTGATCTGGCTCCCGTCCATACGACACCATCCTGCTAACACACGGGTGGCACCAGTCTGGCTCCCGTCCATGTCAGCAAAATACTGGCCTCTTCACATGAGACACCGGCCTGGCCTCAAGTGAACGAGACGCAAAAAGTAGGAATGGACCAAATGGTCGGCCAATTGGTGACACGTGCCATGTAGAATCACAATAGGTACAGGTATAGTTGGTGCCTCTCTTTTAAGGTTGTTATCTGCAAAGTCTCTTTCTCCTCTCTCTCTCTGTCTCTCTCTCTCTCTCGCTCTCTCTCTGTCTCTCAGTGGAGATCCCTCAGTGGCAATCAAAGGAAAACATGTGGTTTTGAGGTACGCAGATATGAAAGACAAAATTAAAGTCATGAAGCAAACAAGGTCACTTAAGGGAACGAAGGTGTGGATGGCGGATGAACTCACAGCCACACAACTAAAAAATAGGAAACAAGAACTCAATAAAGTATACGAAGCAAGGAAATAAGGAAAATGGGCAGTCTACCGTAGAGGTAGAGCTGTTATTGCAGATTTCAGGACAACCAAACATGGTAGTAATGAAGAGTAGCTGCTAGAGAAATCCTTCATGTTATCTGGGATTCTCCTACGGTTATGTAGGGAATTTGTACTATTTTTAGTTTTATCTCTATTTTCATTTTGTTGCCCCCGAAGTGGAATGTAATCACAGGGATGTATCTGATTAGTCCTATAGGTCAGATGTGGCCTCTAAAGGACGTTAATATATGTTTTCTTTTTTTTTCTTTCTTTCTCTCTTTTTTTCTCTCTCTCTCAACGTAGGAGGGCCTTGCCATAGAAAGTGGATATAGAGAGCCTGTGTGAGGTCACAGACAGCGTCACCACGAAACGTTTCACTCTGAGACGCGTAGTTTAAACCAGAAACGTTTCACTATGTGACAGGCACCAACTGAAATGTTGGACCGAAACGCCTATATATATATATAAAGTCAAGAGAGAGAGATGCCAGGTCTACTATTTGCTAGTATAAAAATCTCAAAATTACTCACATAATACATTACCACAAGTGATAACACAAGTATAAAAGACATCTCTACCATTAATATTTAAACTTCAAATCTCAAAGTTTCAAAAATTTAGACATTTCACTTTGAAGGTTTCAGTGGGCGTTTCATTGAAACGTTGAAACGTTTCATGCGTTTCACAGGTTTCATGTTTCAAGCTGCCTGAAACGCGTTTCACGGTGACCATGGTCATCGATGTAGAGGCTACATATTGCTAGATAGAGGACTTGTATGTGAGATGTGCAATTTTTATCATGCCACATGCTTTAGCCATAGAAGGGCTACCTTGTAATTTTGTCTTTCTTTCATATGACTGTTTTGTCTAGGTAGTTTTTTCTATCCATGGTACAATTACTTGACGGATTCATTATAACACTTTTTGTCTCATGGACCCTTCGGTCTTTTGTAGACATTTATACACTTTTCTCTTTCTTTCTTTCTCTTTTTCCACACCGCGCCCCCCCCCTCCCCTCCCCTCCCCTCCCCCTCTACCGCCCCTCCCCTGGGCAGCCCTCCAAAAAAAAAAAGAAAAGGAAAAGAAAACCGCTATTTATGGCCAGGTAGGTTGATGGAGTTGTAGGGATACCTGGGAGCTAATATGTCGCATTCACTTTGGATCTCCATTGGTGAGATTATTGTGCCATTATGTCGACTTGTGGTCAAAGTTGAGAGAAATTATGTGATACAGCTCTCATAGATTCGGGCCCAGATCGAGCCGATTGCAGGTGTTCAGTTCAGTTCAGCTGATGGGCAGCCTCCTTCAGGGATGACAGCCTGGGGATAGAGGTTTCAAGTGTGTAAACAGCCAGGACCAGGCCAGGGCAGCTGTGTAGGGCATGTAACACGTACTTATCGCAGAAGTGTTTAGATAATGATGCTTAACACATGCTGAATTCTGAATTGCAATACACAATGAACACCAGATTGGGTCCCAATCCACCCTCTCAAGGGCCCTGTAAGGTTTCAAGGACCCAAACATGAGGATCTACGGTCAGCACCTACTGAGCTCAAGGCTTAGATACACATACATGAGAAACCCTAATTGGGGTTTCATAGACTCGATGTTGTATGCATTTGTGTAACCGTGAAGAATTGTGGCTAGCGACTCACCACCCAGCCGTAGGTTCAGTACCTCGAATCATCCCTGTAAAGACTCCTCCCGAAGGATCACCTAATACACATGCATAAAGAAGGTTAGTACAAACAACATAAAAGGGTGCAAGCAAGCTCACCACCCAAGTTTGCAACCACCCAGGGGCTAAGGTTCCACTCCCACAGGCCAAGCCAGCTAGGCCTGGTGTCCCATATCACCATAGCCTGTCCTAACGAAGCCTCGGCAAGACCGCCTGTAGCTACCCGTATCCGCTTACTCTTCCTCTAATCTCAGGGTCCCCAACCCTGCTAGATTAAGCCCTAATCCCAAGGATTAGTGTTAGTTACGTAACATTCCTCCCTTCTTCAAATATTTTCACTCTTGGAAAGAAGTAAAGGAGTACCTAGCTATCGCAAATCATCAGGTTCATACTTGTCTAAACAACTATCTTTGAAATTAGGTTCATACCAATCTAACCAATCCACGTAGCTGCATATATGAGAACCAACTCAACCTAAGCTACTGTTCCAATAGACTATCATCGTGGAAACAAGACAAAAACCAGAGCCTACTCAGGTCCTTGAACAATCCTTCAATCCTTGAACTCCTCTTGGAATTGGAAACTTGGAATTGTCGAGACAACTATCTGCGAGTTGCAACATAATACCCATGCTTGTTAGGATCTGGTAATTCCTTGTACCCAGGGGATATCATACCCCCCTCACAGAGACTCCTAAAACTATCATGCAACACTATGTCTCCTTCAAGCTATCAAAGTCTTAGTAGGGAATTTGGGTTTCAACCCAACTTCTACCTAACATATTCTAGCTTTTGAAGAACTATATACTCACTAGTATCATAGGCAAACTCTGAAAGAAACTGAAGCAAATTGAAAACACAGATGTAAGCCCAGGTACAAGACCTGTAAATGCTGAAAACTGATGTTTATTGCTGAAAACTGAGCACGAGGGAAGCCCGTAGGTGCTGCACAATAATAAGAAGCAGAAGCAGCTGCTAATGACCTCAAGAGGATGCTGAAAAATGAGATGAAATGAGGGGAAAGGGGAGCCACCCTTATATACTCCTCATGAGAGAGCTGGTCGGCCAGCTGTAGTAGGTCGATAGCTCCGTAATAGCATAGAAATGCTATAAAAGGCATAAAAAATGGGGAAAAATGCCTAAATAAATATGCATATGTAGGACCTCATAAATGGCTAGTACAAGCATGAAAATGATGCAGTAGACCCTCTGGAGATGATATAATCCAACAAACTCGACCATAGGGATGTACCTCTCCCCATAAAATGGTCGCCGTGAGCCGTATGCACAAAGCGTAACCTCCAAAATCTGATTTACCCTCTTTGTTTGCCCTTTGGACAGATGATGATTAGAGAAACTACAAGTTTGTCAATCCTCCGGATGACCTGTTGTAGGAGCGTCACGACAATCATAAGGAATTCCTCCTAATCCCAGCACCATCTGGCACACAAACTCTATCATCCTGGAACAACTTGTCCCAAATATGGTATTGACTACCACCATAATAGGTCGTATGATTAATAAACTGTGAGACCCCTACCCCCTAATTGTAGACTATTGGGCAGCGGAACTATTGCTCTGAGCCTCCCCTACAATTTCTTGACGAGTAGCTATCCCAACGGTTCCCCGAGGCCTAACTGGAAAAGTCCCTTGCCAAGAATTATAGGCGATTCCTCCAAGTTAATCAAATAATTTCTATCACTAATTATTTCTATGATCAACTTTTCTACTCCGCACATACAGCTTTGACACCAATGTAACATGTATTGGATACCGAAGTGCTTTAATAATAAGGTAATGATGCTTAACACTTGCTGCATTCTGAAGTGCAGAGTTTAAGGTTGAGAGAAGTATGAAATGAACACCAGATTGGGTCCCAATCCACTCTCTCAAGGGCCTCCACCTTCCTTATAGGTGTATTTGCTTTATTGCTTGCAAGTCAATGAAGTGCAAATGCGTGCTGGACTGAACTGGACTGTACATTTACTGATTGGGTGCTGCTGGCCTGGGCTGATGCTGGTCGCCCTGTGTATGTTTGGCTGCCTCCTAGTGGTTGGTGAACTCCCAGGCACGGCCGAGATGAAGCTGCACCCTGCTGTAGACCTGGTGGCCCTCTGAAAGCTTGCGTTTTCCTTCCTAGGCTGCCCAGAGGGCTGTAGAAGCAAAACGCACAGATGACTATGGACAAGATGGAAAATACAGCCCTAAAGCCTCAGATATATATATATAAGTTTTTTGGCAGGTCTAGGGTTGACAACAAGCCCCCATGAAAATGTGTGCCAGGCACACACTTCAACATAGCATCCTCCCCTGCACTGCCCCCCCCCCCAACCCTGTCTCTTGGTGATGGGCTCTTACTGTAGGTCCACCATGTTCCCACTTCTCTGGACATCACCCAATGCCCACTTTAGGTCCTGACTCATGGGTGCCCATAGGCTGTCCGCAGCCCCAAGCTCACCATTGATAATGACCACAAGACACTGTGGCTTTCACACATGTCCAGACACAACTGCTCCTAACCTGGACACTGACTTGACACTTGACACTTGATTTGGCCATCCTAGACACCCGACTGTGGGTCTAATAAGTGTCCGGTCTGGTGTGTACAATCATTACAACTTGCAAAGAGGGCTACATAGACTCGTGCCACTGGCACGACGGGACTAAACCCTAAAGACCTAGATGGCACCGGTGACTTGTCCCTTGGACTAGGGCTCACAACATGCTCTTGGCCCATCAAAAAAGGTGTCCTCTGTCCGAGATGAAGGAGTGTCCACGAAGCACCCTATGACAGATGGTGACTCGCTGTGTAGAGACACATGGGCAGGCTGGGAAGCATGTGTGAACAAAGTGGGCAAAGCATCAACATCAGTACTCACAATAATAAATTGGGAGTAAAAGCATATCATGAGCAGCCCGATCAGCTTCTAAGTAGATGACTTCCCGTCCTGCTGCATTGTGCTACAGCCCATTCGTCTCCAGCCCTTATCAACTTGGTGAGCAGCCAAAGTCTCTCCTGAAGTTCAGCCACAGACCAACCTGCAGACAGTTTCTGGGATTGTTTTGGGTTCTATTGCATAATTCTCTTTGTTACTCATTTGTACTTCGATAGGATTGTATCACTTTAGTTGACATTATGTCTAGGATTGTATCACGAAATGGTTCTTTGGACATTATACATCTAGTTGACTGTTCCTTGCTTGCAAAGATACCAACATTGGTCGTCTATTGTGTTAATTCTTTAGGGGTGCATATGCCCTATCAACTACCTTTTGGTTGTAATAATTCTTTCTATTTGTTATGATACTTAGTGCTAGGCTTCATTATGGCTGAGTTTGCCCTGTATCTCCAGAGCTCTGACAAAAACTCAGTACACAGACTTTTGTATGAATATATGCTCTTATGTGCGTGTGTGTGCGTGCGTGGGGTGTGTGTGTGGGAGCATATATTGATACCAAGTCCTACACCCACTATTGGGCATTGATGACATTAGAGGGGATGTCGTTGTATCTAGTCCATACTATGCATGATGGAGTTGATGGTTTATTGTCTTGTGGATGACTACCATGAGGTTATAAATTGCACTTTCTTATAAGGTGAATTTGGGCATGTTCCTGGATTCATCTAGGTATATATATAATATATGAATGAATGTGTGGACCAGCTGTTTCTCATCATGGCCAATTTTTTCACATTGTTGACATGAGGATATTTTTCAGGTAGTTGTTCCTAAAACTTATTCTAAGTATACTTCAAGGCGTGTATTAACCACACAATGGGTCGATGGAGAGAAGCTATCCCAAAGCACTGCAAGTGATGTGGGGGATCTTGTCAATGTTGGTGTGATTTGCTATCTCAAACAGGTCATTCTTATCTGAAATCTTACTTTTCAAGCATTGTTTTTCTTCTGCCGTCTACTTCTGGTTCCAAACCTAGGGCTTTACACACAGGCTGCCCGGCTCTCTGTCAGAAAATCTGACGGCTGGTGGGGGATTGCATCTCATGGACGGGCAATCGAGCCTGCCCATCCACAACCTGCCTGCCTGCGATGAGGCCGGTGTATGTAAAGACCCCTAATGTCTCTTATTAAACTAAAGGCTGGAGAAGTAAGCCACTCTTTGATCCAGTTTTGCGGACTTGTTTTGCAATGTTTGGTCTCTCCTGATGTGTATATGTATTGTTCGGTGATGCAGTTGCTGGACACCGGGTTTTTCCATGCTGACCCACATCCTGGAAACCTCATCCGTACTCCGGATGGGAAACTTGCAATACTCGATTTCGGTATGTGTGCCTACTGGGTCCGTTCTGTCACTAGAAATCATCCCTGTTTTTGTGTTGAAATATCAGTTATGGTGTGCAGGCCTCATGACTCAAATCACGGACAATCAAAAATATGGGATGATTGATGCCATATCTCACCTCATTCATAGAGATTATGATGCCATTGTCAAGGACTTCGTGATGTTGGATTTCATTCCTGAGGGGGTGAACCTCGATCCAATTATGCCTGTGTTAGCCAAGGTTTTTGATCAAGCACTTGAAGGTGGCGGGGCAAAAAACATCAATTTTCAAGAGCTTGCAGCAGATCTTGCACAGATAACTTTTGATTATCCCTTTCGAATCCCACCATATTTTGCATTGATCATCCGTGCGATTGGTGTTTTGGAGGGTATCGCCTTGGTGGGAAACCCTGACTTTGCAATCGTGGATGAGGCATATCCTTACATAGCTCAGGTTTAACTTCTTTCCTGGATATTTCTAGTCTATGCTTGCCAATATGTTCTCTTATGCTGGTATACTTCCCTTTGTTTGTGTTCAATTCATTACATTGGGATTTGAAGGTTACATCTTCACCCGCATGCGAAAAGTAAAAAAATTATAGCTTAATTGTTTGCCTGATACAAATATGGTTTAGATAGTTATTTACAATTGTTGAATATTTTATGCTAAGTTGTAGTCGAATGTCTTTCAGAGGCTTCTTACCGACAATTCTCCAAGGCTCAGGGAAGCTTTACGATACACCATATATGGGAAGACTGGTGTATTTGATGTAGAGCGGTTTATTGATGTCATGGAGGCTTTTGAGACATTTGTTATGGCTGCAAAGAGTGGAGGAGGAGAGCATTTGCAAGGCAACATGGCCTCTTTGGGGCTAGTTGAAGCAGGAAGCGCAAGGTTTTTACCTGTTAATCGTCAAATGCAACAAGAAAAACAGGGCCAGCAAGCTCAAACGAGAGCTGCATTGGCTTTTCTTCTCTCTCAACAGGGTGAATTTTTCCGGGAGTTTATACTCGATGAGGTTTGACAACTAACCAATTATATACATGAATGCATGCAAGTGTGCGCATGCATTTCACTTACGTAGTTGTGTGCATGCATGCATGCATGCATGTGTGTGTGTGCGCGCGTTCATGTATCTGTGTGTGTGTGTGTGTGTGTGTGCGTGTGCGCGTTCATGTATGTATATTTGTATTTATGCACGCATGTATAGGCTGCTATATGTTATCTGGATGTCTTATGGTGGCTTTGTCTCATGTTGCACCTTGTCTGTAGCAAGTTCCTCTTCCTAACCTCATTACTTTAGATGAATTTGGGGCCTACCTGTTGCATATTGATGCATCATTCCCAGCTGTGTAACACTGTCATCCTATGTCTCATCAGTTTGTGATCACTAGCTAGGCAGAAAGTTTAAATGTTACATATCATGTTCATTTCAGTGATAAGGCATTTCATTTATATAGTATGACCTTTTGTTACAGAGGTCAGTGCAGCCTTTTTGCAACTCTCTCTCTCTCTCTCTCTCTCTCTCTCTCTCTCATCCTTTGATGTCCGGCATACTACGAGATCAGGGGTTGCTTCCACTGCCTATTCAAACAGGGATTTGATCCTCTTTGCCAAATCACATGCATGAGGTGCAGAGACACAAAGATGAGAGGGCAAAGCAGGCAAAAGGACCATGTGCAAACACTCATCACATCCATTTTCCAGAGTGTGAAAGCCTAATGATGAGGAGGCAATGATTGTTTGTACAATACTGTAACTTATTCCCAATGGATGACCCAAAAGGTTATTTGATCTCACTAGATCTGTTGACTAATGCTGGCTGCAGATCTGATTTCAGCACCCCAAACTGCTGCTTTGCATGGCAGAGCTCCCGAAATTTGAGATAATGGAATAAAAACCTAACACCCTATTTATAGGGGATGTGGGGGGCTGGTCGGCCAGCTGTCCTAACTGATCCATGGCCAGATTTACTCAGCATTTTCACACATGTGGCCACCCGATTGATATGTGGCCTATCTGCCCAATCTGTCCTTGTACCTTCAGGTATGCTTGTGCCTGTACCTGTAGGTGTGTCACATTATAAGTATACACATAGTTAGAAGCCTTATTTTTAGGCCGGAGATGAACAAGCGTTGATAAGACCAGCTGCTATATCACAGTTGCTGAGAGGATATGCACTAACAGGCTTGTCTGAAGCAGCGGTGTTTTAGGCCCATTTAAAGCAAAATTATAGCTACCCCTTTGTGTTTCCTATTTTGTGGAAGAGGCATCTTTTTGGGCAGTTGAAAGTGGAGGCAAATGGAGGGATTGCAGGATAGATGTTGATATTTTCAGTAATTCCTATATCCCAATTTCCATTTTTGTTGATGAGTTATACTGCACCCAAAGGATATAACTGCACCACTCCAGCTGATTACGCACCTCCAAAGAGTACATCAGATTGGACAGGTAGCAAATAGTAGACAGATTCACTACTGTTTGCTTATCTTCCCCAAAACCAGCAGAGGCTGCTTAGGGTGACACTGATGGTGTTGGTTTTATGCCTGACCACCCTATTGATGGTATCTCACAGACTCTCTATGGTTGCATGAATGCCTTCAATACACATGGCTAAAGAGGTAAAACTTAGGCATTTGTGCCACCAGACAAGGAAGGTCCGAGGCTTCATTTGAGTAAAAAGGCTGCCCTGAAAGTAATCTGCGTGTGAATAATGTCTGCCCAAACAGGGCTGACAGATTCCCAGGGAAAGGTGGCTGACCGCTCTGTCTCATGTGCCACTGCCAAATCTGTTAAGGCATGCAATCTTCTGACCAGAATGCATTAAAGTATTACATGAAGAACGTCGTCTGATTTTGAACAGTGTGTAGTTGCATTTGATGTTTGTGCTTGTGTACCATGCAGGTGGTGAAAGGCATAGATGCTGTGTCTAGAGAGCAACTGGTAGAGTTGGTGGTAACCTTTGGGTTTGACAGAATGATACCTTCTTTGAATACCTTGCCTTTTTTCCCATTCTTAAGACCTGCTTTTCTGCTTCCATCAATGACTACTGAAGACCAGATGGTTGTGAATAATACAAGGAGAGTCCTCTCGTTTCTGATAGATGGAACACCTGCTGCAAAATCCCAAAGTCAGGTATTCACTGTACATCTTTTAATGCTGTGAAGCTTTTCCACCAACTTTGTTTAGGGTGGAGCCTCTTCATGTGGCCGGAGTATGTCCTGTATCTGCAGCTGGCGGGTGGAAGTATGGGATACTTGGGGGTGGGGTAGACAAAACCCTCCCAACCCCCACCAAAGGCATAGTCACAACCAGTCATTCAAATGACTGATATTTGCACAGGCACATGCAGTCAACAAGATGAATGATATTTGTTTATTGAGGTATACCAAATCTTCTGACTTGTTTTGTGGGCTGGGCTTGCAGGCAAGTAGCTTGAAAGTTTTTGAAATAACACGGGAACTTCTACCTTTGCTTCCGGGCATCACAGCAGAGATGCTACCCGAAATTGCAAATCGACTTGTATCGAGGGTGGTTGCTCGATTTTTAAGGGATGTGTTTTTGTAATGATGACTACTCCCTCAGCTCACCTGTAACAGTACACTACTCTCTTATCGTCATGGACTGTAAAAATGAATATGCTCACTAAGTGGTGCAGCATACAAGTAGCTCCTGAAGCAGTCTCATGAGGCAACCTTTGAATAATAGTAAGTAAATCTTTCAAGGTTAAAGATCACCTTGGTGGTGTGGAGACCGGAAGTGAGCCTCATCATACTGAAATGTATGAGAGGCTTGTAATTCTGATGTGCTAAGTAAAGAACAGCAGAAAGCTCTGGCAGGATCGAATTTGCCAGAAGCATTAAGGAAAATAAGACTCGGTGGCTTAGCGAGTACTGGTGCCTTGGCACTCTTGGGAAAATTCTTTGTAATCTTTCACCAACTGATAATTAAACGAGAAATCAAAGATCTTCACCTGAAGGAAGACCTCTTGGTTTGAGACAATCGAAAATACAATTACTCAGATTCAAGTGAAACCAGATAGGTTGGCAGGCCCTTGCCCACCTGGCTATTGCACAATGGTGACTTGAAGGGAGTGTGAGTTTGAACCATGGCATTAATGTACGTGATATTATCTAGAACGAAATAAATAAGTTCACGAAAACATCCATTATGTACGATGGCTTGTAATGTAAAAGACAAAAAACAGCCACATTTTATAAGGTAGCCAGAACAGTATAGAAGGCAAAGTATTTGATTACTATGTGTCCCAGTTAGGGTGTCAACATGTTTATGAAAGCATATCAGAGTCTACCGTGTGGAAGTATCACGAACGCGAGCTGCTATAGTGTCGACATGTTTATGAAACCATATAGGGCTACCAGAGTCCTGTAGTGTGGAATTATCATGAGCACGAGCCTCTGCAATGCGTTTCTCTACATTTAAGATAGGCTCTGGAACACATTGCTTGGAGACTTGATCTTCCAGGTTGAAGTGTCGTAGTGGGAATACTGTTTCTGGTGGCTGGATCCTCTATCCTCCTTTTTTTGTTTTCTGGTAGGTGGTCTTGATAAAATGGTGGTGCAAGTGTGTTTGTGTGTGTGGCCTTAACAAATGTTTGTGGAAGGTCAGGTTCCCTCCCCAAGTGCGTTATGTACACAATTTGTAGTAGGAGAGGTGTGGAGCATAGAGATGAGATGAGGCCAGATGTTTAATGCCTTTGCAAAGCTCTTACCCATAAGTGCCCATTAGTGACTTACAAACTATGCATATGCACACTTGGGTCACCCTGGGCATTAACCTAGCCTCATATACACATGCCAGCTGCATGACCCCCTCTAAGTTATAGAATATGTAAGTTGTCTCTTAAGAGACATTATAGTCTCCCATGGGCTATTGTTGTTAGCAGAATCTTTCCATTTGTCATTATCTCATATTCATAAGAGATCTCTCATGGTAGTGGAGTCGCATTTATGTGGAATGTATTGAGATACATTTTCTAACCAAATGAGTTTCTCCTCAAACTACTCTTGCCATTAATGTCTCTTTCAATCTACTGACATGAAAAACTGAGTGAATCCTCACCCTTGAGGCAATTCTAGCTTCTAGGTCACATCATTTATAACCTTAATGATCTTGTAAGGCTCACTTAACCAAAGACAAAATTATAAACTCTTTTGATTTCATTATCTATAAATCCTTTGAGACATTAGGTGAATGCTTCTCACTTGCATGAAACTTTGATGTATCAAGCTAAGTGGATACTCTCTTTTGCATAGTGCAATATCTCCTATTGTTCCAAAGTTGTATGAACCTTGATATTTTGTATCCTTGTGGTCCATGGGGCTCTAGGTTGATATCCATACATGAACATGAAGGGACTCAACATGGTAGGATATGTGGATTGTTGTACAGAAACCCACGTCTAAAGCATATTGTCGAGAGTTTGATTTACTCTTATTTTGACCATCAGGATCCCTTAAAACTCATGTTCAACTGTGTATTCAATTTCTTGAGTGTTGCTTGCTTGGAGTGACTTGTCAACTTTGCAAAATCACTAACAAGACCTCTAGCATACCATATAAACTAAACAAGATTTTCAACTAATAACTGAGCTACTAACATTGGAGTTATTATCAAACTTCTTGTAGGAACAAACCTTGCAATCCACTATCTCCTAAATAGCATCATGCCTTCTAGTAGTCCTAGGCAATCTCACAATAAAGTGCAAGGAGATGCTTTCATATTTCTTACCACATGACTCTTCAATGGATGCAACAAAACATGCTACATAAGGCATTCAACCTTATTTATTGGACATTATTGACCAACGAATAATATATCTCATAATTCACATCTTTCTTTGTCCAATAAAACTCTCTTTTGACAAAATCCAATGCCAACTGGATACATGGTTGCTTGAAATAAATTGTCTTGACATTGCATAAAGTACTTTCTTCCTAATGTCATTAGCATCTAGAAGGGACACAAATCTTTCCTTTTTGGAAGAGAAATCCATTGCAAGTGGAATGTTGGTCGCTCTCCTTCCCATCCAAATCTAACTTAGTTGGGGTTTTTTCGTGTACTCGAGCCAAAATTTTCAAAAGAACGATCATCTTTAAAGAGGCGTTAGAGAGAATGGAAGTATCCAAACTTGATCTCTATGAAACACATCATGTTCACAAAGCCTATTTAGCTTAATGCGACTACCAGTGCATTAGTGGACCCCTTTCTATATCACATTTCAAAATCAAATTCCTACATGAGCTCTGTCTTACCAACAAAATTTACAAACCCTCAAGTTAGACATGTTACATACATATTTAAGAAAAGTGTTATCTACACACACCATAAAGTTTTCTCTGAAAGGTAGTGTCATCACTTTTTCAATGCATAGACTCTAGCATGGATCTCCTTCTCTCATGCATTGGACAATGGACCTATGCATTGGTTATCTTTCTCTCATGCATTGGACAATGGACCTATGCATTGGTTATCTTTTGACTCACAAAAGCTAGAGGTTTTTGATATTGGAACAAGGCCACTCTTATGACATAGTTGTTAGCATCCGTTTCAACTATGAATGGTTTACTTGGATCAACTATGTCAACATAGAGACCATGGTGATATGGCACTTTAGATTCTTGAAGAACTCTTATGACATGGTTGTTATTAGCATCCGTTTCAACCACAAATGCCTTACTTGGATCAATTATGTCAACGTAGAGACCACGGCGACATGGTATTTAGATTCTTGAAGTTCTCATCTACTTCCTTTGGCCAATTTACACGTTTCTATTACATTGACCTATACAAGACCTCGTTCCCCATCCCCTTCACAAGATTGGAGGCATAGTTTCAGGCAAAAGTTTGAAAATTGCTCAAAGCCTAAGAATGACTTCATTGAAGTGATATTTTTCAAATAGGCCAGTCCACTTTATCACCACTTGAATCTTTTCCAGGTTAGTATAGATTCCAATATCGTAATGCAATATCCAAGATTGGGAAGCTCTTGTTTGAAGAACCCACACCTACTCAACTTTGCATAAAGCACTTCTTGTCTAAGAATTTACAACACAATTCTCAAGTGCGTGTCATGCTCTCGAAAAATACTGTTATACACATTAATACTGTCTGCAAGGACAAAGCTCTTTGCTTGAAGCACTCACACCTACTCAAGGTTGGATACCCATCCTATCTCTTGGAAATTAGCATGGGCATTAGTGAGACCAAAAGGTAACACTAAGAACTTATAATGCCGATACCTTGTGCAAGATGCTTCAGGATTCGATGGTATCTTGTCCTTAAATCAAACTTGGTGAAGACTTGAACTGTGAGGATATCTATAAGATCATCCATCCTCAACAAAGGATAGTTGTTCTTAAGTGTGACTTGGTAAAATGAACTAATCTTTAGGAGTCGTCAGGCTATAGTCCATGTCCTCATTTTCGCGATCCCATAAAATGTTGCAACATTGCTGATGTTGTGACGAAAGTAGTCTGGATGGTATTAGACTCGTCTGTGAGAGAATTGGGCGAGTCTTCCCTATTTTCAAGGCTTGGTCACCTTTTTGTATGTAAAACTGATTGGTTTTCACATCCATGAACCAGCATTGTGTCTCGTATATGTAAGGTCTTCCAAGGATCATAGTTCATGACTTTCTCTCTCCTATAGAAATCCATTTCCATGAATGAGTATCAACTTGAAGGTCTTGATTTTCACATCCTTAAGTATGTGCCCACAGTTTTAGCTATGTTTCCATCGAAAAGATTTACCACAAGCCTATTGCCTACAGGTGGGCTTCCCCAAGTCTCCCAGCAAGTCTTTGGTGGTTATGCTGACACACCAGCACCACCTCTAAGATTGTGATGATGATATGTTTTCTTTTATACACCACTTGCAACATATTCACTTTCAAAATAGTGTCCTGTTGGAGTGGAGACAAAGGTAGCAACACACACATAGATGCAGCAAGCAAGCTGAAATAGAGAGAATCACAACACTCAAAGTAGATAGGTGAGAATGAGTGAAGTACAAGTGAAGTGACATGATAAGGTCGCTCATACACACTCATAAGATTATGTATACATGCTTGGGGGGGGAAACCGCTTAAGGAGGGAAAAGGTAACCCAGCCCACTATTAGCCTACGTCAACACATCACTACCATATAAATGGCTACAAATCCTCCCTTTAGTGATGATGTGAAGATGTACATGGATCATGTGGCTGATCAATCCCCAAATGAAAATAAGCTCAAAGCTTACGCAAAGCTCTCCTGGAGCTCAAAGCTTACGCAAAGCTCTCCTGGAGATAGCCTTTGTGAACATGTGTAGAGACATAGCCTTCACATGTACATGGATCATATGACTGATCACTCTATAGGAATATAACATAAGAGAACTTAAACTTCGCAGATAGGTACAATGTGATGGTGCTGTCCCCATCTCGCCGACGTGCTCTCAAGTAGAGGATGCCGATCTAGATAGACTGTCGATGTGATGGAGGATGTATAAGTGTAGAGAGTGTGGATACTCACAAGCATTGGATTCCTTAGCTTGTGATAACTATGTCCGTATATAATGTTTTGCAGGTGGTGTGGTAGACATGTAAACAAGGCGGGTGGTTACACAACATAGTGATAACTATGTCCATATATAGTGTTGCAGGTGGTGTGGCAGATGCGTATACAAGGCAAGTGGTTACGCAGCATAGACACGGTCACCATCCTCAAAACATGGCTGATATTCACTAATAATGAACCCATACCGTCAAACTGGGGGCTCCCACCCCCGAACCCTTGCCAAGGGGGCCATGGGCCCCCTAGAACCCCCTAGTATAATGTTGTAGGTGGTGTGGTAGACGTGTAAACAAGGTGGGTAATTACAGAGCATAGTGATAACTATGTCCATATATAGTGTTGCAGGTGGTGTGGTACATGCATATACAAGGCGAGTGGTTACACAACATAGACACGATCACCATTCTCAAAACATGGCTAACCGACCATCACTGCCGCCCCCACCAAGCCCCGCCAAGGGGGCCATTGCCCCCCTGGAACCCCCTAGTCGGGCACTGATGCTGGAAACCCCCATCTTCTGATCATCAATTATCACAATGATGACCCCATTAACATCAAAGTCGGGTTTCCCACCAAAGACATGCATAGCAACGGCTTCTCCTTATAATGGGAGCCTTTATAAATGTGAACCAAACATAGATGTGAGATACATGCTAAGAGGCGGGTATTGAGTGCCCCTCAATGTCCACTTGAAGAAGACAGATTATTCTTGGCTCAACACCAAGTCGATGAAGATGCCAAGTGATACTTCTACTATGGTATGAAGGTCTTGCATAATGATTCTTGTTGGCAAACCTCAATCCCCAAACAAAAATGCATGACCCAAGTCTATCATCTTAAACTCCATAGGTGTTGACACAGGTTTGTAGTTGCCCAAATGCTATGAGAATCTCCATAGGCGACACAGGTTTGTAGTCACCCAAATGCTATGAGAATCTCCATAAGCGTTGACACAGGTTTCTAGTCACCCAAATGCTATGAGAATCTCCTTGCATACTTTTGCTATGTTATTAAGATCTTGTCTGATTCCTAGTGGCATACAATAAAGAAATCTTGCCATGCCATTTTAGAACATAAAAATTAGCATCACAAGCACAATATTGGTCTTTCTTGTGATACCATGCCCTTGGGGCCGGTTTCAACCCATAGAATACCTTCTTCAGCTTGCAAACTTTGTTTTTTGATTTGGGCAATCTACATATACCTCCACTTTGAGATGTTCGTTCACAAATGTTGATTCAACATCCATGTGAAAAATTGGCCATTGTTTGTGAGCAGCAAAGGCAAGTACCACCTTGATAGTTTCCATGTGAGATGTTGGAGCAAAGGCTTCAGCAAAGTCAAAATCCTCCACTTGTAAAAATCCTTATGCAACCAACCTAGCTTTGTATTTTTCAAGTGAGCCATCAACCTGATACTTAGCTTTCCAAACCTATTTGGTACCATTTGCCTTTCCGTTTAAAAGTGGTGGTTGGTCAACTAGGTGGTCAACTAGGTGTTAGTCTTTATGATGCTGTCATAAATAGATTACATCACGGATTTCCACTTTGGATGTCCAAGGTGGCTGGCTCCTTCACTGTTCCCATTATCTTAGCCCACCATCAAGGCCATGTTATCCAAGGTGGTTGGCTCCTTCACTATTCCCATTATCTTAGCCATCAAGTCTCCTTCTTCTTCTTTGGTTTCTTCTTTTTGTTATCAAAAAATGCTGTGCCTTTTTCTTTAGCATTGGGCAAAAATGTAGCATCATTGCCATTGCAAGTCTTCAACCGCATCTCCTTCTCAAGTAACATAGCACTAAATTATTTAAATGATAGAGGTGGTACTCTAACATGAGTGTTTAGTGCCGTAACCAAGCCATTAACTTTTGTAGAAGAATTTGGATGCACCTCTAGGCTAGTTTCTCATTAGTATTTGTAATGCCCACAATAACCATTTGATCTCACATATTTTTGATTTGCGTGAGACGACTTCTCCTTCAGCAAACTTCTCAGTAGCAAACTGATTCTCTAGGTTTTGAAAGGCTGGTCTCATTTTGGGTCTCATACTAATTTCTCAGTATGGTTCAAGCCTCCGATACCTTAGTTGTATTGAATCAGAGTAAGAATAGAATCACTTACACAAGTGATGATGACATTAAGTGCCTTAGCATTGCGCCTCTACCATGCTGCCCAGAGAAGTGTAGTATATGGTGGAAGTTTGTTCACACTATAGTTGGGGTTGAGAGTTCCCATTGGCTCCATCCTTTCTTCCCAAAACAATTTCTAGAAGCTCATAAGAGTGTAGAATTGCATTGATTTTGAATTTCTATAGAGTGTAGTTTGTCTTATCAAGATTGCCTGTTGTAAAGGTTGGTGGACGAATGTGCAAGACCGATGAAGCAACCGAGGTAGAAACCATCACTCAAAGTATCCTATGCAAAGAAAGACTAGATTTTATGCACTATTTCTGCTAAATCACCTAAGCTTTGATACCATATAAGAATAAAGCACAACATAAAGATAGATAGAAAAACAAAGTACAATAGACAATGCAATAGTAGATAGAGAATTTATAATTTTGAGACATGTATAACGTGATGGTGTTGTCCACTCATGTGCTCTCAAGTAGAGCTTATATGGTGATCTAGATAGACTCTAGATGATGGATGATATACTAAGTGTAGAGAGTGTGGATACTCACACATATTGGATACCTTAACTTGTGATAACTATGTGTTGCAGAGTAGGTGGTGTGGTAGATGCATATATAACACAGGAAGTTATGCAGCATAGACACAGTCTCCCTGCCTCAAAATGCAGACAATCCCACTAATAATGAACCCATACCATCGGGCCTCGGGATCCTACCCTCAGATCCCCACTAGGGACTACTAGCACTGGGGTGCTACCCTAGGCCCTAAACCAATGATAATCTCCTAAAAATAGATGGTCATAGTAATGACTCCATTGACGTCTAAGCTAGCATTCCCACCAAAGACACATGCACCAATGGCTTCTCCTCATAATGGGGCCTTTAGAAATGTGCACCAAACATAGATGTAAGATATGTGCTGAGAGGCGGGATTGAGTGTATATAATCCCCAGATGGAAACAAGCTTTGAGAGATTCTTTGTGAACATATCTGCCACATTGTCGTGTGTAGAGATATAACCTAGGCTAATCTCTCGTGCAATGAGCCTCTCTATGCATTAATGATAATGCACCTCAATGTGCTTTATGCGAGCATGAGACATTGGATTCCTCACAATTGCCAATGTACTCTGGATGGTAGTGAAGATAAAGGTGGGGGATTGTTGTAAGAAGAGGCTTTTGAGCCATATGTAGACTTCACACTTGTTGTAAAAGATGAGTAAAAGATGCCCTATACTCAAGCTTCATAGCTTGAAGTGGCCACTATTTCGGCTACTTCTTGCTAAGCCATAATATAGATGACTCACCAAGATGAAAGAAAAATCTACTAGTGGAAAAGGCTATTGGTGTCGTAATAGCTTGCTTAGTTCAAATCACAAAAGGCATGTAATGGGTGACTCACCTCCTCAAGATAAAACAATCCAAGAAACTGAGTACCCTTTAAGTAGTGACGAAAAGTCTTCTTGACAGCTTGCCAATGCTGGTACTTGGGTAATACACCGCATAATAAATGTTCGGTTGTGTTTTGCATAGATAAATCAAGCATCCAAAAGTTTGCTGATATAATGTTTGATCAAAAGGCTATGTAGAATCCTAAATACTAAGCCTCACACTATCTCGATTGGTGTAGCCACATGCTTATAATCCTCAAGACTAAACCTTCTTATACTTTGATTGTATCATGATAACCCCATCATCATGCTATGAGGAATGAATGCCTAAATAGTAATGCAAGGGGACCAAATCTGATATCTCAAAACAAGCTTATAATTAAACCTTAAAGGTTGAAATCTTCTCAACATTGGGGCTTGTGAGTAGCATGTCATCAATGTATAAAATGATGACCAACAAATCCTCTTTAGTTTTCTTGATGTAGAATGTGCTCTTTGTTGGACTGTTACAAAACCCATGTTCAACCAAGAATGCATGTATCTTCTCATGCCATGCTCTGGGAGCCTGCTTAAGGCTATATAAAGCTTTCTATAACCTGCACACTTTGTCTTCTTGCCCCTTCTGAACAAAACCATAAGGCTAAGATACATATAACTCCTCATACAAATCATTATTCGAGAAGGTAGTTTTGATGCACATTACAACCATGATGTGCTTCCATAGTAATGATACACCTGATGGTGGTCATATAAGGAGTGGGAGGAAAGGTCTCATTTGTAGCGATCAATGCTACCATCATCAAACTTATGTTTGATCTTATAGACCCAGTTTGCACCAATAGCCTTCTTACCGAAAAGGCAAGTCAACTAGATCCCAAGTGCCATTCTTCAAATTCTTTGTTGCATGGCATGCATCTAATTTCGATCCTCTTTGCACTTCATCAAATGAAACGTGGTCATCTTCATTGCACAAGCTACTCATAAGAGCATGATCAACATAATGCCCAACATGGCCAAAACTAGCACATGTTCAACCTATCGAAGGAGCCACTATCCTACAAAGTTGCAATAGCCAATGAGGCACTACTTTAGCTTAATAAATCCGTGTCCTCTCTTATTTCATTGCATCATTAAGTTTCCTGACCAACTGGCTCAACATTGGGCATATTTGATTTTTCCAATTTTTAGTAAGTACGGGTTAATTTCTAGCCATAGTCTAAGTGTTCAACTGCTGCTGCCCACCACAACACTTAGAATGTGTGTACCATACAAGGGGAGGATATCATATGAGCCAACAATTGGTTGTTTTTTTACATTCAAGTAAGGACTCAGATGAATTCTCTAGACCACGTGTTGACTAAACATAATCCACTGTGAAGTAGGATAGTGGAGATAACCAAAAACATGCAAATGAGGTGTAGAGGGCTTCTTAACATTCTAAGCTTTATAAGGGGTAATTTTTTATAAGGCCTTGGTGGGGCATTTGTTTAGCACATAGTGGCAAATATACTTTCCTCGAATCACAACCGAAAAACATGAGGCAAATCCTAGCATTTAACCATGTAATGTGCCATCTCCATGAGAGATTTCTTAGCCACACCGTTTTGTAAAGGTGTGTAAAGAAAAAATGCATTGGTGTTTTATGCCTCTTTTTGCTATGGAAATATATTTTAATCTCTCTTAAAAATATCATTCTACCCTCTTTGAGTCAAGCCAAATCATGTTAATATCATGGGTGATGCCATTGTAAATATTAATACGTTTGGTATACATTGACGTATGGTTGGGGCCTCCAATGTTTGTTATAGTTGGTTTGTATGGAAGCGTGATTCCTGGGTTACTTATGCCTTGGCAAACATGTGTGCAGTTATGGTTTGTATACTTATGAAATATTTATTTACCAATTTGTTGTTGGTTATTTTACAGGTGAAGAGGATTCAGAAGATTGAGGAGAATTCTCACAATTTTATTTGTTGGCACACATTTTTGTAAACAAGCTTTGTATATGCATGTGCTAGCTTATGCACATTTTGATTTATTTTGAAAAGCTTTGATTCATCAAGCTTAGACTTGAACTTTAATATTTTTACGTCTCTTTTTGTTATGTGAATATATTTTAAGCTCTCTTAAAATATTATTCTACCCTTTTTGTGTCAAGACAAATCATGTTAATATCATGGGTGACGCCAGTATAAATATTAATACGTTTGGTAAACATTGACATATGGTTGGGGCCTCCAATGTTGGCAAACATGTGTGTGGTTTGGTTTCTATACTTATGAAATATATATTTTTACCAATTTGTTGTTTGTTATTTCATAGGTGAGGAGGATTCAGAAGATTGAGGAGAATTCGCACAATATTATTTGTTGGCACACATTTTTGTAAACAAGCTTTGTATATGCATATGCTAGCTGTGCACTTTTGCCGCATAGCTGGGGACTTGCTGAACACCGTATGCGAGCCACAAATGGCTGCAAGCATACAACCAGGAAGGCAAGCTCAAACAGAATGCAAAGGTGTGTCACTTATCGCTCTAACCGCTGCTGTGAAGGATCCCCGCGTCGCAGCAGTGAAGGAGGAGCCGCCATCGCCGCTCTACCGCCTCGCCCACCGCCGTGCCGCTACACAGTGCTCGATCGCTCTCTCACTCTCTCTCTCTCACACACACGCAGGAGAAGGAAACCAAGGAGATAAGGCAAGAGCACTCTTGTATTCAATACATGAGAATAATGGTTTTAGGATTACATTTGACTCTTATAGGTGACTTGGCCGTTCACACATGGGTGCCCATACATGGCCGGCCGATCCTAACCCTTTCCCTGCTGATATTCAAGGTGTGCCTCTCATCGGCGATCACCCAATCCCTTTATCCTTAACATATGGTGCCGACAAGCCCGGTCCATGACTCAGAATATTTAAATTAATGACGTAAAACATAGTACGTCTCAATGTCCGTCACATAGGTTAACATGCCCCCCTTCCTGATATAGATTCTGTCCTCGGAAGCTATGGTATGGTAAGCTCGATAGGGTTGTTGTGGTAGACCGTCTGCAAAACAGGGAAGTAGAGTGAAAGTATGCTGGGATTCAAAAGATATAAAGTGTATAAATTCAAGCATGTTAGACCACAATGGATGTTGCTATGAGACTTAGTTTAAGGGGTCACATGAATGAGCTAGTGTAGCAAATTAACAGGAGTTTAAAATTATTGAAAGTAAATCAAGAGTTAGCAAGGTGTCAAAGATTAATCATGGTTTATAAACTGGCCTAAGTCAAGGAAAATAACCAAGCTTAATAAATAAACAGATGACCACACTGTGTCTACTCTAAGAACAAGTTAATACCGCGAGCCTAGGGACACAAGAAACATCAGAGGTACAGGAGCCTTTTGCCTTTATTTTTTTATGCACGTGACAATTTTTACACACATGGCGACCTTCCTAAGGCAAAACTAACATCGATCCTGGTACCATGTTTAACACAAGGCATTATCCAGGAATCTATTAGTTCACCTTAGGCAAGGCTACCCCCTACCAACCAAGGCATCGGTCTGGAGTAGAATACTCCTCGCCTACCAAGTATCAATAAGGCGATAGGCCAACATTAAAGCACATCATAGACTTGTATTGCCATTTATTGTAGGCTTTCTTCTTTTTTTAAAAAAAAAATTATTTCTTTTGATCTTCGCTCCTGAACTATAATTTGTCTTGCATCCTTTCAACAAAGGGGTAAAAGCGATGTCCTAAAGGTTAACACACACATGGCCAGGTGTCAAACATTAAGATGGTTTGACCCTAGACCTAAGACAATCGTATTCCAAGGTTAACTAAAGACGTCATGCTGCCTAGGAATATATCCAATAAAGTTAAGCTTATTAATGATTTACACTAACACGTCAAGCAACTTCAAAAACTAAGTAGTACATTGACAATTTCCATGTGATCATGCATTATAGTTCATGCAATTAATTGAACAGTAAAAACGAAAGAGAGTGGGTATGGAAGAATTACACCTGTATTTTGGAGATCTCCTTGATTCGATGAGAAAAATGCCTGTAATTTGATGAGATATTTATGTATGAGCGTTGCGGCTATCTCAGGATTTGAAAGCGAACCCACCTCAAACTTTTCCACCTGTACAACCAACTAACAAGCACTATACCTCGAGACGCACATCAGTGTGAAAAATTAAAGACTCGTTTAAGGAATCCAAACTAGAAAAAACTTGAAAACACTAACCTACCTACCAGTCACCACACTACTACTGAGGATACGGTAAGAGGATGTTGTAGAGTCCTGGCTCTAGCCCTAAAGCTAAGCCTCTATCCGCATCATCCAAATAAATAAAGTCAACCTCAGTAGTGCCATGAGTTTCATCGGTCCATTCATCATTGTCAGATATTTCCTTTTCATTTTCCCATCCACATAAACTCATCAAGAATGTAACCATGCGAGGATAGTCATCTTGTGGAAAAGGAAAGCATTGGGCTATCGGGGATATGTCCTCTACGGAGTAGGGGTCAGTCATGGTCAATAGGCGAATTAGCCATTCTAATTCCTCAACATTTTCCTCTCTGGCTAGTACATCTATATGATCCTTTTCAGTTTTAATTACAGGATAGCACATGTGAAATATCTGAGAGAAAGGTACAGATGATACCTCTCACCAAGGGTGGGAGTGGATGAAGTGTATGATGATCGTGCATCTGCCATATCTGCAAACATAGATATAGCATTAGTAGGTTTATGACAGGTCAATCTAGTTCCTGATTGTATATACAGATATTTCTGCTCTTAACGTGCTCTTGATCTTTTTACTATTTTTTGCTTTTCTTTTCTTTTCTTTTCTGTGTATGAAGCTATATATATACATCCCCTTGAATTTGGCAGTTACATGGTCAGGGGAGAAAGTTAAGGAGGAAGCATTAGAATGTGGAGTGTGATGTCGAGCGTGAGTACATGCTCCCCCTTTCCTTGGGTAGATCATATTTTTTGCAATGATGTTGCAACCTCTTGGAACCAATTTGTCCAGCGGGTCATAGGTTGTGATGTGGGCAGATAGCTTTTTATGACCCTTGTGGCCACATCCAATTGCAAAGATGTTAGTGTACGCTCCCATTGACGAATGGAGGAAATGGTTTCCGACGATACTATTACAAGGGGAGACGTAGACTCATCGGTCTTTTGTTGGGTGTTGAGAAGAGTAGGTGTAGAGCATGTAGAAACTTCTATATCAGCGTGTGCCTGGCATGAGGAGCTAGAAGCTTCATGTGGCTCCCCCCTTCCTGAGCTAGGTGGCAATGATCGATATCATTTGGGAATCCAAACTAACTCTGGAAGAAGGGGATGTACTTTTCAAGGTTAGTTAAAGGGGATGTTATCTGAGCATACCTAGGTATGTGTTCTGAGTTTTCTGGATTTATAGGCCACTGCATGACCTTCTTGCATTAGAACACCGCCTAAGGCAAATCCACTAACATCAGTAACTACCTCAAAGGGTTTGGTAAAATTTGGCAATTTAAGGACAGGGTTGGTTACTAGGGCTGTTGTCAAAGGCACTCTCACATATTGCAGTCCGCTGAAAAAGTGTACTTTTCTTGAGAAGATTAGTTAAAGGGGATGTTATCTGAGCATACCTAGGTATAAAGATCCTATACCATCCGATTAACCCTAGGAATCCTCTGACTTCCTTTACTGACTTGGGTTCTAGCCATTCAACTACTGCTTGGATCTTTGTGGTCAGGAGAAATCCCATCCTTTGACACTATGAATCCCAAGTATTCCACCTAGTCAACAGAGAAGGAACACTTGCTCTTCTTTGCAGCAAAGAGTTAGTATTTTCTTAGGATTTCCAGGACTTTGCGCACATGATCTTCATGATCTGCAGCATTCTTTGAGTATTCTAAGATATCATCAAAGAAGATAAGAACAAAATCATCCAAGTATTCTGTGAGAATATATTGCATAAGATGATTGAATGTCGCCGGGGCATTAGTCAATCCAAACCGCATGACTATGAACTCATAATTCCCATAGCGAGTATTGAATGCTGTCTTTGGGATCTCCTGCTCCTTGATTTTGATCTGGTAGTACCCGGATTTGAGATCTATCTTTGTAAACATTTGGGTACCACTTAACCGATCCAGAAGTTCATCAATCCTAGGAATAGGATACTTATTCTTAATTGTTAATTGATTCAGTCCTCTTCTGTAGTCAATACAGAGTCTTAACGTTCTATCTTTCTTCTTTTGAAAGAGAACGGGCGCACCCCAAGGTGAGACACTAGGTCTGACGAATCCCTGCTCTAACAGTTATCTTAACTGTTCCTTAAGTTCTATGGATTCAGGGTTGGCATTTTGTATGCACGCTGGGCTACTGACTAACCTCATGATCTATTTCACGAGACGGAGGCATCTCAGTCAGCTCTTCAGGAAATACATCTACATACTCACTTAACCACTTTGGCTCTTTAGCCTTTGCATTTTATGTCTACCGGATTCATTTTAACGACATACACATCTTGCCTTTTTCTGATCCCTTTTAATAATTTGGAAGCCTTGACTAATTGCAGCACTGGGGATCTGGAAATTCCAATTCCTTGAACTTTATTCCCGCCGTGAAGGTCTAAGAAAGAGATGGTTCCTTTGTGACAATGAATGTAAACCTGATTATTTTGGAGCCAATCCATTCCAGGGATTCCATCATATATTCCCAGGGGTAGAACTCTGAACTGGCACTCTGTTTACGGTCCCATCTAAGCTAAACTGAATAAGGTCTGTATATCAAGGTGAGTGAAAAGAATCTTCCCACTGGCTAATTCCACTTGCATAGGTTTCCCTGATTTTTGATTTAGGACTAATTTACGTAGACATCCTAGGGAAATAAAAGAATGAGTACTTCTTGAATCAATCAAAAGCTTGAATTTCTTATCGTGGTACTTTGCTGGAGTCTGGAGGACTGAGAATTGATAGTTATTCCCCTGATGCTTAATTGCTGCTACATAGATCTGTCCTTTCTCTTCCTCCACTTCCTCAGCTATGGTGACTGCTCTAGATGCTGCAGTCTGAGGTGGAACTCTCTCTCTTTGGTTATTCCAATTCTGGGAGGGAGTTCGAAGACTGGTTTGAATGGAGGCTGCAGGCTCAGCTGGCACTCTTCTTGGGTTACCCTGATTTTGGTGCTGGGGACCCTGATTCGACTGATAAGAAGGAGTCTATCTCGAAACTCTCGGACCCTGGCTTCCTTGGCCCAGAGAAGGAGATGGGCAATCCTTGAGCTGGTTCCCAAGTCCTTGACATCGGAAGCCTCTGTTCTTGCTTTGAAGGTTTTCCCTTTGCATTCTAGAGGGAGCCGGAGTTCCTGAGAATGTACTTCGGGGGAAAGGTCTTCCTTCATTTCTGAAGCTTCTCGTTTCCACATTCTGGTTAGGACCTTGGTGTCTCTTTGGAGGCGGTAAGTTGGAAGAACTTCCCGGTGTCTGAAATCTCTTGAAGGATGAGGGAGCTGACTTTGGTGGGGACTTTTACGAGGATGAAAGCTTTGGCAAAGTCCTTCGCCATTCTGACAGCTTCAGCCATGGACACTAGCTTGGCATTTTTGACCAGTGTGTCCAAGCATTTGTTCATTCCCCATGAGTTGCTCTTCATCTAGAGGTGGTGAATATTTGAGTAGAAGAGAAAAGGCCTGGTGATATTCCTCCATGATTTTGCTCCCCTGCTTTAGCTCTAAGAATTCGTTCATTTTGATTTCCAAAAATCTAGGGGAACAAAATCTCTTTCTCAAATAGGTTTTAAGGTCATTCCAGGACAGTATTTCTGTCCAGATGGTTGGTGTCACAGTGGTTCCTCCATGCCACCCTGGTTGTTTCCACTATTTTCAGCCTGGCAAGAGCCATTTTTCTCCGCTCATTGTAGCCTGTGATGTCAAAATATTCTTCCATGGCTTCCACCCATTTCTCCATAGCCTCGCCCATGTTCTCCCCTTCTCCTTTGAAGAGTCTTGGGCTGAGTCCTATGAAGAGCCTTGTGAACATCAGGGTCAAGCTTATCATCTTCAGAGAGAGGGTCTGGCTGATGGCCACGGTTTCCTTGTTTCATGATTCTACCAAAAATTATATATTATTAAATTGGCCTATTTCCCACACACGTGAGTATTTATGAGATACTTTATTCCAAATTTGTTATGGAAATATATTTTAAGCCCTCTTAAAAATATTATTCTACCGTCTTAGATAATTCGGGGATGCTTGGATTATCTTTTGTTCAAGCCAAATTATGTTAATATTATGGGTGATGCCATTATAAATATTAATATGTTTGGTGGATATATGTATATTTGGGATCTCCAATGTTTGGTTCAGTAGTTGGTTTATATAGAGGGTTACTTATGCCTAGCAAACATGTGTATGGCTATGGTTTGTATGCTTATGGAATATTTGTTTCACCAATTTATTATTGGTTATTTTATAGGTGAAGAGGATTCTGAAGATTGAGGAGAAGTTACACAAATTTATTACTTGGCACACCTTTTTTGTAAATAGGCTTTATATATACATATGCTAGCTTGTATAGATTTTGATTTATTTGGAAAGACTTAGTTTATCAAGCATAGACTTGATCTTTAATATTTTTGTAAAGCGTGATATGCTTTAAACCCAAGCCTCAATTTATGGACACTTTGTTTTTGAAGATAAGAGAGTGTCGTGGAAGAAAAGCACCTTTTTGTATTTTTAGAGACTATGGCCTAATTTAGAATAAAGTATCTTGTAATTACTCATGTGTATGGAAAATAGTCCATACACACATGAGGGGGGATGATTGTACCCAATCTTGGAGTCATGCTTTGCGAGCTATGTATTTTTATATATTTTTCTCTCAATTATTGAATATATTGAGCATGTGGTGTTTGATGAATTATTTGAATTAAATCAATTCTTGGGGGCAAGTTTCTTCTTTAAATTCTATCTTCCTAGAAAATTAGATCCGTTGACAGTGGTATCAGATCTAGATCTAGGAAGATAGAGATAAGAATTGAAAGCTTAAAAGCTTAATTGAAAGGTTTTTGGAAGGGTTGCATCTATTATCCAAGGGGCAAATAGGGGAGGGTGGCAAACCACTCTGCAGAAAACCACAAAACCACCTTCTCTATGAAAAGTGATTTTCCTAAATTCTTAGCCTCTTCTTGATTCATCCATCTCCATATGGATGAAGTCTACAATTGAAAGGGGATTCTGCTTAGGTTTTGGATTGTTAAACTACTGCAATAAGAAGAAATCCATAATAGATGGTGCATAATCTTCCATAAATCAACTTTTGGAGAAACTACTCTTGCAGGCTTTTATTTTCTTTTTGGAAAATGTTTTTAACGAAAAGAGAAGGTTCAAAATTCTTTCTTCTTCTACACGACAGTGGCAGAGGATTTTTTCATCTCTCCAATCGACGGACAATGTGTGGCAGGCGAAATCGTTGCATTGGCTCCTTTCTCTATTGCGTAGCTCGTTCTTTGTTGCGCAACTCAGCGACCTTATTGTGAGGGGAGAGAATATCGTCGCTTTCTTTTGAGCCTTTGTAGGCTTTGTTTAAAAGCTTAATAATTATAAGCTTATCCAAGCTTAAAGTTACATAAGCTTATAAAGTTTATATTTAAAGTTTCTCTAAGACCTCAAGAAGAAGAAGAATTTACTCAAGGGAAACTCAGGATCTACATAAAAATTTCAGAAAGAGTTTTCTTTCGAGAAATTGGGAACCTCGCTATAAAATTTTTAGCATAAAAGAAAATATTGACCTTTGCAAAAGTTTTGGAGGATGGTATCTAGCCAACTACTAGACGACAAATTCAAGGACTAAATTTTTCGTCTTCATTTGCGTTATTAAATTGCAATGGCTAGTTTACCCGTACCTTCCACGGTGTAAGAACAAATCTCAGCACTTCAAGAACAAATTAGAGTGTCAAGTGAAGTTTTCCAAACACAAACGTGATTCTTCCAACTCTTTCGACTTAGATGAGGAGGAAAGTGATCATGTTAGATGCACTGTTAAAGCTACCTTGCGTGCTCAAAATTCTCAGAAAGACTCAAGAATCAGCCGAAAGGCATTCACTTTCCAAAATTATGATGACAAGAAGGATGCTCAAGTTTTCATTGCATGGATTAGCCAACTAGATGACTATTTCTCTGGCGAAAAGTTCTCAGAGAAGGATAAAATTAAATGTGCTTGTAATCATTTGATCGAAAGTGCTACCTTATGGTGGAACGTGATCAAACAAGGTAAACATAAACCTTCGACATGGAAAGAGTTCTAAAAACTCTTAAAGAAACATTTTTTACCATCCCAGTACAAAGCTAAAGCACGTCAACAACGGGACACTCTACGCCAGATTGAGAAATAGAATGTCTAAGCTTATATTGATAAATTCTGGGATATTCTTTTACAAGTTCAAGTAATTGAAAAAGTTAAGAAAAAAGATCAACGTAGGAAATTCATTGCTGGACTTAAGTCTACCATTAGGGCTGACGTTAATATGTTTCATCCACATGATCTTAGCACTGCTATGGACCTTGCCTTAAATTCATAATGTAAAACATCTATATCTATAGAGATTTAAGGATGTTGGATAAATCTTTTACAAAGTCTACTAAATTCTATTTTCCTTCTAGTACTTTCGATAAATCCAAGATGCAAAAGGGTAAAGATATGACTAAAGGAGATGCTCAACAACAAACCTTTGAATGGTCAACCAAAGAATCGAATATTTAGATGTTACAAATGTCACAAGGAAGGACACCTCGCACAATATTGTTATGAAAAAAAAAGAAGAATTCTGCATCGATGGCTCAACTCGACGTTATTGAAGAAGACGTCGAAGATTCTTTCAAGCAAGAGGGTAACTCTAATCCCGACTATTCAGATGAAGGTAAGTTTTTAATTCATGCTTTATTGAAAATTCAAGGAAAAATAAAAGTAAAATCAATTTCTATATTGCATGATGATGGTAGTTCGCATGATTTCATTTCTAAAAAAACATTGAAAGCACTCAACCTAGATGCATTGTAATCTAGTTACAAAGTAAACGCGGCATTTCAAGGTACTAAGTACAACTGCACAAAGGAGGTCAAGGATTTAGAATTACAAATGGGTTCACTAAAAGAAAAGAGAACATTCCTAGTGGCACCTCTCTACAAGGTGTGGATGTCATCTTAGGTATGCCATGGAGACATGAGAATAATCCCCAGATTGACTATAATACACATACCATGTGGTTAATAAAAGGTGACCAAGAAATTTGTCTTTAATATCAAACAACCAAAGGTGAATTAGGCCCATTCTTGACTTATACTCAATCAAAAAGAGGTGTACAGAAAAAGGAGAAGACATTTTTATTTTTGTCAACCAGCTGACTGCCTAGGATGACTCCAAATCAAATGTGTCTCATTACCCTTTCATCTCTAAGTTCTCTAATTGCTTCATAAATGATTTACCACTTGGCTACCAAGACCTCGTCTAGAAGACCACAAAATCAAGATAATTCGAAGTAGCTCACTGCCATGTAAAGCTCCTTATAGAGTCAACATACTTGAGCAAAAGGAGATCCAAAGGGAAATCAAAGACACCACACATGTTGGACTACCACCGACCTCATCGCCTGTGGTCTCTTTCGATGCAGATTGTGTTAGCATCACTGCTTTATGGCTCCCTAGATGCCGATAGGGTTGTTGCACTACTCACTTCTCATGCTTTGGTGATGGCTGCACTTCCTCACGTCTCTCTCTACTACCAGCTCTTTTGGCTATTGTTCGCTTTCTTATTGCTGTTCTAAGCAATTTGCGGCCTCTACTGTGCTCCGTGACATCGCTTTCAATGCTGCGCGCCTACTGGTTCTTTCTTGCTTTAACTTGCGCCAGCCTCCCCTTCTGGCTTAGCTTCTTCATCTAGACGGAAAGCTGCTTCTTGAAGTTCGCCGCCGACAGCGCTCCCTTGTACTTCTCCACAACCCACTTTGCTATTGCCTGCTGGCTTGACCCTGTCCTATCCTTCAGAGAGCCAATGGCCTCCACACTCATCTGCAAATAGGTTGGATGGGCAAGCATTGCTTTGGGCACTTTTGGCTCCTTCTCACTCGGGGTCTTGGCCTTCTATGAAGCTTTTGCTGTAGCAGGAGCTTCAGCGAGACGGCAGAGGCAATGAGAGCAGCTTCTGTAGCCAATCTCCTGCTCACTCTCAAGGAGCTAGAGCTAATAGAGTCTTCTCCACTGTATCAGCTTCTAGCTTCTCTTGTGGGTCTTCTTACTGCTCAACTCTTTTGTGTGTGTGAAATCTACATATTTTGCCTCCATGTATATTGAGGCTTTTCAACGTTTCCACAAGCTTTTCCATGACTCTATTGGTTTCATAAGCTCATCTACAGAGCTTTAGTCATTCGACAAGATAACCCTCCCAACAAGTGAGGCATCCAAATGCTTCATTTGCCTTTGCACCAAGGCTCTTAAGGCCACTATGGCCTTCACCATTATTGATTAGAGACTCTTCACTCTCTTTTTACAAGCTTGATGTCCAAGCTTCCAATTGTGCACTACCATTGTGCTTCCCTTCTTGAAGCACTCAACTATACTTCGTTCCAAGTGAAATAATTCACATGCTCAACCTTCTTTGAGCAATTTCACAAGTCCACCATCTCACTTGCCATCATCTTGACAAGAGCATTCTCCCATGCTCAATAACCAAAAACATTGAGGCAAAACTTTACAAATTACCTCCACAAACTTCTTGACAGCTTCCTTGTTGACACCGAAGACTCCATAGTCTTCATAATTGCTGAAATCTCCATTTTCAGCTTCTTTGATGATAAGCAAGCTCTCCATGTTGCAAAACTCCCATTTACAACTCTTGGGCAGCTTCTATGCAACCTCCTTGTTGCAAATCTCCTCTCAAACTTGAGAATGGCAGCTCCAAATCTCTCTCAAATCCTTATAAATGCAAATCTAAATGATAATATGAGTGTGCATATTTTTTTTTCATAATAACTGAAAATAATGCTTAATCAAAGAACTCATAACCAAGAAAAACTATACATAAATAATCACCATGACCAAGAGCCCACCCAAGCTCTGATACCATGTTAACAATCCAAAAATGGGATTGATCATGGTGATAGACATAGATTAAGCAACATAATTAGGGTGGATTAAACCACACTGAGAACTCCATAAGTGAGAGAGGGAGATTGCACACTCAACACTCAATTCTATTCTATTGCATATCACAATGAATCATACAATGATATAGGTCCTCTAGCCTTATCCCACTTTATACATCATCATCCATGTGGCACTCCCTTTTCCATTTCTTTTGGTCAACACTCACACACCATACAATATTACATGTGGCATTCCTATCTCACCACACAATATCTTGCACCTTTAGGGTGTTTTCCCACATACACACAACACCGCGATTACATCTCTCAACATATACGCATAAGGCTTTTGGCTTTAAACTTTAAGTTTATATCTCTATCTCAATCATCTCAATTTAATAAGGTGAAAAGTGTGATTGCCTCTTTTCGTACACCAACGGGAGTAATGCATTTATTGAAGGGTGCCTTTACAAAGACCGAAAAGAAAGGAGAGAAATAATTATATGGCCTCAAGACACATGATATTACAGGTATATAAATATTCGCTTATTCATTTTCTCTTTGTGGTACATAATTTGTAAGCTCATATACTAACTTCTAATTTTTTCTATGCATAGTTTATTATTCCAATTACTATTAGATAAAGAATTGATTATACCCAGTAGTTCTCCATTTGGTGCTCCAGTTCTTCTCGTTAAAAAGAAGAATGGAACATACTGATTGTGTATCCATAACCATGCAACTGAACAAAATTGCTTTTAAGAATCAATATCTAACACCTCGAGTGGATGACTTACTAGATAATCTTAAGGAAGTCTAAGTCTTTAGCAAGATTGACCTAAAGTCCGGTTATCATTAGATTCGAATGGACGAAGGAGATATCTTCAATATTGTCTTTAGAACCCAAACTGGTCATTTTATGAGTTTTTAGTTATGCCATTCGGCTTGACTAACGCTCCGGCTACTCTCAACAAAATGATGAATAGAATATTCTTGAAATATCAAAATTTTGTTATAGTGTTTTTTGATGATATCTTAGTTTTTAGTAAGAATCGTCAAGAGCACGGAAAATATTTAGAAAAATTGTTCTCACTTCTTCAAGAAATCAGCTCTACGTCAATTCTAAAAAGAGCAAATTCTTTCAAGAAGAAATTGAATATCTAGGACACATTGTTTCTGCTAATGGCATTCGAGTAGATCCCAAAAAGATCGAAAGTATTGCTAATTGGCCTAGACCACATGATATTCACGAACTCCCATCGTTTTTTGGATTATGTAGCTACTACAGGAAGTTTGTTAGAAATTTTGCATACATTACACATCCTTTCATTGAACTTCTTAAGAAAGCTAGACACTTTGTTTGGACTAGTAGACAGGATCATTCCTTCACTGAACTTGAGAAAGCATTGACCCATGCACTAGTTCTTACATTACCAAATTTTTAATGACCATTGTTCGTTGTAGTTACTGATGGAAGTGGGCAAGGCTTTGGTATTGTTCTTATGCAAGATGGACATCCCATTGCCTATGAAAGTCGTAAGATTAAACCAGCAGAAACAAATTATAGTACATATGACAAAGAATTAGTTGTGGTTGTTCATGCTTTAAGACTTTGAAAACATAATTTAATGGGATCTGAATTCTTAATCAAGATAGACCAACAAAGCATTTATTGACCCAACCATTGATCTCTGACCAACATATCAAATGGGCTTCATTTATCTTAGTTTTCAACCCATGATTCAATATCAACCAGGCAAAGAAAATGTTGTGGCAGATGCTTTCAGTAGATGTCCTAATGTTCACAACATTTCTGTTATTCAAAATCAACCATTGAGTCCTATGAGAGAATCCTATCATTTAGACCCAAATTTTATTGAAGTTTGGACTAAAGTTAGAGACAATAATTGGAACTCTGTTGGTAATTATTCATGCCATGATGGGTATCTTTTCTTCCGAAAGAGATTGTGTATTACACAACCTTTCAGAATATTCATACTGGAGGAAATGCATCAACCACCATATATGGGTCATCGAGGTGTTTCAACTACTCTACAATTAGTCTCTGGAGAAATATTTTGGCCTCATCTTAAACAAGATGTCGCAAATTTGTGGCTGAATGTTCTATTTGTCAGAAAATTAAAAGCTACAAAGGTAAGACGACCCAAGGACTACTTACTCCTCTACCAATTCCTAATGATACTGGGGAATAAATATCCATGGATTTCATTACAGGTTTACCTACTACATCAAGTCATAGTGATATGATTTGGACGATAGTTGACCGCTTGAGGAAGCAAGCATATTTCTGACTTCTCAACAACAAGCCGCAAATATGTTTATCAAAAAAATCTTTGTACATCATGGATTGCCAAAAGTCATTGTTTCTGAAAGAGACTCAAGATTTTGTAGTAACTTTTGGATCACGCTATTCTCTAACTTAGGCACTAGAGTAGATTTTTCCACAACTTTCCATCCAAAAACGAATGGACAAACTGAGGTTACTAATAGTACAATCTTGGATCTACTCAGAGTCTATGGTACCCAACAACCTAATTCTTGGGATAAGTACATTTATCTTCTCCAGTTTGCTTACAATAATACTCCTCATTCGGCTATTGGTCGAGCACCTTTCGAAACTGTGTATGGAAAACCTTTGCCTATTCCGACAACTAGACTTTCCCACAAAATCGAAGCTGCTGATCAATTCACTATAGATTTTAGTAGCATTCTGAGTGATGTAAAACATTCTATTGCTCACGCTCAAGAAAAATATGTTAAGAAAGCAAATCGTGAACGTAAAGCCGTATCTTTTAAACTTGGAGATTATGTACTTTTGAGAATTGAAAAACGTCGACTTACGAGTGTTAAAAAATTCCCAACTGTTAAGCTTGCCCCAAGATTTTATGGACCTTTTAAGGTGATTCAAAAAATTAATGACGTTGCATATAAAATTGAATTACCTTCTCATTGGCAATTTCATAATTCATTTCATGTTAGCTTGTTAAAACCTTTCAAAGGATCCCTGCCCACTCATTCAGTGTATGAAGAACCACCTCTTATTGAAGGTGAGGAAGAAGTTTTACTCCCTGAAACTATCATTGATCTCATGAGGCTACATCAACTCGAATTGGAAATCCATATAGCAAATATTTAGTGACTTTCCAAAATCATTCTCATGAAGATGCAAGATGGGTGCTTGAGAAATATTTTCGTGCTTTCCCCCTGAGATCCTCCGTTCTTTTCAACAAACTGACAATTGAGGGCAATTGCAAACTCAAGTAAGAGGGAATGTTATGGAAATATATTTTAAGCCCTCTTAAAAATATTATTCTACCTCTTAGATAATTCGGGGACGTTTGGATTATCTTTGCATCAAGCCAAATTAGGTTAATATTATGGGTGATGCCATTATAAATATTAATATGTTTGGTGGATATTGGCGTATGTTTGGGGTCTCCTGGATGGAGGGGTGATTCCCAGGTTACTTACGCCTAGCAAACATGTGTGTGGCTATGTTTTGTATGCTTATGGAATATTTCTTTCACCAATTCATTGTTGGTTATTTTATAGGTGAAGAGGATTCCAAAGAGTGAGGAGAAGTTGCACAAATTTATTACTTGGCACACCATTTTTGTAAATGATATACTTTAAACCTTAAGGACACTCTATTTTTGAAGATTCTGTATCGTGCACCTTTTTGTATTTTCAGAGGCTATGGCCTAATTTGGAATAAAGTATCTCGTAAATACTCATGTGTGTGGGAAATAGGCCATACACGCATGAGGTGGGATGATTACACCCAATCTTGGAGTCGTGCTTTGTGAGCTAAGTATTTTTATTTGTTTTTCTCTCAATTATTGAATATGTTGAGCATGTGGTGTTTGATGAATTATTTGAATTAAATCAATTCTTGCAAGTTTCTTCTTTAAATTCTATCTTCCTAGAAAATTAGATCCATGACAAAATCAGGCCATAGCTTCCAAAAATACAAAAAGATGCTTTTCTTGCACGACACGCTCTTATCTTCAAAAATAGAGTGTCCATAAATTGAGGCTTGGGTTTAAACATATCACGCTTTACAAAAATATTAAAGATCAAGTCTATGCTTGATAAACTAAGGCTTTCCAAATAAATCAAAATGTGCAAAAGCTAGCACATGTATATACAAAGCTTGTTGACAAAAATGGTGTGCCAAGTAATAAATTTGTGCAACTTCTCTTCAATCTTGGGAATCTTGTTTACCTTTAAAATAACCAACAATAAATTGGTGAAACAAATATTCCATAAGCATACAAACCATAGCCACACACATGTTTTCTAGGCATAAGTAACTCGGGAATCACCCCTCCATACAAACCAACTGAAACAAACATTGGAGACCCCAAACATATGTCAATATCCACCAAATGTATTAATATTTATAATGGCATTATCCATGATATATTAACATAATTTGGCTTGATATGCAAAGATAATCCAAGAGTCCCTAATTTATCTAAGAGGGTAGAATAATATTTTTAAGAGGGCTTAAAATAAATTCCCATAGTAAGTGATGGTTGGTTAGCCATGTTTTAAGGACCGTGACCGTGTCTATGCTGTGTAACCACTCGCCTTGTATATGCATGTACCACACCACCTGTAGCACTATATATGGACATAGTTATCACTATGATGTGTAACTATCTGCCTTGTTTACATGTCTACCACACCACCTGCAACATTATACTAGGTGGAATGGCCCCCTTGGTAGGGGGTTTGGGGCAGGGAGCCCCCGACCGTATGGGTTCATTACTAGTGAGCGCTGATTGATCGGTTGGCCATGTTTTGAGGACGATGACCGTCTATGCTATGTAACCACTTTCCTTGTATACGCATCTACCACACCACCTACAACACTATGTATGGACATAGTTATCACTAGGCTGTGTAACCGCCCACCTTGTTTACAAGTCTACCACACCACTTGCAAAACATTATATATGGACATAGTTATCACAAGCTAAGGAATCCAATGCTTGTGAGTATCCACACTCTCTACACTTATACATCCTCCGTCACATCCAGAGTCTGTCTAGATCGGCATCCTTGCGCAGCACGAAGAAAATGCCATCACATTGTACCTATCTCCAAATTGTAAATTCTCTATCTATTTCATTGTCTATTGCACTTTGTTTTGCTATCTATATTTTCATTATGCTATATTCCCATAGAGTGATCAGTCATATTATGATCCATGTACATTTGAAGGTTATGTCTCTACACATACAAAGGCTCTCTCAGGAGAGATTTTCATAATCTTTGAGCTTATTTTCATTTGGGGATTGATCAGCCACATAATCCATCACTAAAGGGGGGATTTGTAGCCATTTATGTGGAAGTGATGTATAGACGTAGGCTAATAATAGGTTGGGTTGCCTTTTCCCTCCTTAAGAGGTTTTCCCCCCCAAGCATGTATACACAATCTTATGAGTGTGTATAAGTGGCCTTATCATGTCACTTCACTTGTACTTCACTCATTCTCATCAATCTACCCTAAGTGTTATGATTCTCTCTATTTATGCTTGTTTGTTGCATCTGTGTGTGTGTGTGTGTTGCTACCTTTGTCTCCACGTAATAAGCAATGGTTGGTTAGCCATGTTTTGAGGACCGTGGCCATGTCTATGTTGCGTAACCACTCGCCTTATATATGCATATACCACACCACCTATAGCACTATATATGGACATAGTTATCAATATGTTGTGTAATCATCTACTTTGTTTACACGTCTACCACGCCACCTACAACATTATACTAGGGGGTTCCAGGGGGCCAATGGCCCCCTTGGCAGGGGTTTGGGGGTGGGAGCCCTTGGCCCCCTCGGCCCCCCGACCACCGTATGGGTTCATTATTAGTAAGCGGTGATGATGGTTGGTTGGCCATATTTTGAGGACGATGACCATGTCTATGCTACGTAACCACTTTCCTTGGATACACATCTACCACACCACCTACAACACTATATATGGACATAGTTATCACTATGTTGTGTAACTCCCCGTCTTGTTTACACGTCTACCACACTACCAAAACATTGTATATGGACATAGTTCTCACAAGCTAAGGAATCCAATGCTTGTGAGTATCCACACTCTCTACACTTGTACATCCTCCATCACATCCAGAGTCTGTCTAGATTGGCATCCTCTACTTGAGAGCGCGACGCGGAAACAATGCCATCACATTGTACCTATCATCTCAAAATTTTAAATTCTCTATCTATTGCATTCTCTATTGCATTCTCTATCTATTGCATTCTCTATCTATTGCATTCTCTATCTATTGCATTCTCTATTGCACATTGTTTTGCTATCTATATTTTTCATTATGCTATATTCTTATAGAGTGATCAGTCATATGATCCATGTACATTTGAAGGTTATGTCTCTACGGATGTTCACGAAGGATCTCCTGAGAGATTTTCATAAGCTTTGAGCTTATTTTCATTTGGAGATTGATTAGCCACATGATCCATGACTAAAGGGGGGATTTGTAGCCATTTATATGGTAGTGATGTGTAGATGTAGGCTAATAATAGGTTGGGTTACCTTTTCTCTCCTTAAGAGGTTTTCCCCCCCAAACATGTATACACAATCTTATGAGTGTGTATAAGTGACCTTATCATGTCACTTCACTTGTACTTCATTTTCTTATCAATCTACTTTGAGTGTTGTGATTCTCTCTATTTCAGCTTGTTTGCTGCATTTGTGTGTTTGTGTGTTGCTACCTTTGTCTCCACTCCAATAGGACACTATTCTAAAAGTGAATATGTTGTATGTGGTGTATAAAAGAAAGCATGTCATCATCACAACCTTGGATGGTGGTGCTGGTGTTAGCATAACCACCACTAGAGCTTGTTGGGAGACTTAGGGAAGCCCTCCACTTGTAGGCAATGTCCTTGTGGTGTATGTGGTGTATAAAAGAAAGCATGTCATCATCACAATCTTGGATGGTGGTGCTGGTGTTAGCATAACCACCACTAGAGCTTGTTGGGAGACTTAGGGAAGCCCTCCACTTGTAGGCAATGTCCTTGTGGTAAATTTTTTCATTGGAAACATAGCTAAACATTTGGGCACATACTTTAGGATGTGAAAATAAAGACCTTCAAGTTGATACTCATTCATGTGGTAATGGATTTCTATATGAGAGAGAAGAGAGTCATAAACTATGATCCTTGGAAGACCTTACATGCAAGACACAATGCTGGTTCATGGATGTGAAAACCAATCAGTTTTACATACATAAAGGTGACCAAGCCTTGAAAATAGGGAAGACTCACTCAATTCTCACACAGACGAGTCTAATACCATTCGGATTACTTTAGTCACAACATCAACAATGTTGGAACATTTTATTAGCTAAGTCAGGTCGTGTGAATGTGACTAGATACCTAATGCTTCCTAGTATGCTGCGATAATCTTTACAAAGGGGCTCATGCACTGATAATGCACTTTCATCATTTAGAGCAATAGGAGAAGTGGAGTCCAAACGTGCCTATGATAAGCTAGACGATGTTTATTGATAATACCCTCTGCAAAACTTTGCTTGAGTGATATGCAAAGTGCGGTATGGACGATGCCTAAAGACTTGCATTACTAAGATGTAGGTCGATGCCCCCCCGTCACTCATGTGAAATGCAAAGATAAGCTCACTCTTGACTTGATGCATGATGTGGAGAGAACTGGCAAGAAGTATGATATCATCCACATACAAGGCAAGGATAAGAAATTTATCACCAAAATTGTGTGTAGACTGAGACATCGGTATGAAGCCTTTGAAAATTTGCAGCTTGCATAAAGGAGTGGAAACAAGCATTCCATTAATGAGGGAGGGTATTGCTTGAGGCTGTAGAGTGATCATGGAAGATGGCACACAAACCCCAGATGTGCAAGGTCTTAGAAATAAGGGAGCTACATCATATAGATGTCTTCTTCCAATTCACCATTGAGAAATGCCGTCTCAACATCCATTTGATGGATTTCACGATCGATGCTGCACACCAACAACCAAGAGGGTGTGAAAGGAGGCAACACGGAGAGTTGGGGAAAAGGTCTCGAAGTAATTGATCCCATGCTCCTGAGAGAAACCACAAGCAACAAGATGTGCCTTGTAGAAATCGATGGTGCCATCGGGCTTGTACTTGCGAGACGAAAGACCATTTGCAGGTGATGGCCTTGTGATGGCAATGGAGTCAGTACCCAGGTGTCGTTGTGGAGGAGAGAGTGCATCTTTGACTCATTGTAGGTCACCACACATCAGAGCTTCAAGAAGGGATCCGAGAGCATCCACCACCATGGTGATGGAACCATCATCATGGAGAAGAGGCTCGTATGCATGATCATTGAGCCATTAAACCCGGGTGAAGTTGAGCTGGCCGAGTATGTCGGCTAAACTTCAAGTTTTACGTTAAGAAGCGAGAGGTAAAGAACTTGAAGAAGTAGTAGGCGAAGGATGCACTAAAGTAGTAGATGAGAGGGCTTCTGCATGTGACGAGCACTCCCTTTTAGAAGGGGCAATGCTCTGGTTGTTTGACTCTTTCTAAAATTCAAATGATCTCCTTCTCTTTCCCTCTTTGCTAGGTTATACCTCTTGATCCATTTCTCCATAGCATATGAGTTGAGGATGCAAAATTTATTAATCTTCTTTCGCAATGCCATATCCATTGTTCTCTAAAGGCCTTGTCCTTAAGACTGTTCCCCAATCAGGAGATCATCTTCTTCTTGTGTCCACAGTTGTGACATATCTAGGTCTGACGTACTAAGAAATTCTGTTATGTATACAACAGATTCTTGAACAAGCCATCCCATTGCCATATTTTACCCTCAGGGCGAGCTTTTTGACGAACAAACCTGACTTGGCATATTTAGCAAGCATGCATGCATCTTCCTCTAAATGAACACTTGGATCTTGCATTTTGTTTGTTACAATACATCAATAGCACATCCCATTTTGGCATTACATACAAACAAGGCCTACAAAGACTTGGCCTTCGTGTCATTGGCTACACCGACACTAATTGGGCCTCGAATCGAAGTACTCGGCACTCCACTGGTGGCTATTCTTTCCTTCTTGCTGGAGGGGCCATCTCGTGGAAAAGCAAGAGGCAGACGATAATTTCTGTGCAAGTGTGCACAAGCGCTTGGAATGGAATTTTCACACATCAAAGTATTTTGCTTTTGGGGGGGTGTTGACAAATATAAAAATAATAAATAATCAAAACACTTTTAATAATAACTCACGCTAAATATATGAAAACCGACAAAACAATAAAATAACCAAAAGACATCTGCTTTTCGAAAAGGCGTGAAGCCTCTTTGTATATACACACCTCCTGATAATAAAGAAAAATTATCATCGTGTACACAACATCTCTCTATGTCTGAGTAACTTTGACTATTTCCTCTTTATGAATGTTTCAATCTTAATCACGTTAGATATTAGGTTGTCTACAACAATCAATGCATTGAAGTCGTCCTTGCTATCATTCACAATGATAATTGGCACTTAGGAAACAATTATATTTAGAGTGCAACCTAGGTTAGAGACTTAGTGTAGCTCGATCTAGGTTAGATGGCCCAACTGTGATGATTAATTGTTGCATTGTTCTACTGGAGTTTGTTTCTGTTTTGTCTATTTCAAGGACCACAAATGCTATTGTTCTATACAAAGACTTCGAAATACTAGAAGATGCTTTTTATTGATCTAAGAGGTCCCTAATTGTAACGTCTGGAATAAAGCTCAAGCACATATCAAATGGTTCAGGCTCGATGATTAAAGATGTTGCATCTAAATAAAGTGAAAAGAGTGCAGAGCCCTCATCGTTTATGTGTTTCTTCTTCACTACATACCCTTCTATGTGTATGAAGTCACCAATGTTGATTTTATGCTCAAATTGGCGATATATACCCCGGCCCCCCACCCCCCCCATCCACCCCAAGCTAGCACAAGAGTTATAGTGTCACAGCTCTTAGCATCTGTTAAATCAGCTTTTAGAAATTTAAGGCCACCACTAAGTTTATAAGTGCCATATTTGTTGAAAATCTTACCCTCGAAAGCGAATCTAGAAGAAAACTCAGATACATCTAATATGCTAAGGATAGGAAAAGGATAGGACGAATGGGGACTATGGAAAGATTTGGAGATTCTTGGGCAACTAGCTCTTTCGACCCCACACAATCTAAGCTTGCATGAGTTGCAAATTCTGGATGAGGAGAACAAAATTGATGAACATTGGATGAAGTGCTATCACAAGACAGCCCCGGAGGACGTCTCTCTCCCACAGTTTTAAGGGTGGCACAAATGGTCTTTCGCACTTACAACAAAGAGCACTTACAATGTCTATTAATCACATTGTTCATTTAGCAGCATTATGAAACGAAAAATTCCATGCATGAAAGTGGTGTAGAGCTTTACCAAGAGAACTTCGTTTTCGCTTCGCAACACAGAAGAGCTCCTTGGTGGCGACTGTCCTAGGTTGCTCTACAGACCCGTTAGCACCAATTGCTGCAGTGATTGACGGGAATACTTTCTCAACAACAAAAGCATAATCATGCTATTGATTTAGAGTATTGACTTTAATATGAATAAGAGTAGCGAGTACGAGCAAACAAAGGAAAGGCTTTTATTTATTTTCATGAAAATGAGAGCTTTAAGACTAACCCCCCCCCCCCAAAAAAAATTGTAACATTCCATAGAGAGCTCCTTGGCTACTCTCCTAAGCTCATTAGCACCAATGCTCCACCGGCTGAATGAGATACTTTCTCAAGAACCGAGAAAGTTTTCGAAGCATGATCACAACATTGACATAGAGCCTTGAGTTTAATGAATAAGATTAGCGACAAGTAAGAGTGAACAAGGCCAGAATTTGCTTTATTAAAAAAAAAAAAAAGAGGGCTACAAGACTAACCCCCTAAAAAATCGTCACACTCCAGGGAGAGTATATCTTGAAAAATCATCACACTCCATGGAGACTATATCTTCGGAATTCAACATGGCTTACTCCAAGCAATTCGGAATGAAGGAGAGAGAGAAGAGAGAGAAAAGAAGAGGGAAACTCTTGTGTGATTATGTGTGAATTATCGATAACATCTAGCTCTTAGTAGCAAACTCTTAAGAGGGAGGGGGAGAGAGAGAGACAGAGAGAGAGAGAGAGAGAAATGCTTATGTGATTATGTTTGAATGGGATAACTTCTAGCTCTTAGTACCAAACTCCATATTGCTTAGAATTAGCTTATCGCTTAGCATTAACTTATAAAAACAATTCTGCATTGTACACAGTTAACAAAAAACAAAACGTTGCCCTCTCTCTGTACACTTTTGCACTCTATTCTCTTCCTACACGTTAGTCTATCTACTCTGTTAAATAATGCCCTTTTTTTGGCCAAGGTTGCAAGTGTGAAGTGAAACCAATATATTTAAGCTTTAATATGAAGCATAAATTTGAGTTGTAAGGTTGCACGAGCTTATGTTGTGTGTGTGCACGTGTGCATAATTAGATTAAAACACTACCAATTACTAGCCTTTAGAAGCGCTCGAGAGTTTCCCATCACCTAAGTCCATTGTTTTCACCTTCAATACTACACTAAAGTGTTCACTATCCAAGCTATGCTACTGACTAATTGCAATTTGCTGGTGGGCCCTTGGCTCTAGAGCCTAGACGGGATTCTAACCTATATTCCACTCATGTTGTGCCTCGGTCAATGTACTACATAATAATGTCAATAATGGGTCTAAAAACTAGGACCTCGTTAATGATTGAAATCAGCGTATTACCCATAATACCTACAACAATAATGTGAGCTTGTACTCTTTTGGCATGCCATGGGTATGTGAAACATTTAGGGCCTATTGTTTTACATTGGAGTACAAAATAATATGCCAAAGCCTTTTAAGTAGAAAGTGATGTATGTGCAAATAAGGTGTACATTGCAATAGCAATGACGGTGTGCCCACAACAATGATGCATGTATCTCAATAAGATGGATAAAGAAGTGTGGGACAACTTTAATAAAGTCTTTGCAGAAAAGGTACAAAGTGATGTATGTGCAAATAACATCCATATTTCAATAGCAATAATGTTGTGTGCACAATAATGATGCATGTCACGCTTAACAATATGAATAAAGAAGTCCATGACAACTTTGATGAAATCTTTGGAGAAAATGATAAATGTCTACGATTTTTGTTAAATGCCTATAGCAATTATACATGCGTGTACCTTGATGTCTTGTCATGGGTATGTTGTGCCACAACAATGATGCATGTTCTTCCACAAGATGGATAAGGAAGTGTGGACGACTTTGATAAAGTCTGCAGAAAAGGTATAATTTCACTCAAACATGCATCTTGAGTGTAATCCGATTCGCTACGTGTCACCCATGTGAGGGAGGAGTGGGCGAGTGGTGGTATTAATCGGCTCGTGGGAGTGCATGCAATGTGTACACCATCGGGTGGGCGGTGTGTCGCATCTTGCATGGCAGTCACCTCTAGTAGTTGGCTCCTTCATGAGGATGAAGGGGCGACGGGATGGGGAGATTGGCACCTGAGGCTAAGGAGGAAATGAAGTGAAGAGGTGAGGTGGCTGAGGTAGTCTGTGTCAAAAGAAAGTGTATCCCTGATTGGCTTAACGAACGTCTGTGTAATCAAGTCAAAGAGAAGGTATGCCTGAAGCTGAGCTAGGAATTCATCAGAAGCCAAGTAGGTTTATTCTCTATGTGTAGTGTGTTCTTGTTCTATCTAGGAAAACCTTCGTCTCGAAGGGAGAACTAGGTAGATGGCTGCAAGAATCCATCTTGCATGATTGTGCTATTTCTAAGATTTTCTATCTTGGTAAGTGTTTTTTTAATGTTTTGTTTATCAAAGAGCAATCTGTGTGACTGGACTGTTTGCCAAGGGCCCTTTATTCTTTGGTCAAAGGCCAATTCATGTCTTTCCCTTCGACCCTCTTTTTTATGTTAATAAAATTTTGCAGAACGCCTGCCCTGTTTGGGTCGAGGTGATAGGGTTACCCCCTTGGCTGAGACCTGCTTTGCGTGATATTGCTCAATCTCTGGGTCCGATGCTGTTTGTCCCTGGTGATGAGGCAGGAGAAAAACAAGGGAATAGTGTATATATTACATGGAATCTTTCTATTGAAACTTCGAAATCTGTTGAAGTTGACTTAGGGAAATTAGGGAAACTAGAACTGAGTCTCAAATTTGGTGCATTCCTTGGAGCTTGCTTCAAGTGTGGGGCTTTTGGGCATCATTGCCAAAGATTGTCCAAGTGTGGTGATATCTAGAGAGGATCTTAAAGAGGAGTATAGTGGAGGAATTAACAAGGAGAAGGATTTGCTTGAGTCTCAAAAAGATGATCCTAAGGGGAAGGAAGTGATGTTAGATTTCAAGGATAAAGAGAAGGAAAAAGGGTGGGATAAAGTCAAGTCTAGAGCCAATGTGAGGCAGAGTAAAGCTGAAGCTAGGAAAGCTATGAATAGTAGAAGCTATGAGAACAGGAGGCATGGGAAGGGGGAGAATCACAATTCCATAATTTTTTCTAACCCCTTTAGTCCACTTCTTGAGAGAGATAATTCCTTGTTGATTGGTCAATGCCCTAATAAAGCTAACAGTAGTGAAGCTATAAAGGAGCTTAATCTGGCTCAGAGTAGTCAAAGGGACTATGTGGAAGTGGAAATGGTATTGGAAACTCCATTATCATGATGAACCATAAAGAGCTAAAAGGAGGCACCTGGAACGTGAAAGGGATTAAAGACAAAAAGAAGTATAGCATTTTTTGGGATCGCTATCCAAGAACATAATCTTTCTGGCAACATTTCAAGGATGAATTGTTTTGGGGAATTGGATATATATTATGGTGGCATCAAGTCAGGTTTTAGTGGGGTTATGACCATAGTTAAGAGGAATCTCAACCCTAGTATTATAGCTAACCATCTTGAGGGAAGGATTTTGATACTAGAGATCACTATTAATGGTCAGAGAATATGGATCATTAATATTTATATTATGGGGCTCATAATCACAAGGTTAGGAGCTGCATGTGGGATTGGATTGTTGGTGTTAATGTCCAAGTACCTTGTGTTCTGGTAGGAGACTTCAACATGGTAGAAAGAGTGGTGGACAGATGTGGTGGTAGCACTATTTTAATAGGGAAGGGAAAAGGGAAGTGGGAAGATCTTAGAAGGGGCCTGGGACTTAAAGATAGCTGGTATCTTGGGGACTGGAGAGATAAGCCAGGGCACACATATTTTAGTTTGTAATATCTTTCTTCCTCATCAAGAATTGATAGAGTTTTCTTTAGGCAACAAGCTACTTGGGTGCCTCACACTTTGAGGGTGACTATGGATTATATCTCTACTTTATCTGACCATCTCCCTTTAATGTGGGGTTGGTCTCACACTGATGGGTCTAGTTTGGACTTATCTCATTACCCCACTAGAAAATTGAGAGTTGATAATTTACTATTGAAAGACCCTCTCTTTGTGGAATATACTAAAGCAGCTATTAACAACTTGAAAAGGAGAAAGGGAGCTAAGGGCTCTTGGAAAAACAGTTTGCCAATGAGATTCAAGGTGTCATTAGGGCTGTGGGAAAACTAAGAGCTGAGGAAAGGAGAGCTTAGAAAAGAAAATGGTCTGCTCTTCTAGAAGAGTTGCTGTTGTGAAAAGACAAACTGTTGGGCTGGAGTCTACTAGTGACACTAAGGTGTATTTTAAGTGTCAAGCTAATATACAAATGATGGAAGATAAATGCTTTAGAGAACATGAATATTGGACCAGCAATAAAAAGAAACCTAACAACAATAAGTTTTTTAAACTTTCCAAGAATAAAAGTGACAGTGATGGGGGGGGTGCATTTTAGATAAGGATGGCACTCCTTTAAATGACCCCAAACTACTTGCTTTGAAATGGGTCAAATATTTGGGATCTACTTTGAGCCTAAAAGAAGATTCCTCTTTAAGGAGGTGAAAACAGGCTGCTTGGTCTTCTTGGACTCTGATAAAGATAAATGGTTAGAAAGGGATATTGAGATGGATGTGTTGGTGTGCTCTACTAAAGTTGGGTAGGGAAAAGGCACTAGGATGGGATGGTCTCTCAATTGAATTCTTTATTACCTTTTGGCCCTCTTTAAAAGAGATCGTGATTGACATTTGTAAGAAAAGCCTTCAAATTTGGTTTGGGACAAAGTCTTTAAAGAAGCATTGGCAAAACTTATCCCCAAACAGACTGCTTGCAAACAGGTTTGGGCATTGGAGGCCAATCAACTTACTAAGTGTGATGTATAAAATATTAGCTAAGGTGCTTGCTATCAGAATTACCCCTGTTTTGCAAGAGATCATGGAAAGAAAACAACATGGCTTTATTAAAGGCAGATCCATATATGACAACATTTTTGCTACTTTATTGGGTAGAGATGTGGCCATTAAAATCCAGCAGAAATGTATCATGATGAAACTAGACCTTGAGAAAGTCTATAATAGGATATAGTGGTCTTTCATCGTCGCAAGAGTGATGGAAAGAATGGGGTTTGGTATCAGAATGGCAACTTGCATCTATTCTCTTTCCCAGGGTGGTTTTTCTAATGTACTTCTTAATGGAAGAATAGTAGGAGGCTTTGAAATCAATAGGTCAGTCAGAAAGGCAAGCCCTCTAGCCCCTCTATTGTTTGCTATGGCTTCTCATCCTCTGATCCTATCACTTGAGCTGGCCTGTAGGGTAGGTAAGATTACTGGTGTAAAACTCAAACATGGTGAGCAGGCTGGTCATTCAATGCTCTGATGATTCTCTTTTATTTTTAAAAGTTGAGAACAGCAATGTGAGAATGGCCTTGAATATTGTTCAGGAGTTTGTTGATGCCTCAGGGTCTAAATGCAATATCCTAAAATCTAAAATCATAAGTTTGACAGAGGATAATGATTTTGATCTCCAAAGGTGGGGATGTGAGGTAGTGCAAAAGGGCCAAATAGTGAGGCTACTTGAAGTCCCCTTTGGGGTGGGTCTTACCAATAAACAACTGGTCATGTGGGCCCATAAACAGGTTTGCTAAGAAATTAAAGAAGTAGGAAGGTCTGAGAGTACCGTTTCATATCAGAATTGATTTATGCAACTCAGTGTTGAATGCCTATGTTATGTTTATAAGCCCAGTGCTTAAATTTGGAAAATGCGATTGGAAGGAGATTATTGGTCCTATCAGGGATTTCCTATGGAGTTCCTGCATATGGTTGGCTTGGGAGAAATTGGCAGTGCCCAAAAATGAAGGAGGGACTCGTATCATACGTCTACCCACCCATTGTGTAGCTAGAAGGAGCTTGATCCTACCTAGGATGCTTTGTCAATTATCCACTTGGTCCTTGATGATAAGGGAGTTGGTGGAACAGACTGAGGTCTTGGCCAGAGGAAAACGGGGGAACTTAACTTGGTTAGACAAAGTGTTTTAAGGTGCTCCTTTGAAAATTACATGCTCTAATTTTTGTAAAATGCTTTGTAACAGCTGGAAAGAGAATCTGTGCCTTTTGGTCCGGGATGGTGGAGGGAGAGCATTTGGGAACTCTCTGTTGTCACTTGGGTTATGGTGGACTCACAAGTTTGACCCTCCTCTTGCATGATTGGATATTGAGGTGGCTAAGTGCCTTAATAACAAAGGTATTAGACACCTAGCTAGTTGTTGGGACATGAATACTGTTAGATGGAAAGAGTTAAATGCATTATCCCTAGAGTTTTAGTTAACCAGAAAAGAGAGAGTCTTGATGATGCAGGTGTTAGAGCTACTGTAGAGTGAGCTATGTTTCACAGCCACAGATATTTCAGTCTGGATCAAGCATTGGGCATGGTCTACTGGTGTTAAACTAAAGACATTTATGCTCTCATGAGGAAGGGAGATGCTAGTGCTATGTATTGTAACAAAATATGGACTGTAAAGTGGAGTGTGGCAAGTTGGAAAAAGATACATCTGGCATTTGCTATGGAATTCTCAGATGCCTAGAAAATTTCAAGTTTTTTTGTGGAGGTCTGTATGTGGGCACTTCCTATGGGGTATAAGATGCAGAGAAGAAACATGGCCAGTGGTGTATGTCCTAGAAGCAGGTCTTCTCTGGAGAGTGGTAAGCATCTATTTTGGGACTGCCATGCCCTAAGAAGCACTTGGGGAAAAATGACGAGGTGGATACAAAAGGGTTTAAACATACATTTTTTGGGAGGATTGGCTTCTTGGGAAATGGGCAATTAATGAGATGAATGCAATGGACTGGTTTTTAACATTATTAGAGCTTGCATCTTATGGGAAATTTGGACCAACAGAAATGACATTGTTTTTTTGAAGTCTACTTGCACAAGACTACAAGATTCTAAGTTGATATATAAATGTATTTCCATGTGTTGGTCCTTCTGTAATGTAAATAAAATCTGGTCTGTGGAATTGGATGTACTGATTCAAATCTTACAGAGGAATATTTCATAATGATCCCCCCTTTATATTGGCTGAGCTTCTTGCATGCTTGGGGTTACTCCCTAATGTGGACTTGCTGGCTACAGGTTAGATGCTGGATTGAGAAGAAAAGGCCCCCCATATTTGGGCCCAAAACACAGAGGTGGTACCGTAAGGAAAAGCAATTGGATCACATATTTGTGGCTTTTATTGAGAACCCGGTTAGCACAAGACCTATTGTTAAGGTGTGGTCAAAACACGGAGGACTGCTCGAGAAACAGTCTCCTCGAGGCTACACTACTGAGGCTATGATGGAGGCTTGTTTACTGTTGGGATATGAGATTTCTTGGGATCAATCCAGTTTTTTATATGTGAAGATGATAGATGGGATTTCCTTTGTAAAATTCTAAACGAGATAAAAAAGTAGAGTAGTGTGGATGTAGAGAGGAGTAGAGTAGTGTGGATGTGGGATAGTAGAAGTTGTGAGAAAGTCACGTATGGGTTTGATATATGTTGTTGGTCTGACTTTCAATAGTTAATATATATACTTTATTGTTCAAAAAAAAAGTTATAATTTCTAAGATTTTTATTAAATGTCTATAACAATCATACATGATTGTACCTTGATGGCTTGTAGTGGATAACCTTCTTACTTTTGAGATTTTGTCAAAAGGGGAAATGTCCCACGGATAGTAATTATGAAGGGGCTGGGGAAGGTCGAGGTCTATAGTAGGGACCCTTTAAGCTGCCATATGACTTTTTGTTAAAACGTTAAGTTTCTTTGACTTTAGATACCTTCTTGTTCTTCAAACGGCTAGAAGTTTGAATTTCAAAGTTTCTCGCCAAAATTGATTTTGAAATCAAGCGAGCAAAACTATATCATGTGACATATCTATGGAAAGAGCTCGACGAGTAGATTCTAGATCTGTAATCGCCGACAAATTTTGAGCTCATATGTAGAAGTTATGGATGTCCGAAATTTCAAAAACTTTCTCCCCCACTTTTTAGAAATGAAAAGTACAAAAAGGCATCTTTTAGAGAATCTTTTGACCACATTTAATCACCCAACATTTTTTGTATACATTGCATCACACGATTGGCTCTTTTCCTTATTAACCTTTTAATCACATGGCATCTTAAAGGGCCCCTATAGACCTCAACCTTCCCCTAGTGGATGTCTAAGCATAGAGCTTAATCTATGCATAGATCTCTACGCATTATGAATGCATGCATAGAGCTTAATCTATGCATTAAACTACGACGCTATGCAAGCCTTATGCAATGCATAAAGCATACATGAGGCCTTATACATAAAGCTTTAAGCATAATGCTTTATGCATGAGGCCTTATGCATAAAAAAGATTTAAGCATAATGCTTTATGCATGAGGCCTTATGCATAAGGCCTTAGGCATGAGGCCTTAAGCATAAAACTATACATGAGGCCTTATGCATAAAGCATGCATGAGGCCTTATGCATGAGGTCTTATGCATAAAGCTATGCATAAGGCCTTATGCATAAAGCTTATATGCAAACCTACAAAACAAATCCCTAGCACCCAAGGGTGCAGTAATAATAGAGGAAAGATAGAAAAGCACTTACCTCTTTTTCGATGTTGAAAGAGAGAATATGAGTACCGGGTGAGGAAAGGATTAGTAACACATATATACAAAAGCTTATGCAAGTTATGCCGCTATGCAAGCCTTATGCAAACTATGCCACTATGCAAGCCTTATGCAAGCTATGCTAAAGCTTATGCATAAAGCTTTAAGCAGCATAAAGCTATGCATGAGGCCTTATGCATAAAGCTTTAAGCATAAAGCATGCATGAGGCCTTATGCATAAAGCATTATGCATAAGGGGATAACGTGGCTTGCATAGTGCTATATGCATAAGCCTCATGCATAGCTTTATGCATAAGGCCTCATGCATAGCCTTATGTATAAGGCTTATGCATAAAGCATGCATGAGGCCTTATGCATAAAGCCTATGCATAAAGCTATGCATGAGGCTTATGCATATAGCACTATGCAAGCCACATTATCCTAAACTAAACAGTACCTCGACACTATGCATTAAGCTTTATGCATGCATAGAGCTTAATTCATGCATAGATTAAGCTCTATGCATAGAGCTTAATACATGCATAGAGGTCTTGAACTTAATCTATGCATAGATCTCTACGCATTATGAATGCATGCATAGAGCTTAATATATGCATGCATAGAGCTTAATCTATGCATTATGCATAAAGCTTATGCACAAACCTACAAAACAAATCCCCAACACCCAAGGGTGCAATAATAATAGAGGAAAGATAGAAAAGCACTTACCTCTTTTTCGTGATGCTGAAAGAGAGGATACGATGACCTGCAAAACCAACAAAAGGATGAGGAAAGGATTAGTAATGCATACATAACACTATTGCGAGCAAAATAGGTAACTGACTAGGGTTACCTAAAAAGATTCCCTCCCAAAATGTGTGAAATCTCAAAAATGGCTTAAAAACAGTTTTTTGAAAACACATCTAGAATTCCATATCTAAATTTAAAAAATACATGAATTTTGTTATTTTTTTCAAGATTGATAACACGTGTGACCTTCATAGATTTATAAACTACTATTGTTTGTGACATAAAAATAAACTTGACTTACAAAATTACATAGGAGTCTACATAACTTAAAGAAATATCAATCTTTTTTAAATAAAAAATTATTTTATGAATTTCATGAATATAAGACACTTTTTTTAATGGACTTTTTGGGACACATTCTACCACTATGCATAAATATGCACATTATTTGATAAGCACTCAAAAAATATTAGAATACATAACAATATAAGCTCCATAATTTATAAAAAAATCTACAAGTCTATTTCTAGACCCAAATAGTAAAGCCTTTAATATATACTTACCTTGACAGTTTGCATGATATAATTATTTGCTCTATTATTTATAAGCAGATAGTGGGCATGATATACAACCAATTCTAAGAGTTTAAAGAGGTCAACTTATAGGTGTGCAAAGGTAGACTTGTATTCATATATATATGTAGAATATGGTAACTATGGAGGCTCTGAGTAAACCTAAGCATGTTAAAAGAGATATTTTTTCAGCAGGACAATCTTAGAAGCAGATATCATATAGCCTATGGGTGTAAATTTCGACCCACATAGGCATTTGTTTTCGTAAAGGAAATTTTTGTTATGCAATATGGATAAGGGTGGCGGGAAGAAATTGTAGCCTATATCATGTACATATGTGGTGGTGGCAAAAATTCATAGTATGCATGTGTTGATGTTTGATCCAGATAGCCATTATCATGAATATAGGTGATGGTATATCTAAGAGTAGTGTAGGAATGAGCTCTAGTTATAATTATTTATAGTGCATGTGAAGGATGTTGAAAGATGGTATGTCTAAGGGTAGTGTAGAATGAACTCTGGTTATAATTATTTATAGGACATGCAAGGATGCTGTGAGAGATGCAATCGCTCGCGACATTGTCTTTGTGTACAAAGAGAAAAAAGAGGATCTTAGAGCTAAGGGCTTCTGGAATGGTGGTAGAGAAGAGCTTAGAGCTTTCACGATGACGGTAGATTTAAGGTCCCCTATGCTAGAGAGCATACTACTGCACATAGGCATGGCAGAGTCCAGGCTCACATGCATCCCCCTCCTCGATATAGATGGTCGCATCACATGTATTTGCTTATAGTTCTTCAACTTTAAAATTGAATTATAGAATAAAAATCATGAAGCCTTGCACATTTGGATTAAAACCAATGGATTACAGGTCATCATAGATAACTCATCTCTAGCTCTTCTGTTATCATGGTTTTTTGGCATCTACTATGTAGCCATATTATTATTATTTATGATACAAAGGTTACATGGTTACATAGACAAGCATTTTTTTTAATGACCTCCTCTCAAATTTGTAGTCAAAGGTTGCGACCATATGTGTTTTTAGCCGTAAACCTATGTTCTACCTATATCACCTTATCCTAAGTATATTTTTTCTTTAATTCTATGCAAAACATCAAGTTTTATGGAAAAGTTGATGTTTTGCATAAAATCGATGTAAAAAGTCAACTTTTTCATAAAACTTAATGTTTTGCATCAACTCAATGTGCAGAACATCGAGTTGTGTGAACAAGTTGATATTTTGCATCGAGTTGATGCAAAACATCAATTTTTCCACACAACTCGATGTTGTGCATGGAGTTGATGCAAAACATCAATTTTTCCAGACAACTCGATGTTTTGCATCAAAGTTGATGCAAAACATCAAATTTTTCACACAACTCAATGTTTTGCATCAAAGTTGATGCAAAACATCAACTCTACCACAAAACTTGATGTTTTGCATCAAGTTTCAGATGCTCTGGAGAAAAAAGTGATCGGAGGTTGATTTTCACAAACAACCTTTTTTAGCAATTCCGTCCACGATGCATGCTCAGACGACCTATTCCATAAATTTTGAGTATGAACACGACTATGTTTCGATGCGATTTGCAGACGTCACAAAGTAACTTGCTGATGCAACAAATGGCTTTGTGACGTCTACAAATCACATCAAAACAGTCATCATCAACAAGTCGCTTTGTGACATCTACAAATCACATCCAAACATAGTTGTGTTGGTACTCAAAATTTGTGGAATAGGTCGTCTGAGCATGTTAGCGCAGACAGAATCGTCTGAGCATGATAGTGCGGATAAAATTACTAAAAGAGGCCGTTTGTGAAAATCGATCTTCGATCCTCCAACTTTCTTCTCTGGAGCATCTGAAACTTGATGCAAAATATCAAGTTTTGTGGTAGAGTTGATGTTTTGCATCAACTTTGATGCAAAGCATCGAGTTGTGTTAAAAAGTGCAAAACATCAAGTTATGTAGAAAAGTTGATGTTTTGCATCGAGTTGATACAAAACATCAACTTTTTCACACAACTCGATGCAAAATCGAGTTGATGCAAAACATCAAGTTTTATGAAAAAGTTGATGTTTTACATCGATTTTATACAAAACATCAACTTTTTCATAAAACTTGATGTTATCAAAGTTAATTTAAAACATCAAGTTTTGTGGGAAGTTGATGTTTTGTATAATGTTGATACAAAACATCAAGTATTGTAAAAAAGTTGATCTTTTGCATAAAAAGTTAATATTTTGAATATAAAGTTAATGTTTTACATCAACTTAATGCAAAATATCAAATTTTCATAAAAGTTATTGTTTTGTATCAAGTTGATGGAAAACATTAACTCTTAGCTGAGAAGTTCTTACTTAGCATTAAGTTGGCCGCAAATGTTATATCTAAAACATTCTTACTATGTGTAGTAACCAGTAGGATTCAAACCTAAGTCCCTACCTAATATTTTACAAAAAAGTATTTCGGAAAGTATAAACTTTTGTTTCTTAAAGAGATATTTTTCATACTTTCTAAACTCATTGAATAACTAAAATTACCATTTAACCCTTTTTTGTCACATCAAGGACACGTCTTCTTTAAAAATGAGTGTGGAATTATTTCTCAAAATTAGACTTTTAAATAGCTTGTTCATGATATTTTAAAATTCGTATGTACGTAACGAACTCTTTTTAAAAAGGTATATATTATCAATTAAGAAATTGTGATACTTAAGAGCTTCAAAATGGATTTTAATACTCTTCTCATCGTCGAGAGCCAAAATAGGGTTTTACAATTAAGATAATAATTGTATCAAGATAACGCTTTTGTAATATAATTAAACAAATAGTTTTTTATAATTGCACTCTGTAGCACATCCTAAATCATGCTAACATGGCAGATGACCCAAGGAGTCTAAGCTTCAAGTGTACACATAGAAGAAAAAAATTATATTTGTGGATAGTGAAGAAGAGGATGCCTCGTCTACCTTCTCACAGGGAAAGGCACATCGACTAGTGATGGTGTAGCAATGATTATAAGGAACCATACCTATGCCATAAGCTATATGTTTAGAAAATGGCTTCTTTTATAGTTGTATCATTTTTTTAATGGATTGAAGATGAAAATAATAAATATTGTCTCTATTTTGGCATGTTTTTTGAAAACTTATTGTTAGATTTTTAATTATAATCTCAAAAACTAAGCAAAATGAAGACTTTTTTTCATGTCAATTTTTGTAAGAAACATGTAAAGTGCCCAAAATATTATCGTTTTTTGGCAGTGTTGTACGCATGCGTAGACCACTTTTTAAAAAGAGGTAAAAAACTGAACTTTTTTTATGAAATCTTTGAAAGATGCCAAATGTTTCTCGTTTTTAAGAAATATTATCTATTTTGTCCGCAACAGTGTTATATACAAAAGCTTATGCAAGCTATGCTACTAAAGCTTATGCCAGCTATGCCGCAATGCAAGCCTTATACAAACTATGCCCACTACGCAAGCCTTATGCAAGAGCTATGCTAAAGCTTATGCATAAAGCATGCATGAGGCCTTATGCATAAAGCATGCATGAGGCCTTATGTATAAAGCCTATGCGCATAAAGCTATGCATGAGGCTTATGCATAAAGCACTATGCAAGCCACGCTAGCCTAAACTAAACCGTACCCCAGCACTATGCATTAAGCATGCATGCATAGAGCTTAATTCATGCATAGATTAAGCTCTATGCATAGAGCTTAATTCATGCATAGATTAAGCTCTATGCATGCATAAAGCTCTATGCAGCATAGAACTTAATGCATGCATAGAGTTAATCTATACATAGATCTTTTTTGCATTATGAATGCATGCATAGAGCTTAATCTATGTATTATGCATAAAGCTTATGCATAAACCTACAAAACAAATCCCAAACACCCAAACACCTAAGGGTGTAATAATAAGAGGAAAGAGAGGGAAGATAGAAAAGCACTTACCTCTTTTTTGTGATGTTGAAAGAGAGGATACGAGGACCTACAAAACCAACTAAAGGGTGAGAAAAGGATTAGTAATGCATACATACAAAAGCTTGTGCAAGCTATGCCGCTATGCACGCCTTATGCAAAACTATGCTGCTATGCAAGCCTTATGCAAGCTATGCTAAAGCTTATGCATAAAGCATGCATGAGGCCTTATACATATAAAGCTTTAAGCACAAAGCTATGCATGAGGCCTTATGCATAAGGCTTATGCAGCATAAAGCTTAAGCATAAAGCATGCATAAGGCCTTATGCATAAAGCCTATGCATAAAGCTATGCATGAGGCCTTATGCATAAAGTTATGCATGAGGCTTATGCATAAAGCACTATACAAGCCACGTTAGCCTAAACTAAACCATACCCCGGTACTATGCATTAAGCATGCATGCATAGAGCTTAATTCATGCATAGATTAAGCTCTATGCATGCATAAAACTCTATGCATAGAGCTTAATGCATGTATAGAGGTCTATGCATAGAGCTTAATCTATGCATAGATCTCTATGCATTATGAATGTATGCATAGAGCTTAATCTATGTATTAAGCTTTATGAATAAAGCTTAATGCATAGATTAAGCTCTATGTTTAGAGATCTATTCATACATTAAACTCTATGATTAGAGCTCTATTCATATATTAAGCTCTATGCGTAGAGGACCTACAAAACAAAACCTCCCTTTTTGGTAAATAAAAATAGAGAAAATAGAGGATAAAAAGATTAGAAAGAGAGGAAAGATAGAAAAGCACTTACCTCTTTTTGGTGATGTTGAAAGAGAAGATTAGAAGACCTACAAAACCAACAAAAGGGTGAGGAAAGGATTAGTAATGCATACATACAAAATCGAAAAGAGATGAAAGAGAGAAAAGCATTTATCTCTTTTTTCGGTGAAGTTGAAAGAGAAGATTATAAGACCTACAAAACAAAACAAAAAGTTGAGAAAAGAATTAGTAATACAAAATCCTAAAAGTGTGAATAGCATGGATACACAAGGAGGTTTAAGCCTTATGCATAAGGAGATTTAAGTATAAGCCTCTTATGCATAAGCCTCTTAGGCTTATGCATAAGAAGAAAGAGAGAGAGAGAGAGAGAGAGAGAGAGAGAGAGAGAGAAAGAGAGAAGAGAATACCATTCAAAAATTTTAAACATAAGAAGCTTATGCATCAGAGAGAGTGAAGAGAATACTAATCAAAAACCCTAATTCTAAACATACCATTCAAAAACCATGAATATATGAAGAGGTGGGAGAGACAAGTGGGATAGAGATTACCTTGTGAGGAATCATCCTTGGGAGGAGACTTGGGAGAAGACTTGAGAGGAGACTTTGTGAGAGGACAAAGGGTGAGGTGCAGCCATCATGAGGAAGAGGTACAACATAGGGAGCAGAGGGGAGGGAAGCGAAGTGAAAATAGTTGCAGCGTCGACACGGGCGGGATTATTTAAAAAAAATTAACGGAGCGTCTATACGCACATCTATAGGCGCGTCTATAAGCGCGTCTTTATTAATAGCTTTCTTTTGAGTATTCCCTTTCTCTTTCCTCTCTTTTAATTTTTTCTTTTCTTCTTTTTCCCTTCTTATTGAAGCTTAGCTATTACGAGTATTTTCCCTTCTTCTTTTTTCCTAATTAAGAGCTCTCCATCAAAGCTTCATATGCTAAGAGATCTTGATTTTTCTTAATACCTTTTTTTTCTTAACTTGGTTTAATTTTGTAGGTTTTCAACACATACAAGCCTCACAAGAGATCTCTTTCTTGTATGTTTCTTCTTTCATGCTTTTACATGTTTATAGGGGTTTTAAGTTTTAGGACTTTTAAGATTAGGGTTTGTTATCAATACTTTTTTTAAAAATTTTGGTTTGATTTTGTAGGTAAGCCTTACAAGGTAAGAGATCTCTTTCTTGTATGTTTCTTCTCTTATGCTTTTACATGTTATAGGGTATATAAGTTTGGGGTTTTAAGATTAGGGTTTGTTATTTCTTCCATGCTCTATGGATATCCTTTAGAGAGCTATGCTTCTCTCAAGAGATGGTGATATGTCTTAGCCTCATGCATGAGACTTATGCATAAGGCCATATGCATAAGCTTCATGCATGAGACTTATGCATAAGCTTTACGCATAAGGGTTATGAGAATAAGTAACATGCATTAGATTTATGAATAAGCATTCTGGTAGCTACCTAGGCATATCGGTAGCTACCAGGGCGTGTCGGTAGCTATAGCCATATGCATGCATTAGCCTTATGCATGAATTAGACTTATGCATTAGCCATATGCATAAGCCTCATGCATTTGAGTATGCATAAACCTCATGCTAGTAGCTTCCGCCGATGCATGCCAGTAGCTACCTAGGCATGACGGTAGCTTCCAATGCTGCATGCCGGTAGCTATAGCCATATGCATGCATTAGCCATATGCATAAGCCTCATGCATTGGAGTATCCATAAGCCTCATGCCGGTAGCTATAGCCATATGCATGCATTAGCCTTATGCATAAGGCCATATGCATAAGAGTTTTTAAGTATTTATATTTTTTCTTGGATAGATGGCAAATAACTTGCGGCACGATATTACACGTGAAGGAGAAGTTGATATCCCAACAATATTTGCAAGTATATATTAACCTCAAACTGTATCTTATCTTTTAATTAAAGAAAGTTATCTTAAATAATAACATACTTGTAATTTTCATTTGTTTATATGTCTATAGCTTGAAGTAGTGGACCGCTCCCCTCCCCCATGCAAGGTGAATATGATTTTGCATTACAACAAGGTTTGGAAGCTCTATTTGAAAGGATACATGACGAAGGATATATTTATTACTGGAGGACATGTTTGGCAAGCATGTCAAGTAAGTACATTCCTAAACCCTAAACCTCTTTGTTTTTGCATAACTAATTTTCACTCGTGCTAGTTTTATTGTGTTTTAGGATCATGTTACTAGAAACGGTGGTTGAAATGTTCAAGTAAGAAGCAATAGAAATGTGAGAAGCGAAGGGGGTGGAGCTATAAGAAACAATAATAATCGCACTACATGAGATGTTGACCCCCTCAATGTAGCCCCTAGCTCCATAGATTTTCATTATGCTTTATTTTGTATATGAGCTTTTTGGAATCATACACTTATGTAATTATGCTAAGTATTGTAATTGAATTTCAATATTCCTAAAACCATCAATTGCAATGGTTCTTTTTTTGTATTTGTCAAGTTTTACATTACACTTATCCATGACGACGAGTAGGACATGAAGTTGTGTTAGTTTTACTGTATCTAGATTAGAAAAAAAAGAGCTGGGACAGACTGGGGATTCCTATGTAGACTCCCCAGTCTAGCCCAGCTTTTTTTTACTATGCAAATCGCTGTTATTTGCACTGCAAAGCAGTAAACCTGTGTTGCAACAAAAATAACAACTTTTTTAGCAACGAAATGGGCCCGACATCTCCGTACTTGTCTAGTTATAAAAGCGCTGCTACTTTGTTGTAGTGATTGAGAGAAACAAATAAGAGGGCCCTCAAGACCTCAATGATTAGGGTTTCATAAAGAGATTAGAGGTCGATGAACTCTATGTGGAGAGATCTCGTCTACTTTGATCGATGGATATGGTGTGGAAGAATCGTGCCCCATGGCTCTATTGGGCCAATGGAAAGGCATGAGACAAACAACGCCCGCTTGCCCCATTGCTCTATTGGGCAATGGAAAGGCATGAGACAAACAACGCCCGCTTGGGAGATCGTAGCATGAGCAACGCACCTATCGTCTCATTTCATACAATTTGTTTAAATAAAAATAATGCAAAGGCTATAAAACCTTATTATCACCTTTAAAAAATAAAAGAGCATCTCTTAGAGCAATTAATGAATATGAATTTTTATTCACTTTGGCTCTCTTACTATTCACTCCTCCTTTTAATAATAAGAACCATTATGCAGGTCTAGACTTTTGTTGTTTAACCATTGGTAACGAAAAAACCGAAGGTTTAAAATCTTAGACTACACGATGAGCCCGCTCTGTGTGCCGAAGCCCTAAACGGCCTACTCTGTAACGAAACGTTGAAAGCCTTCTTTGTAAAACAGAGTGCAGAATCCCTAGCGATTTGCTTTGCAGAGCAGGCTGTCACAAATTTAGACTTGAACCAAATCTCAAGAAAAGAATGTGGGAGCCCGAAACAATGCCTAGGCAGCAAGATGTCAGAAAGAAGATATTCTACTTCGCCTACAGCAAGAAAAACAACAGAAGGGGCAGGGACCTCGAGCAATGGCTGGCTAGGATGGGACTGATTAAATTGGGGTCAAGCATCAAAGCGATGGGTGCTGCCCCTTCACATCAGCTACTACTGCTCCATCTCCTAGCAAAACATAGGCCAAAGGTGGAAAGTAAAATGCAGGGTTACAGTCGGCAAGATAGCAAAAGCACCTGTAATTCCACAAAAAATGTTAGTGATGTGACAATTTATGTTGTTGTTTCTTGGTTTCTCCCATAGCCATACATGACGGTTTCAGGATGTCTTGCTGAATCCTCAGCTTGCTCATACTCTTTAGATGCCTCTATATGCAAGGCTTCTTACCAACACCTGAGAGATGCTTAAATAAGGGATGAAGCACTCTTTCGAAAGACAGGGTCAATAGTTTGCTGATTGTGCAGGTCATTTTCACGCCATCACGTGCATGCCTAGGCATGGCAGCACATGGACATATTGTTTTCCCATGGCAGCTTCTATCTTGGCAAGATATGGAGTGCCTTGCACAAGCACAGAGGTGGGCCCCTCCACAAGACTATAGAAGGCGAGAGAGCCAGCGCTGCGCACAAAGAGGGGGGGGGGGGCGGGGGCGGGGGGGTAATCCACATACAGATGGAGGTCAAAAGACCATGCAGACCAATGAGATTTCATACCAGGCCACGTGGCAAAAACTATTCCAAGTAGAGTTAAAAATTCATTTAATTATGTAACGTTTCTCAAAAATAAACAAGAGAATAGAAAACCAACTCAAGCGCTACCTTACAGATTTTTGAGTGACACGTTGCCCCCGTACTGCTTGAACACTTCAATGGTTTAAACACCCCAAACTCAAACCTTCAAATATTACAATCTTATGTGGAATTAAAAAAATTTGTGTCCTCATTTTCAAATTTGAGCTTCATAAGAAGTTCAAACAATGCTTGGATTTAGACGGGCCATGATAAAACAATGGTGTGAATGTAAATAAGCATACTTTGTTTGTTTCTTGATGAACAAAGTACTTAACTGGCTATTTACCTTCCTCCTCCTTATTAGAAACCCCTACTTCATGTTCTTCTTGAGTGTGTTAATACATTGGGTAGAATCGACTTGGATCCTTCACTGCTAGTGCTCATCATTGTTGAGAAAGGAAAGGTGTGAAGGCTAAAAGAGTTTGTAAGTGAGAGATGAGACACACTGCCTGAGTTGCGACTCTGATTGAAGGAAAACATGATAGTATGGCCATAAACAAATAGGGTTGATCAATTATACGTGCCATTAGGGAAAATTTGGACTAAAATTGGGCCCTTTAAGGATTTACACACATTCTCTCTCTACAAAAATGGGCACATGGTAAAATTTTACAAATCAACTTAGAAGGGAGCAGCGTTTAGACATTTGGAATCTACTCTTCAATAACTTTCCAATGATCACCAAATTTGGGGACTTCTTGAATATTCAAAATTTTCCGTCATGCTATATATCATTGGGAAGCTCTCGAAGAGTAGATTCCAAATGTCTAAACTCCACTCACTTTCAAGTTGATTTACAAAAATTTCACCATGAGCCCATTTTTGTAGAGAGAGAATGTGCATAAATCCTTAAAGGCCCCAATTTAAGTCCAAATATCCCATAATGAACCATTAAAGACTCTCTCTCTCTCTCTCTCTCTCTCTCTCTCTCTAACACACACACAACTATAGATTTCAGCACGCAATCCCTTTCTCTCTCTAAGACATACACATGATACTCATTATGCACAAATTAATTTCTCTTAAAGCATGGTGAATATCACTCGAAACAATCATATGCACACACACACACAAACACAAAAATAGTTGCACACACACACACACACACACACACACACACACACAAAATCAACTACACACACAAATCACAAATCACTTATTGTACAACTAAAAACATTTTCTCTCTTTTTTTCTTTCTCGCTCTATCTCTCTCCGTCTCTCACACACACACATATGCAATGTCTTTCTCTAACTTTGTGAGATACACACACATAATATTAAGGACACAAACATCAATCTCTCTCTCTCTCTCTCTCTCTCTCTCTCTCTCTCTCTCACACACACACACACACACACACACACACACATACACACTTACACACAAAGAAACATGAATATATCTTACACACAATCATACACGCACACACACACACATAAAAATCACATACACAAACACAACATCAACCCCATATACACACAAACACAAACACACTTTTGAGGAAAACTAGCCTTTTTTCCCACCTCTTTGTGCAAGCTCATGTCTCCAACACAAGCATAGCAGGTGCGATGCAAAGTTGAGCTTGATAAGCTATCTCCAACTTGAGCACATCAGGTTGCATTGCAAAGTTAAGCTTGAAAGTCAGAGACAAGGGGCCAAGTGAGGCACAATGGAGAGGATTTAAAAAAAGGGCTCAGGAAACATGGGACACATAAAGTGTGGGTAAAAGAAAGGGGCCACATGTGTGGGACCATGCAAGTGAAGGTTAAAAATAACATGTGAGGGGAAGGGCCTATAGGTAGCACTTAATTGGATGTTGCCAAGATAGAAGCTGCAAACGGGAAAGCATGTCCACATGGTGTCATGCCTAGGTATGCACGTGATTGTCGACCAAAAAACGACCTACAATCAGCAAACTATTAACCCTATTTAAAGAGCTCTTCAGCCCTCATTCAAGCATCTCTTAGGTGTTGGCAAGAAGCCTTGCGTAAGGCATCCCAAGGAAGCTCTAGGCAAGAATACAAGCATCTGGAGAGTAATATGAGCAAGTTGTGGATTCAACAAGACATTCTGAAACCATCATCTATGGCTATGGGAAAATCAAGCAACAACAATATACCCTAGCCCTACCTTAGAGGCTGTTCAAGGGTTTGAAGCCCACGTGAGGTGGGAGAACCACATCACCGACAAGGATCGCATTCTTGCAATGGATTGGACACTGCATTAGGCAAACGCTCTTGTAATTATGTGGAGGCTAGCTATCACCTCATGTGTGCTCTCGGTCACGATACGCATGGCATAATTGTGTTCAGAGTGTGAGATTATATTAAGGGAGGGTTTTTGAGATCATGCTTATCTACTTTTAGTGACCTAACTCTTAGTAGTGCAAATGTCTCTTTTTTTTGTGTCTCATTTGTCTTCTAGACTACTTAAATTGTCACACCACTAACATTTTTTGGTGGAATCATAGGTGTTTTTGCTATCTTTCTGTGACTATAGCCGTGCATTTTCCTTTCCACCTTTGGCCCATGTTTTTCTTGAAACTAGGAGATGGAGAAGTAGTAGAAGTGAAGAGGTAGCGCCCATCGCTTTGATGCTTGACCCCAATTCAATCAGTCCCATCACAACCGGCCATTGCTCGAGGTCACTACCCATTATGTTGTTTTTCTTGCTTTAAGCGAACTAGGATTTTCTTCTTTCTCTTACAGACTGAAGAATCATACAGTGTATCGACACCTTCCTGCCTAGGCATTGTTTAGGGCTCCCACATTCTTTTGTTGTGCTTTGGCTCAAGTCTAAAGTTGTGATAGCCTATTGCAAAGCAAATCGCTAGGGATTCTACACTCTACGTTAGACAGCAAACTTTTCAGTGTTTTGCTCTACAGAGCATACGGTTCCAGGCTTCTGTCTTCCTCTTTCTAAATTGAGAGATATTATTTTTTTCAAAGGATTAGGGATTAGAAGCCAATTGAAAAAGCTAAGAAAAAGAGGTGGGGCTTACCCCCCTCCCAGCTCGATAGCAGCTCGATTGAGATCACAAACGGCTCCATTGAAGGTGATAGCAGCTCGATCGAGATCACTAACAGGTCCACCGAAGGCGACAATAGCTTGTTCAAAAAAGCGACACTAGCTCGTTCAAAGGCAAGAAAAAGGGGGAGATAATGTAACGAAAGATGTGGATAGTTTGGGAATTTTAGGGTACTAATATCTCACATGATATACGTGGCCACTGACATTGATATTCTTATTTTAATAAATTTTCCAAGAAAACTTATTTATAAAAGTATCTCGCTCGAGATAAACTCATCAATATAAATATCTTGCCCAAGATAAATTAATTCATTTTCACTCTCGCCCCTGAGAAATATTAATTCAATTTCAATTTCGGTATCTCACTCGAGATATATTAAGTAAATTTTCGTTTCTTGCCCGTGAAGTACTTTCTTCAATTTTGGTATCTCACTCGAGATATATTAAGTAAATTTTCGTTTCTTCATTACCATATCTCGCCCGAGATATGGTAATTTAATTTTGCGCATATATTAATCCAATTTCAATTTTGGTATCTCACCTGAGATATATTAAATAAATTTTAGTTTCTTGCCCGTGAAATATTTTCTTCATTACCATATCTTGACCGAGATATGGTAATTCAATTTTGCACATATATTAATCTAATTTCATTTTTGGTATCTTGCGTGAGATATATTAAATAAATTTTTATTTCTCAGCTTCTGTGAAATATTTTCTTCATTACCATATCTCGTCTGAGATATGGTAATTCAATTTCATGCATATATTAATCCAATTTCATTTTTGGCATCTCGCTGAGATATATTAAATCAATTTCCGTTTCTCGACCGTGAAATATTTTCTTCATTACCATATCTCACCCGAGATATGGAAGTTCAATTTCACGTATATATTAATCCAATTTCATTTTCGGTATCTCACCCAAGATATATTAAATAAATTTATGTATCTTGCCCGAGAAACATTTTCTTAATTTTCATATCTTGCTCGAGATATAAATATACATACTGAGTTGGCATGGCACCATGACTAAGCAATCTAGTCAGCAACTCCACCTATCTCCTCGAGATACGTTGAGATGCTAACTAGATTGCCCAGTTATGATGCCATGTATCTCATCCCGAGATATAGCATGGAAAATCTCCCCGAACCTACATGGTCGCCACATATCTCGAGCGAGATATGTGACCGTGGGAAGCTTAGCAATGTGTGATTGGTACTTTTTAACTCGCCTGAGATATCCCAGACATGGATTCAAGAAGCTAAAACATGTCCCACGTCTTTTCAAACTGCCTCAAAGTAGCCAGCTTATCATGGCATTTCCCTCACATCAACATCGACACAGTATCTAGTGTAAGCACCAAGGGCAACCACCAGTTCTTTGGACGCATCCAAAGTGGTCATGTCATTCTATAGTTCAAGCACAAAGAAGATTGCGTCTGATTGCTCCAGAAAACATAGCTCCTCAAAGACACCAAGATCTGGATCATGGAAGAACTCACCACATAACACAACCCAAGCGTAAATGTTATGAACAAAAGAAGGTGAGAGAGGCTCGAGTGAAGGGTAAGTGGGCAGTCTATTGCAGTGGCCAGGTTTTTTTTTTTAGGAGCATTTTTTAGCAAGCACGTTTTTGGTGTTTAGTCAAGCGATTTCTCTCTCTAAACTTCTCTCCCTCTACTGTCACGCACATTGTGACTCATGGTGGTGAGACAGTAAAGGAGAGGAGTAGATGGATACATGAGCACTACACACATTGCAACTCATTTACAACTATCAATGCAACTGGTTTATAACTATCATTGCAACTGGTTTATAACTATCATTGTAACTTGTTTACGAAGTCAGCATATTATGATCTTAAACTTCCATTATATTCGCTAGCAAACTTACAAGGCCACAACATTACATGAGATACACCTACGACATGACAATATCATTTGTACTTATTCACAAAACGACATTATATGAAAGCATTTTGGGCCTCAACTATCAACTTGGACTTTTCCATCTACCCTAACTAGCAAAAGAAGGTGGCAACTTCAGCTCTAAGAGGATCCTCCTTTGCCTCTTCAATGATGCCAAAAGCTCTCCATATCGCACTGGCTATTGCTTCTTTCACCTCTAACATGTTCTTGTCTGCAAGGTCTACCAATTTGGCATGTTTTGAGCTTCTTGTAGAGCTCATGTTTTGAGCTTCTTGTAGAGCTCATGCACTTCATATGTTGTTGTCCATGCTTCTATTGTCAGAAACTTGCCACACAAAAGAGAATCAAAGTACCAAAATTGCACACAATAATCACGAATAAATAGTCAACTCCAAACAAATGATATATTCAGACATATTAAACATAGACATGGAAATAAACATGGAAGATAAACCATAGACTTGAAAACTGTGCGCAAAATAAACATCACCATCAATCAACAAGGATTGGGTTGAATCTCCCTCTCAAGCGTGCTAGCTCCTAGCACAACATGAGTATTTAATCATGTATTCCTCAAAATAGACCTTGAGCCAATCATGAAGCTTTTGCCAAAAATAGGGCTCTTTTTACAAAAATAATCAATCCTTCTAGAGGATGTTCACACACATCTAGTGTGTACCAAAAACAATAGTGAACCTCTAGTTCACACACACTACACCCGTGCACATCGGGGTGCATAAATATATACGAGTACAAATAAATGGCACACGGCCAACCAACAATAATGAAATATAAATCATAAATGTTGAGGCGATGTAAACGCCCATGCACATGACAAAATCCGTGTGACACCTCGTTCAGTGCCCTCGTGCATGCAACACCGCGTTCAGTGACCCTCACACAAGTACAATGCCTCATTCGGCATCCTCGTACTCATCACCTATACTCAACAAGTCAACATGTTAGGTGAGGCAATCAAACACCAATATCAACAACACTAGCATGCGTACACATGGCATCACCCAATCACAGCATACATAGCATAGAACCTACAAAGCATATGCCAATCACACTTACAATGTAGTATTTAATATGACATCACTCACGATACTAATTGCAAGCATGGCACAATGGTCAGATGGGCGTCCCCAATAGACCATAGAGGTCCAATAATGTAACATCCCTCTTGCTCGGGTTAGCAACTGACCTTAGTTGCGTATTTGATAGGAGTGTATTAAGTGAGGGCATGTGCGGAAAAACCGCTCGAGCATCCAACGAGCATCTTCTCTCAGATGGCTCTTGAAGGTCAAAAGATATCTATTATAAACATTGAAAAGATGCAGAGGAGAAGAGAGCTTGAGCTCTTGCAAGCACGCACACACTCACAAAACCCTAAAAAGAGAACACATAAGGTGAGAGGCTGAAAATCTTCTTCTTCTTCTTCACACAACACTCAACACACCATATACAAAGATAAGAGTACACACATATGAAAAGGTACTCAACCAAATACATACTAGGGTTCTCTATAGTGTGAACCTAACTAAATGAGCTGGCGCTATAACTATGCCAGTCTCTCTAGAAAGGCTGTCACACAGCCTGTCATCCCACTGGTCGCATATCGCCCATGATCTCACCAACCATGCGAGTGGTGTAAGTGTGGGGCCTATCCCCCAGGCGGGTCATCAGTGTCCATCGCCTCACTAGATGAGCTCGATATCACAACACTCCCCCTCGAGCTCAACTCCATCTCATGTACACCAAGCGAAGCCCTGAATCTGCAGAGCTTCTCTGTACCCAATGCTTTGGTGAAAATGTCAGCGAGACCTGATCTTGTGTGCTGACATAAACAAGGTCAACGTCTCCCCAAAACCTTCTCTCTCTAACAAAATGATAGTGGACCTCTATATGCTTCGTGCGAGCATGAAAAACTGGGTTCCTGGCCAATTGTATACTGCTAATATTGTCACAAAAAATGACAACTTGTCTATCCACTGGTCTATCCACACTGATAGACCCAAATCTGCAAGTAGCTTCTTGCTACTCCAAGTCACAGCAGCACTCCCCAAGTCACAGCAGCACTCCCCAAAGAAAACATGAAGCCACTAGTAGATCTTCTATCTAAGATACTACCAGCCCAATCAGTGTACCCATGTACACATACTCTGTCCCACTTTCATGACTTGCTACTCCAAGTCACAGCAGCACTCCCCAAAGAAAACATGAAGCCACTAGTAGATCTTCTATCTAAGATACTACCAGCCTAATCAGTGTACCCATGTACACATACTCTGTCCCAGTTTCATAAAATAGTCCACAATGCAAAGTAGACCTCACATACCTCAGTATGCATCATGTCAATGCATCCAGATGCGGCTTCCGAGGAACCTGCATAAACTGACTCACCAACCCAACAGCATAGCTCAAATCTGGCCTAGTGATCGTCATGTAGATCAAGCTTCCTACTATGCACCTATACATAGTAGGATCCTCCAAAATCTCTCGTGAATCTGCACTCAACTTGCCATTCTGATCCAATAGCACTGAGATAGGCTTACAGCCTGTCATACCATACTTGGACAACATGTCCAAGCCATACTGTCGCTGCAGTAATCCAATACCATGTGGTGACCATCACCTCAATGCCCAAGAAATATCTGAGCTCCCCCAGATCCTTCATCTCAAACTTCTATCTAAGCAAGATCTTTACATCAAAGATCTCTACATCATGGTCCCCCGTAATGATCAGGTCATCTACATAGATGACAACAAGCACAACCCCTCTATCACTGTGTCTCACATACAGCGAGAAATCTGCATTGGCTACATGAAAGCCAATAGTGACAAGATATTCAGAAATCTTGTCAGACCATGCTCTTGGTGCTTGTTTTAAGCCATACAAGGCTTTCTTCAACTTGCAAACATGCTCAGGGTGACACATCCTCATAACCAGGTGGCTGCAACATATATACCTCTTTCTGCAAATCCCCATCCAAGAATGCATTCTTTACATCCATCTGATGTAAACACCATTGCTTTGACGCAGCCACTGCTATCACAACTCTCACTATTACCATCTTGGCAACTAAGTTTCCTCATAATCAATGCCATATGTCTGCGCATATCCTTTGGCCACCAATCTAGCCTTGTACCTGCTTATACTTCCATCACTACTATGTTTTACTTTGTACACCCACTTGCATCCAATGGCTTTCTTGCCTTCAGGCAATTGCACTAAATCCCAAGTCTCATTTCCATATAGTGCATCCATCTCCTCATCCATAGCTTTCTCCCAACACACATTTCCAACAACCTCATCAATGCATGTGGGCTCTACAACCTGCACAACTTTTGCCATATATGCATAGTGATGTGCCACATAACCATCATAGGTAAACCTCTGCACAGGATTCTTTACTCTCCCAGATCTTCGTAGCTTTGCATTCATGGCTTCCATAGCCTTCTTTACACCAGGTGTTCTCATAGCTGGTATCCCAAGATCCTCATCAAGGCTCATCTCTGAGCCACTAGACTCTCCATCAACATGAGAATGCCCTGTAGAAATGTCAGGCATACTAAGGGGCTCAATCACTTTCTCTTTGCCTTTATGTGATGTACTAATCACATTTGCAGGATTGGTATTATGACGCAGACTGCCACTCCATGGTCTATCAACTGAACCACTAGATGAGGACTCTCCTGGTCCACTCAAAGAGTGTGATTGCTGACTTGCATTCTGTGCAACCACATTTCCACTCACATCAGCCCCAATAGCTTCTTTTCCAGCAGCATACCAGCTGCTCATCTCATCAAAAACAACATCCCTGCTTACCCTCAACTCAAAGATGCAGGGGAGAAGGGAGCTTGAGCTCTTACAAGCACACACACACTCACAAAACCCTAAAAAGAGAACACACAAGGTGAGAGGCTGAAAATCTTCTTCTTCTTCTCACACAACACTCAACACACCATATACAAAGATAAGAGTACACACATATGAAAAGGTACTCAACCAAATACATACTAGGGTTCTCTATAGTGTGAACCCAACTAAATGAGATGGCGCTATAACTATGCCAGTCTCTAGAATGGCTGTCACAAAGCCTGTTATCCCACTGGCCGCATATCACCCATGATCTCACCAACCATGCCAGTGGTGTAAGTGTGGGGCCTATCCCCCAGGTGGGTCATCAGTGTCCACCGCCTCACTAGATGATCTCGATATCTCAACAAACATTGCCAATTCTAGTAGTAGTCTGCTCATGGTCAATAATTTCATCACGTATTAATTGCTCTTCATCATCTGGAGGTTCTTCATAAACAGGATAAGTAAGAATTGGTCCTTTTTAAAGGGTCTCAATAGACTAATATGAAAAGAGTTATGAATCCTCCAATGGGATGGAAGTTCTAGTCTATAAGCCAGGTCATTGATTTTGTCTACTATCACGAAAGGACCATAGAATCTAGGTGCAACAGGATTCTTTTCTACACTCTTAAGTCTCCTCTTTTCTATCCTCAAAAGTACATGGTCTTCTTTTTCAAAAATTATGGGTTTCCTTTTCTTATTGGCCTGCTTTACATACTTTTCCTGAGCCTTCCTAATAGCCTCTTTAACTTGGTCATGAATACAGCTAAAGTCTCTAGTAAATTCATCAGCAGCTTCTATAGTGCAGGAAAGATAAGTCATTGGAGTGGGAAGGGTCTTTCCATACACTATCTCAAATGGTGCCTTTTTAGTGGCAGAGTGAGGAGTGTTATTGTAGGAAAATTGGAGAATATGTAAATATTTATCCCATTGCGTCGGTTGTGATGAATCATTATATGCTTTAAAAATAAATGAGCAGCTTGATGAGCAGTCAGTTTCTTTTTACATGCAATGAAATGAGCTTGTTTGCTAAATCTATCAACTACTATCCAAATCATGTCATTCTGATTAGCAGTAAGAGGAAAAGCAGTTATAAAGTCCACACTGAAAATTGCTCCCATGGTTCATTAGGAATTGGGAGTGGTATAAGTAATCCTTGAGTTTTTCCCTTATAGCTTTTAATCTTCTGGTGTGGCAAGTAATGCATTCGGCCACTAACTTGGCTATATCTTTCTTCATAGATGGCCAATAAAAGTCTCGAGAAATGGTCTGTAAAGTAGATGATACTCCTCTATGCCCTGCATATGGGGGTTGGTGCAACTTCTCCATAACAGACTGTCTCATGATGCATAATCTCCTCTCTGAAAGAAGAGATATCCATCATGATAAGAGTAATCAAAGTGGGGAGTCCACCCATTATCTCTCATTTGGGTCCAAGTTTCTGAAAAGTCCGAGTCTTGATCATAAGAGTCTTTCATAGCATTGAAAGTCGAGTTATCTATACAGCCGTGATGTGATGAACACTAGGCCGTCGACTAAGGGCATCAGCGACTACATTCTCTTTTCTAGGCTGATAGAGAATAGTAGGCTGGAAACTCTAAATAAAAGCAATCCATTTGATGTGTTTATCAGATATCAAAGGCTGGGTGAGTAGGTGCCCGATACTCTGTTGGTCTGTTTTAATGATGAATTCTGATCCCATCAAATAGTGTTTCCAAATCTTTAGGGCATGGACTATAGCAGTCAATTCTTTGTCATAAGTGTTGTACTTGCACTCGGGGGGTCTAAGCTTCCTACTCTCAAATGCTATGGGGTGACCATCTTGCATTAATACTGCCCCTATGCCTGTACCTCTAGCATCAGTCACACAACAATAAAGAAAGGTCTAGCAACGTCTAGTAATTGCAGAACTGGTGCTTTGGTGAGTGCTTCTTTTAAAGCATTAGAAGATTTTTCCTGTTTATCAGTCCACACATACTTGTTTGTTTTCTTTAAAAGAAAAGTGAGATAATGAGAAATGTAAGCAAAATTCTTTACAAAACGTCTATAGTAACTGCACAAACCAAGAAATGATCGGAGTTCATGAATATCTTTGGGTCTCGGCCAAGTCACTATAGTCTCTATCTTTTTGGGGTCCACACGAATACCATCAGCACAAACAATGTGACCAAGGTATTCAATCTCTGTCTGAAAGAAAAAGCTCTTCTCAAGATTTAGATACAACTCATTCTCTTTTAAGAGATTAAACACTATCTCCAAATGTTTCTCATGCTCAGCAATACTATCACTGAATACAAGAATATCATTGAAGAAAACTACCTCAAAGTTCTGATATTTGAGGAAGATGCGGTTCATCATGCGGCTAAAAGTAGTCGAAGCATTAATGAGTCCAAAGGGCATCACTAAGAACTCATAATGACCCGTCTGCATCCTAAAAGCAGTCTTGTATATATCTTCCTCTACCATCCTCACTTGGTGGTAGCCGAATTTCAGGTCTATTTTATTGAATACCTTTGCTCCTCGCAATCTATCTAGAAAATTATCCACTCGAGGAATAGGATATCTATTTTTTATTGTGATTTTATTCAGGGCTCTATAGTCAATACATAGGTGGTAGGTTCCATTCTTCTTTTTGACTAGAAGTACTGGAGCTCCGTAGGGTGAACTACTAGGCCTAATCAGTTTCCTCTCTAAAAGGTCTTCTATCTGTCTCTGAATTTCTTTCTGCTCAATCTGATTTACTCTATAAGGTGCCTTGCAGGGAGGTATACTACCACGGATAATGTCAATCTTATGGTCTTTAGGTCTAGAGCTAGGCAAGCCAGGGGGTAGGTCATCAAGAAAACAATCAGAAAACTGAGAGGAAGGAATCATGCGAGGTGTCCTTGGGAGGTGGTTCATGAGCAGTAATCTCATTCACAAAGACGAGAAATGTCTTCTCCCTCTTCCTCAGTGCTCTCTTAGCCTAGGTATGGCTAAGGAAAGGTGCACTCCTGTCTTCCATCATTCCCCTAATACACAAATGTTGATCATTGAACATGAAATACAATGAATGTGTGTCATAATCAATATATGGATTATATTGGTGTCGCCATGGCATGCCAAGAATTGCATCTACACCTTGCAGTGGTGCAACCAAAAAAGCTCAGTTTTCCTCATAAGGTGAAAGTGATATTGTTAAATTCCTTACTTCTTTGGTGCAATTATATTTTTGATTTTGAAAAGCAGACTTAACCTTATAACGAGATGGAGTGATTTCAAGATTAAGTGCCTTTACCATCTTTTCAAAAATGAAATTGTGTGTGCTCTCGTCATCATGCAAGACTGTAATAGATTCATTCTTAATCTTTCCTTTCATTTTCAACAGCATATGTAGTGTGGACTTAGGTCATGAAGATTTAGACTTAACCCGTAAAGATTTAGGCTTACCTCCTAGATCTGAGAGATCTTCGTCTCTTCGGAGTTACCCTCTTGCTTGGGTAGATAGTCGTTGTCCTCCTCATCGATCATGTTGACACTAGCTTTTGGTGTATTCTTCTTCTTCTCTGGGCACTCAAATGCCACATGGCCTTCCTTGTTGCATTTGAAACACTCGATTCGACGTTTGGGCTCCTCTTTGTTTGTCCTCGGAAGATTGTCGCTTCTTAATTTCTGATTCCTTGCTTTCTTTATTCTTCAATCGACCAAAGTTGCGGTGCCATCCTTGAGTCCTGTCAAAAGATTTAGATGAAGAAACTTGCTTTTGAGATTTAAAAGGATGGAACTCCTGGGTAACACAATTCTTCTTCGGAACATTATGGCTAAAGAGATTGTGGAACTGAGAGAATGCAGATGGAACATGTTCATTTTGGCCCTAATAATGTGAGGTTTCAATCCCGCTATAAACTTCCTCTTCTAGTCCTTCTCATGCACTTTCTCAGTGGCTTTAAGTTGTAGGAGAACCTGCCAAAACTTGTCTACATACATTTGCACGGTCTCTTTCTCCAACTGACGTAAGCCATCCCACTACTGTCTACTCCTGGCCTTGTATTGTGGTGCCAAAAAGTTTTTCTTAACTGCCTTCTGAAATTCTTTCCAAGTACGAGGCTTATGATGGCCTGTCTTGGTAGCATTCCACCACAATGTAGCTCCCTCTGTAAGATGATTAGCAGCACATTTAATTTTATCTTTTTTAGAGAAGTCTTCCTCGGAAAAGTAGTCATCTAACTGACTAAGCCAAGAGAGAACTAACTTGGCGTCCTTTTTCCCATCATAATTTTGGAAGGAAAAGGCCTTCCGACTAATCTTCTTCTCCTTTCTAGAATCGTGGGCTCTAAGGGTAGCCTCCACTGTATGCCGGATTTCATCAACTGAATCAGACTCCTCCCCTCTACTCTTTCTCAACTTCCTCTCCAACTTCTCCCTCTTTTCCCTCTCCTCTAAAATCTGAGCTTGAAGAGCTAGCAACTGTTCCTCAATAGTTGGGGGTTGCAGATTCATTGTAACAGGGGTAATGTAGTCGAGAGATAGAGAAATTGATTAATTTATGATAGAAATAATTCAGCAAAGATGATAGATGATGATAATACTTATCATTGAACCCGAAATTTGCAAAGACTCGAGTCGATTCGAGATTCAAGCGCACCGATGATACTCGTATTCTCTCGGACAATACCGTCAAGAGATATCAGAAACCACACACACTTGCTCGGCCGCCATAGAGAATTTGTTGAACCCTTTTATTCATCCAAAATTGCCAAATGAATTTTTGAAAGCTTTGATAATTAAATTTTTTATCCCTCAATGCGTTGCGGAGAGCCTTGGCAAGAAAAAATTAATTTTCAGCAAATCTGTAATTTTTCTACAGGTCTTCAGAATTTTAGCCGGTGCCTTCATGTGCATGTACTCCCTTGGTTTGGCTTGACAATCTTTGGAAGGTTTGAAATTCGAAAAAATTTGATAGACTTGAGATTTGAATGGTGTGTGAAAAGACATTTGATGGTTAAGAGCTAAACTTGATTAAGCTTGTAATATTTAATATCTCCACAAATCGGCAAAAACTAGTGCATCACATCAACTTGGGAGAGAAAGAAAAATCAGCCACCGTCGATTATGGATTTTACTCATGTTGAAGCTCTTCAGAGGTTGAAAGTGGGTCTTGGGGTTTTTCCAGATGCTGATTCCATCTGTGCGGTTGGATTTGAGAAAGAGCCACTACTACAGAAAACCACCTTTTCTCAAAGAGGCATGGTTTTTAGGCTCCTTGCACGTGGTTTTGCATGTATTCAATGCCTTGCCCAAACCATACAAGCTTTAGACCTTTGATTTTCTTCTTTCCACCATATACAAAGCCTTTGACCTTCATGTAATGCTTTTGCCCAATTTCTCCACGAGATGCCTTCTCTTTGAGTGTGGTTGCCTTTGATACCACTGTCAGGAACTTGCCACACAAAAGAGAATCAAAGTACCAAAATTGCACATAATAATCACGAATAAATATTCAACTCCAAAAACAAATCACAGATTCAGACATATTAAACATAGACATGGAAATAAACATGGAAGATAAACCATAGACTTGAAAACTATATGCAAAATAAACATCACCATCAATCAACAAGGATTGGGTTAAATCTCCCCCTCAAGTGTGCTGGCTCCTAGCACGACATGAGTATTTAATCATGTATTCCTTTTGAGCCAATTGTGAAGCTTTTGCCAAAAATAGGGCTCTTTTTACAAAAATAATCAATCCTTCTAGAGGATGTTCACACACATCTAGTGTGTACCAAAAACAATAGTGAACCTCTAGTTCACACGCACTACACCCGTGCACATCGGGGTGCATAAATATACGAGTACAAATAAATGGCACACGGCCAGCCAAAAATAATGAAATATAACTCATAAATGTCGAGGCGATGTAAATGCCCATGCACATGACAAAATCCATGCGACACCTCGTTCGATGACCCTTGCACACTCATGCCTGTGCAACACCTTGTTCGGTGACCCTCGCACAAGTACAACACCTCATTCGGCATCCTCATACTCATCACCTATACTCAACAAGTCAACATGCTAGGTCAGGCAATCAAACACCAATATCAACAACACTAGCATGTGTACACATGGCATCACCCAATCACAGCATACATAGCATAGACCCGCAAAGCATATGCCAATCACATTACAATGTAATATTTAAGATGACATCACTCATGATACTAATTGCAAGCATGGCACAATGGTCAGATGGGGATCCCCAATAGACCATAGAGGACCAATAATGTAACATCTATAATCCGATCTAGGTTCTTTTTCTTTGAGGTCGTGCATAAAAGATTGAAGAGCTTTACTTAAGATGGTTGCAAGCATAGTAGTATTCGAGGGATTGCTAGATGAATCCATGACAAAGGCGTTTACAAAGAACCTATTTGCAATATGAAGATATAAGGGGAGGGTGGTGTGGGATGTGTCTAGAAGAAGAGTTTTGGAACATGGAAATCTCTATTGTTTTACAACTTTCAAAGGAATAAAATTTTATTTTTTGAGCACTAGAATTCGTACTTTAAGCATACGAATAACTACTTTAAGCACAATTGTTATTATTTTAATGTCTCGGTCAAACACTCTTTCTCTCTTTTAATCACTCTTTCTCTCGTGTCGTTGAGGTCTCACACCAATTGCTCCATCTCTTTCAAAAAACAATGCCATGGAAGAAGCAAAATACAATGCCATTGACATAATATGAGTGAACAATAATGTCTAAAACCAATATATTTCTTTCATTTTACAAGCTAGTGAAATACATCAGTACGGACGTCGCACGTGTGACGGGGGAAAAAGAATGGTGGTATGGGGTAGGGAGCTCTACCAAATGGTGCACGTGCGGGTGGGAATAGTGGCCTCGCAAGATCAGGCCATGGTGCCCATGATGAGAGGGAATTGCAAAAAAGAACCCACAGGGGACGTATGTGGCATGACATGTCAATATTAGGGGTCCATTATTAGAACACCATGATGAGGCACTAGACTATGTTGGGCTCATGGGTACTAGGAGGAGTGGAGGATATGGTGCCCCCACGTCCATTTGTTGCTCTCGCCGAGCATACTCACTGACCTCACCCCTGAAAAATTGGTTACCCAAATCATCGTGCACAGAAGCAAGTGGTCGCATGCATGAACTAAGGCATACCTTGTCTCTCTCCATGCTAATACAATGTCATTGCAGTGTCATGCATGCTCTAGACATGGTCCCAATACCGGTGAAGAAATCTAGGACTACATCCCCTCGATTGGTGAACATCCCAAGTAACCACCTGCCATAGTACAAGCTCATAATTGGCATATGTACAAATGGATGAAAATGTTTAAGACAATGAATATATAACAATTTCACTACTCAAATCATGTTGTAATTACCTTGCAAAATGCTTTCTATGCTCAACAATACATCGGATGGGATTCCCATCCGCATCTAACTGGTATGGCGAGGCTTCCTCCTACGGTTTCGGGTCCAAGAAGATATGGTTGCCCACCTCGAAACCTAAACAATATGTAGCTATCTCACCTCCCCACATGTCATACTTTGGACGATTAGACGTACTCTCACTGGGGTGCGTGAAGATAGCGATGACCAAAACAAAGACCTACGTGCACACACTAGTAAGTACGTTAGGAAGGGAAATCATTAAGCTTCACTTTGATAAAAACCAGAGAATCCTACACTCACCTCTTCTTGGCCATCTTCTGACATGACACAGATATCACAGGACGTGCAAGAACAAAGTTCTTCATCACAATGTGAAGTTCCAAGTTCCTGCCTCCCGCACAACAATCCCTAGGTGCTCCACACGTAGAGTACACATCATAGTGACATTGGCCTTTAGGAACTCTAAAGCAAGAACAAAAGACCAATCCACAAGTACCTCCCTAAAAACGTTCCATCGAGAAACCACAACATTGTCCTTGTGGAGACACAAATCTATAGGAAAATGGGCCCACACCAAGCACAAGCCTCCAAGGCTATCAAAGGAGTCCATGCTTACCACCGCGTTAGAGATCCCATGAATCGTTGCAATGCTGTAAGATTCTTGGAATAACAAATCACATAAGGGGACTGAAAACACTATAATGACAATGAACGGAGAGAGTCACTAGCACGCCTGAGAGGGATCATACCTGTTTTTTCACTTTCCCAAATGCGTGAGACGGAGGTGATCAATGTTGGAGCTCAAAACTAAGTGCAGGGGGTTCACCACAATGGGACAGTAGTCTTCATTTAGAGAACACAAAATACATGTTATTGATGAATAAATGAACCAATGAATGTTCAAGCATGTTAAGTTCACTTACTAGATCCCAAGAGGTACACCTCGTCATCTTTTGAACTCTCTGACTCCTTTCCTTTGCTCCCACCATGTGAAGGGTTCACCTGCTCTTCACCCTGTGCATGGGACTGCTTCTCATTGTCATGCTCATCATCCTTGGAATGGCTGTCCTCAGATTCCTCATCAATGGCCAGAACTTTTTTTGGGACAATGGAGGCTCCTTGTTTGTGGATTTCTTATCATTTTTCTTCTCAGGGGCCGATTCTTGCTCAGTGGTAGGCGTCTTGCCCTTTCTAGCTACTACATTCAAACAACATTAGAACTTTAAATTCCCAAAAAAACAAGCTTCATTCTTCATACAAATTAAATACTGTACACAAGGAAACATACTTTGAAACTACTCTGCCTCCTCTGGGGGAAACTCCCCCTCTGGGTAGTCTAACCACCATAGGCAAAGTATCCATGTGTCATTGCCCCAAAGCTTGTCGATCCACTTTTTACGGTACAATCATGTCTCCTCTATCTCAAAAAGCACCCATGCATCTAAAGGGTGCTCGGGAATGTAGACTCGATAACATATACTACTTCTCCACCACCTTATACAGAAACATGAAAGAAGTCTAAGAAACCAATATAATATGTAAGGCAGAAAAAAACGAGTTGTGCTACTTCATGCCTGTACAAGAGGCATCATCTATGCACGGCATGTGTGGTTACTAATCATCACGATCCAAGGTGGCACACATTTGTCCTCCTTCAGGTGAGCCCACCTCCAACATCGCGTACAATTGTAGTGTGTACTCAGTCCATTGGAACCACTACACATGACGATGGATCCACATGAAGAACGCTCTGTCGGAAAGTGGAATCTGGGCATTCCTCATAGGCGAACTCACCAAAACCACCAGCTAATATGTCAAGGAGCCTACATTTCCTGCATTGTGAACAAGCATCATGTTTTTACCTACTTTAAAAAAAATGTAATGCATCAAGAGAGTTCGAGATCTTACTCTTCATTTGAAATATGTGCTTGAGCAATCTTTGTTATCTTTGGAGTAGTAAATTTTCTAGCCTTTTCACCCCAACCCTGGTACAAGATCATTTTTAAAAAAAACTCTTTTTTACAGTCGAGGTTGGCAATTTGTGCCAGCTTATGTCCTCTCTCAGTGTAGTGAAAAGTGCCTCCATCTCCTTGAGGGCATCCCTATAGTTCTTGTCAAACATCATGTATTCTCTACTCCCTCACTTAGGCAAGCCACTGATCTTGTCTTGGTACGTGGCATAGAACTTTGACTACAATGTGTATATACCTAAGAAACATATTTCGAAATCAAAACATGCTTTGAGAAAGAGGCGTGCACACACCTTGAAAACTAATTATGACAGGAATGCCACGGGAAGCTTTAGGCACTTGGATCTATTAGGTCCCTGATGAGTAAGCTCTTTCTATGCCCATGCTGCACGATCAAGCGTCATTGAACTTTGACACAACAAAGATTGTGGATTGGCAAGACCCACATGTTGCATCATAAATATATCATGTGCCATTGTGTTCGGCACATGAATGGTAGTGACCCTAAGGATTTTGCATGCATTTTAAACAAGGAAAATGATGACATATACAATGTCTGTTCATTTCATACACAAAAAAACAATGTACAATCCACTTACTTATTGATCATGCACGTAACACCAACAAGAACTCCACCTCCTCATCAAGGAATCGGACCACTCTACAATTCACCTTGGGAATCCTCTCTTTTTTGACTCGATTGGTATTCACCCATTCTTGCCAAGATTTGAGTCGATGGTTGCCATCCCAAACAACAAACATCTTCCCAACCATGTGTTGCCATCCTTTGGTCTCCTCTAGTATCGTGTAAAACTCGCCTGACAATGATAGGTCATGATCGGCTGCACTTTGACAGTCGAATGGAACGAGTGCTTTGCCAAGGAATCCCTCAGAGACAATGAATGCCGCCATTGTCGATTGGTATGTGCTCTTCTCTGGATGCTTCTAATTAACCCCTCAATGGAATCCTCGTTCATGCGGTTTGCCGGGTTTGTAAAGGAGGTGATAAAGTGGAACTCTAGGAAGGCAGTTTTAGTTGTCGACCAAGTGGTCCACCATCCAATTCATGGAGATGTGTCAATCAACCACTTCGCCAAAACTCTCTTTTACAGACTCCTCTTCTTCTAAAATCTTGGCGCTACTACTGGCAGGCGTTGAAGAACCAGCTCCCATAGTCAACTACAATTGAGAGGTGTTCGTTACCTTGCTTGATGTGGCCACTTATGATATGCCACGTCTTGCGAGAGAGCAATCTAATCTTGCGATCCGGTGAACCCCTTCGATTGCAAATGAGTGCGGGGAGGCATTTTATCTTGAATAGTTCTAAAATTTATATGCGGTTGAATAGTTCTTAAATTTATCTTTAATCATGATTAATTATTGATTCAAATAAGATGTGATGCAACTATCTAAATTAGCATTGTATTAAATATGCACATAGTCTCTTAATATTAGAAATTATTATGCCATTTATATTAATCAAAAGAAGATTACCTCAAGAATTTAGATGATTTAGAGCTCTTGGGCAATGAGGACACATGAGGACCGCTTAAGCTAGAGAGCGTTGAGGGCGCTTGAGGGCCCATGACGGCCGTTTGAGGCATTGAGGGCACTTGAGGGCGAGAGAGGGCGAGAGGACATGCGCTGAGGGCTCACAAAGTGTGAGCCCTCAACGCTGGCTGTGCAACAGCTTTAAAGCCATTGCGCAACCACATAGCATGCCATGTGTAATGCTTGCATACGGGCATTACACATGGCATCGCCATCATGTGGACTACACAGTCCACGCAACGGTGCCATGTGTAATGCCCACAATCGGGCATGACACATGGATTGCTCAGTCCATGTGGTGTGCCACGTCCGGCCACGTGTATCGCACACGTGCTTTGTATTACATGTGGCGCCCATGTGGATTGTGCAATACAGCATAGTCCACGTGGCTACCACGTGGAGTGCCTAGTGCACTACGCACACTCTACGTGGCTACCACGTGTAATGCCCGAGTGTATGCATTACACGTGGCTAGTCATGAGGCGTGTGCCACGTGCATGGCACGCGGCACATGCCACACAGTATGGCACAACGTGGCATTGTGCCACGCATGGCCTCGTGGCCTACATGCCACCGGCCACCAGCCACTTGGCGTGGTCGGTGGCATGCAGGCCATGTGGCTTGCATGCCACATGACATGTTGTGTGGCCTGTGGAGGGCCCACAGAAGCCCTCCGCCCAAGTGCCCCTCCCCTCCCTATCCTTGCAGCCCAAGCGCCCCCTCCCCTCCCTATCCTCTATCAAGGCTTCGTGCCCCACCTCTTCTATAGCCAAAGCGTCCCCTCCCATCCCTATCCTCTATCAAGGCTTCCCCCTCTATTCTCCATTAGCGTCGTGCAGATGCACACTTCTCTTCCATCAACACGTCGTCTTTTTTTCCTTCTACGAGTGATGGCGACGCCATCATTAGAGGAGCTAACCATGGAGTGTATCATCTTGCAAGGATACATGGTGCGTGATGAGATATACAAGAAGGACTCAAACAATCCAAACTTATACCAAGCTAGAGAGATTTTAGGGAGCTTATTATGGAAATTAAAGCAAATAATCAAAGTAAAGGAGAACGACCTTGCAACGATAGATATGTTTGAGCTCTTCATGGGATGAAAAAGAAGGCATCTACAAAGGGTGTCTCCTATTTATTAGGAGGAGGGAATGGTTCACACAAATGGTGTGCAGCCTGGAGGTCAATATGGCTAGAAGATACATTTGATTTGATTAGGAAAATCTTAGGGTTAATAGGTGGATATGGTTAAGGGTTACAAGAAAAAGAAAACCTAGGGGAGGTGGCTCTCACCCGTGGTGGCCATGGGCTTAGGAGTGCAAAACTCTTATATGAGAGCCTTGCCATTACAATAGGCTACCCTCTTACCCTTCGCTTAAGCCTCTCACCTTCTTGAGTTTAGCACATTTATTCTTCGGTTGTGTTGTGGTGTGTTCTTTCACGATCCAGATCTTGGTGTCTTTGAGGAGCCGTGTTTTCTGAAGCAATCTGAGGCAATCTTCTTTGTGCTTGAACTGTAGAACAACATGACCACTTTTGATGCATTTAGAGGACTGGTGGTTGCCCTTGGTACTCACACTACATACCATGTCGATGTTGATGTGTATTGGTTGAAGGGTGTGGTTGAGGATTAGAACCATGGTCTTGTGAAAAATGGCACCGTCCAAATCTAATGTTTTTGTAATGCTTATTTGTACCAAGGAGTGTCCTTACGGATGAGAGCTGGAAGTAAGACTCGATCATGAGACCTTACCCCAAACACACACACGCTTCAACAATTGCTCTACGGCACAGAGCAGGGTAGACCCCCCCAATGCAAACAATCAGGGCATTCTATTCTTGTATATGTCGCTCATCACACGGAGCTCTGTTGTCACACAACTCTCCACTTTGGTGGCAATATGGGATGCCACGCTCTCAACTTGCTTGTTGACATTTGACAATCTAATGTTGGGGTAGACCCCCAATGCAAACATTGAAGGTAGGAGCATTCAAACAAAACCCCTTTTTCTTTATAATGAGATAGCAGACATGGGATTCTATTTAAGGTTCTTTTGTTTAGTGTGTTTATAATGACATAGTGTTTTTTTCTTCTTCCATTGTTTAGGATATATAGCATGCAATGTTATCTCCAAAAGTTTTATTGTAAGATTTTTTACTACTGTGGGTCAATGCCACTAAAATGCATTGTCACTCAATATAACACATGCAAGTTCATACACAAAACATTCATGAAATAACATTGAAGAAACAAAATCATTATGCACACACCTACAATCCTGTGACAGCGTTGTCACATCCGTTGAAGGAGATTGCTTCATGGCTAGATACCTGGTGCATGCAAATAATCCAAAGATTGCTTCATGGCTAGATACCTGGTGAAGGAGATTGCTTCATGGCTAGATACCTGGTGCAAATAATCCAAAGATGTAGCATCCTAAAAGATTTGGTAACATGTACCAATCACTGTGATCCTTGCATGCAGGAGGGAATATAAAGGCCGTTGGTGAACGGATGGAAAATAGAGAGAGGGGGGGAGGGATGTTTTTGAAGTAGAAATTGAGATGTCTACTCTAAGATTAGAAGGGTCATTCTTGTGCAAATATTTCTCTTGTATTTGAAATGAAGTTTCTGTTGAAATTTGAGCTGAATGATGAGCTAGGGTGGATCATACACTAGAATCAACATGATTAACAAAGTGATTAGCAAGTGATTAAGACGTAATTAGTGAATAATTAGCAGATAGATTAATGTAGGCATGGATACTCAAAAACCAGCAAATTCTCATTAGGGCTATGCCTCAATTTATAGAGTTTACATCAAGCATCAAATCCCATTGATTTCTCCATGATTCACTCCCTGAATATCTCCACCTTTTGCCTGATTCTCTCCACCTCTTCTCTTTTCCCTGAATATCTCCCAGAATATCTCCACACTCCTAAATTCCCTCATGCTACCCATTATTCTCTCCCAGTAGATTCTTCTAACCTTTTCACAGGTTCTTTCACAATTACATCTCCTCTTTTACAACCTGTATCCAAGAGCTTGTTCCCACACACACCCTATTCACTTGTATATTTCAACACCTCCCCTCAAGTGAATACTCTTAGTACACCTAGACCCTATACCAAGTTTGCCTCCCCTTACTTGGTAGTCCGCGACCAGTGTCTACTCCTCCCCTCAAGTTATCTCAGCACATCTGGACCCTGTATCAAGTTTCTTTCTTACTTGACAGTCCGCGACCAGTGCCTCAAGTCCCTAAACTCCATAGTCCTTGACACACTCTCTCTCTATGTGTCCAAGGCTACTATAAGTGCCCGCGACCTTGACTAAAGTGCTCACACATACATCTACCACTTGGCCTACATCATCGGTGGCTCAGAGGTGGTTTTACTTTATTGGGGCAGGTTACATTGGGTTGTGGGTTCTCTCTCTCTCTCTCTCTCTCTCTCAGAGATTTTCAATGGCTCCTCACTCTTTGGAGCCTCACATCTTTTCTTTTCTTCAGTCTTCTTGTCGTGGCAGCTTCTCTCCACGTGTCCGTCTCTTCTTCCAGTCTTCTCAGGGCAGCTTCTCTTCTTGTGGCAGCTTCTCTTCTCGTGTCCATGTCTTCCTTCAGGTCTTCTTCTCGGTGTGGATCCTCTTCTTGGGAAGAGATATTCTTCTTCTTTCATGGCTGGGGCCATGAGCTCGTCCGTCAGGTCATTTTGCTCCATGTGAGTAACATGTTTCAATGTTTTGCTGACAGTTCCTTTGGGCTTTTTATGTTTATTTTGTATCATTATGCAATGCAAACCCAAATTTATGCGGGAGGTCTTGCCTCTTGCCTTAATCTGGACAAGGGCAGTGTCTGTTCCCATTTTTACACTGATAAAATGTGCCCAATACATAATGCGTATAGCATTCATTCTCATGCACATTCCAAATGCAATTCTGGCTGTGAATAATCTTGAATTTGAGTGAGATTTACAGGCATTAACCAATGGTTGAATGCAAAATGATGATTTTCACAAATTTATCAGCATAATTTTACCAGAAATTACACTAAATTAAGAGTAACCAACTTGTACGGGATGGTTGGAGTATCAAACCAACTCCGATTTGAAATCTGAAGTTATAGGGATCTGTATCAAATACCTAATGGTTAATTTGAACCCTCAATTGCACCAAAGTACAGTGATTAGCACTGATTAATCACTGATTAGCAAATTAATGCTCTGGTTTGTGTGCAGAAAACAGAGTATGCGGGGAGCTCAGATCTGGTGCCTTCCACTTCAAATGAGCTCAAATGCTTTCAAAGGCATCAATAGCAATGAGTCTAGTAGAGGATTAAGCCAAGAAACACAAGATTTGACCAAATAATGAAAGCTTAATCTCTGTTTTACCAAAGTCACCTGCAGATTTGATGAAGAGCTTGGATCTCTCTGTAGACTTGATGAAATTGATTTCTGTCTTCACCAGCTTGTAGAGCATGCTTGATTACCCTTTGTGCTAAGAGGAATTAGAGAGTTTTGACCTGAGCAAAGAGCAATCTTCATTCCACTTCAAAAAAACGGCGCCGGTTCAAACGTTGATTTCTGCTTCATTTCTGCGCGGTTTGCAGCGTGGAGTGGATGAGCTTGAAGCTAATGAGCTTAGCTAGCTTAACCTAGAAGCTCATGACCTAATTTAAACTGTGCTGGATGCTAGAGACCCTCCACTGGCTGGGGGTGAAGGGGAAGAGAGAAAACTCACTAAAAACTGATTTTTTTTTGCTAATTATCTTACTAATCCTGATTAATTCACTAATGGGCTCATAAATCTAGTTGATTCTAGGCATGGCTCTGATACCATGTTGAAATTTGAGCTGAATGATGAGCTAGGGTGGATCATACACTAGAATCAACATGATTAACAAAGTGATTAGCAAGTGATTAAGACGTAATTAGTGAATAATTAGCAGATAGATTAATGTAGGCATGGATACTCAAAAACCAGCAAATTCTCATTAGGGCTATGCCTCAATTTATAGAGTTTACATCAAGCATCAAATCCCATTGATTTCTCCATGATTCACTCCCTGAATATCTCCACCTTTTGCCTGATTCTCTCCACCTCTTCTCTTTTCCCTGAATATCTCCCAGAATATCTCCACACTCCTAAATTCCCTCATGCTACCCATTATTCTCTCCCAGTAGATTCTTCTAACCTTTTCACAGGTTCTTTCACAATTACATCTCCTCTTTTACAACCTCTATCCAAGAGCTTGTTCCCACACACACCCTATTCACTTGTATATTTCAACAGTTTCAAGATGTTTAATGGCCTAAGATATTAGTCTAAATACTATTTACATGTTCTTATTCACCTCAAATTAACTTTTCTACTTCTATAACCCCCCAATTCTAATGAAGGTTATTGCACAAACAAAAACACTACATGTGGAGGATGAACCTTCAGCAATTCAACAAAATAGTGCAATTCTATTCTAGGAGTTTTCTCAAAATAACATTATTTTGGTAAAGCATTTTGTGCTTATAGATCGTGATGAACATAACAAGCATGTTGTTAATGCTAGTGATGATAAAGAAGGAGGATGGATGCACGAGATGGTGGACAACTTTCTTCAAAGGAAGGTAGAGGGGGGACCAAGAATCTGGTCCACGCATGCTTGCGGTGAAAGATGTGTTGTGGCATGATGCAACAACCCCATTGTACAATGGTTGCTCATTCTCAAAATATACTCCTCAACTTGCAAGTGAGGTATGAACAAAGTGATCTGAGTGTTAATAGCCTCCTCAAGCTCTTCAAGGCTATGCTTCCCTTAGGAAAGCACTTGCCTATGACAAGGGATGAAGTTGAAAGGTGGTATGGATTACAAGAGGAGTCATGCATGTTCAAATGATTAAATCTTATATAGAGGCATTTTTTAGCATGCCACACAATGTGTAGAATGTAGAGAGGCACAGTATAGAAGTGACTTGCAAGGTGAGAAAATTCCTCATAAGGTGTTGGGACACTTTCCTATCATCCCTACAATCAAACATGTGTTGGGACACTTTCCTATCATCCCTACAATCAAACATGTGTTTAGATGTTTATCTATAGTGGAGATGATGACATGGCATGAAACAAATTTCTCAAGCAATAGAAAGGTAAGGATGCTAATGTAAAGGCTTGTAGTTTCCATGCTAGTGTGGTAAAGGTTGAAGGTTGTTTAAATGTTAAAATTCTTATTAACAATAACCCTATGGTTGAAAAGGTCTATGTTATGCCTTAAGGTGTTATGGAAGAGGAGGTATTGTTGGGAAGAGCATGGATTGAGGAAATTGATTATTCCATATAATGGAAAGAACACACCATCCAAATGCAAACAAAGGAAGGCAGAATAATTGTACCACTTTGGTCCCTGGGTTCTAGAGAATGACCTTCTTTGTTAAAAGCCTGAGGTCACTCAAGCTCAAACAATAACCCAAACAAAGGAAGGCAAAAAAATGGTACCACTTTGGTCCCTAGGTTCTAGAGAATGCCCTTAAGATCATATTAGGGAGTTTGGGAAAATCTCATTAATTTGGGGATTTTTGTCTTAATCTACTTTTTGGTGTATCTTGAGCATACCAATTCGAAAGTTGTCGGAGAATGCTAATTTAGAACCTAATCTTCGAGAGCTTTCAAATAATATGTCACATGAGGAGGTTTTAACAAAATATTAAAAGGGTTTACTATGCCCCTATTTTTAATCTTACAAAATGGGAATTGGAATTTTCCCAAACTCCTTAATATTGTCTTCCTTCTTTGTTAGTAGCCCAAGGTCACTCAAGCTTAAATGATGACCCAACAACCTAGGAGATCAGCACTAAGAAAAGACTAGTCAAAGTAACAACTCCAACAGCCCCAATGAATTGTCGCTCTTCAGAGAGAAGTGGGTTCTAATGAACCTCCTAAAGGCACACAATTATTATAAAGCGAATAAAGAGGTTTGGATACCTAAGCGAAATTAAAAGAATTCCCTAGCTCAAACCTAAGCGAATAAAGAGGTTTGGATACCTAAGCAAAATGCAAAGAAGCCCCTAGCTCAAAACTAGAGGGGTCAGTCCTAGGGTACCAAAGGCTATGGTGATGGTGCAAGGATACTACCATAGAACAATCAAGATTTGAATACCTAGGGTACATGAGCCAAAAATAGCAAAGGTCATAGACATGGGAATGCCAAAGGTTAAGCAAGAAAAGTAAAATAAAGGTGGGGTGTCCAGAAGAAGGTGTCTCATGTCTTCAAAAGTAACATGCATGTAACCTCGTAATAGTCATCGTAGAGGATGATAATAATAAAGAATCCTCTAGACCCATGTTCATATCAAAGCACATCACTTCTTTATCTAAATTCTCCATTGCTTCCTTTTTTTATCTAATAAAACTACGATGAGCTTCAGGAAGTGACATGCAGCTACCACTGTTGGATTAGGGATCCTTCTCCACACTTTGATTCATATAAGAGAAGCCCTTTTCTTTGACTCACTATGCAATCAAAATATTAGAAATTTGAAACAAGCATGGGAGTCCCTCCTTTGTTCTACTGCAAATGATGTTGGGGTGCATTTCCTTTTGATTAGCATGTAGTAGGAGGGATCCACTTGCTGTATCATTATTGACCACATGTATATGCTACCATATTTTCGAATGGTTAGGAACTGCTTTTGCTAGTCTAGTTGTATTCCAAAGTCTTCAATTTTGGGATTTGCTTCGCGTGTTCCTATCTTGAAACACCTACCTCTTATTTTTTATGAAGGGGTTCTCCCTCTTCCACCTTGTAGATGGATCTCTAGCAAATCTTGCAGATGCAAGTTTGTGAGCTTTGTAGACATAGCCATGTTTTCCTAGAGGTTACCTTCCCCTATTCCATTGGCATCAACTCTTCTCATTCTAGCATGGGTGTTCTGAAGGGGAACAATGCATGAGTGTTTTGAAGGGGAACAAAGCATATGGTAGAGGCTATGAGA